>NC_058082.1:558863578-559185114 GCF_014858855.1 Bufo gargarizans | reverse complement strand
AAAGTAGTTTTCGGTGTAGTGGGGACGTTTTTTTTCTTGCATGTGCCATGTTATCCTCCCATTCAGTGACAATGCTGCTTAGCAATCTCGGAAATGGAAAATGTATGTTTCTTAGACGGGTCTTGGAGAAGTAGATTTGGGAAATGGGTTTCACACGTTACATGAACCTTGTTAGTCTTCCATCACATTCTGCAACCTTAACCCATTGTTTGCCGAACCAGCGCTCTTATTTTTCCTGTACGTTCAGTGCTGTTGCGGCAGTCCAGTAGAAATCATTTAACACTGCAATTTCAGCAGGAAAAATGTCTATGATTGATACAACAATTACCCGAGTTCTCTTAGATCATAATGGTTTTCCTGGAATGAAATGAGATTTTTCTGCTCACGTCAGCCACCGCTGAGTTCGTCATTTTGACTGTGTCCATTAAAGATGATTTAAGTAGCGGAGTTTACATTTATAAGATGATATTTTCAGCCTGACTTTATTCCAGTCTCTTTCCTTTGCCAACCAGACAAAAAAAAATAATCACTAGCCATAGAAGCTGCCAGTCCTCTGTTATGGGTTCCTTTTAGGCAAACCCTATCTCCCTCAGGTGGGATCATCTCTTAGGGGTCTTAACCTTAGAACTTAAGCCCTTTCCTAACTTTGTCACCACATCTGAAACTCTGTTGCTTCTACGTTCTACTTTTGGAGAAGGATGGCCATGGGGTCTACATTTACTCCATGGTGGCCCCGTCAGAGCAGAGACATCACCCCTTTGCCTTACCTCCTGATTTCTTTTTGAGGGGCATTTTTTTTTTTTTTTTTGTTAGTTTGACATTGACAGAGTTAAAGGAGTTATCCTCATTTGTCAATTTGTGACAATTGATGGGACTTTGTAATTGAGATTTGGTTTGTGTAATGACAAATTGATTGAGGTTTAGCAGCTCCTGTGCCCTATATACAGTTTTCCTCGTCAGACAGCGCGCTCGCTGATGCTGCAGAGGGTCTTAAAGGAGCGTTGTTGCTGATAGAGGAGACGTCTTTAAAACTAGGGGTCCTAGAAAATGTTTAGGGGCTAATTATATTTCTCTATTTTCCCAAAAACTAGACTTGACTTTTTGCCTTGTTGCTGTCACGGTAGGGAGCAGTGAACCCTGAACTACCCATCTAATTTTCCTTATCCACTCTAGGAAGTGGCCCGAAACTGGTTGGCGGTCCTTTCCTGGGGCCTTAGAGAAAGAAAGAACCTCGTGACAGATCGGCAACCACACTAAGATTCAAGGGGAACAAACTAGCTGGGTTAGACCAGGAGAGACCAAGAAAACCAAAGCAGAGCTTATAAATCAGAGCCAATACCGAATGCAGGTAAATCAGGAAACCGAAATCAGAAAGGATACCCAGCCAGAAGCAGGAAGGACGTCAGGGTCCAAATTGTCAGACAAAAACTGAGGTCAGTGTTCAAGCAGGGTCCGAAAACCAGAAGACTCAGGGATAGTAGAAGAACACTAGTGAGGAGATCCTAGGAGAAGACACCAATCACAGGCAACCTGTGGCCCGAAGACTGATGCCATAAGCATGGGAATGTGTCAGTGCCACCACTAATTAGCTGGAGCTCCTTCATCAGGAAACCTGGCCCCATTGCCCTGGTCGGTGCTACCTTCTGAGGAGTAGGACATTACAGACGCTTCAAGCCCAGTGCTTGCTTCCACTTTATTAAAATCTCGTCATACTCTGAACCAGTGTTTTTGTAACCCTCTGTTTATTATTCTATGGCATGATCACTCCTGGGTATTTTTGTATTTTTTTTTTTATGGAATGTGATATTGACACATTTTGGGACACAGGTGGGTCCTCAATGTAGGTTTCCATGGGATCAGTTAAAGGACCTTGACCTTGAGTCATGACTGTCAAAAGTCTCAAGCAAAGCTATCCCTGTGTTATGCTTTATGCAGGCCTAAGGGAGTGGAGGGGGATATGCAGTGTTGGGTTGGGGTGCCTAGGGCCCACTGTACAGCTACTGTACTACAAATACTGCTTGTCCACATAGCAGTAGGCAGCAATAAGAGGATCAAGATGATGGATTATGGGTAGGGATGAGCGAACCCGTGGAATTTCAGGTTCGCCGTGCTCGGCCGAACTTCAAGTCAAAGTTTGGGTTTGGGACCCGAACTTGACCTCGAACTCCATTGAAGTCAATGGGGACCCGAACTTCACTTTATCATAGATGCATTGGGTAGCTGAAATTGTTGTAGGTATTGAGACAATCCAGCCAGTATCCTTATTTTGAAGATTTTGCAGGGACTCCCATAATTAGGGATGAGCGAACCCGAACTGCAAAGCTCGGGTTTGTACCGAACTTTGCGAGTTCGGGAACCTGGACTTATTCACTGAAGTCCGGGTTCGGTGTTTGGGTCATTAAATTATTTTCCATAAAATGAAAATAATAGCATTCTTAAGACAGAATGCAAAAGAATATGGCCATTTAGGGGTTAAAAAAAAACAAAAAAAAACAAAAAAAACCTCACCTCATCCACCTGATCGCGCTGCTGCAGTGTCTTCTATCTTCTTTCAGCAGGACCTGCAAAAGGACCTGTGATAACGTCATGGTGCTCACCGCCTGGTGACGTCATCGCAGGTCCTTTTGCAGGTCCTGCTGAAAGAAGATAGAAGACACTGCGGCAGCGCGATCAGGCGGATGAGGTGAGTTGTTTTTTTTAACCCCTAAATGGCCATATTCTTTTGCATTCTGTCTTAAGAATGCTATTATTTTCCACTGTAACCATGTTATAATGGAAAATAATTAATAAAATGACCCGAACCCCGACTTCGGTGAAAAAGTCTGGGTCCGGGTATCCGAACTCGCAAAGTTCGGTACAAACCCCGAGCTTTGCAGTTCGGGTTCGCTCATCCCTAATTATGCAAAATCTTCAAAATAAGAATACTGCCTGGCCTGTCTCAATACCTACAACAATCTCGGCCACCCGATGCCTCTATAATAACAGACAGGGTAGTGTCCTAAATAATCAACCCAGTTTTTTATATGGATATAAGCTGTTTGAGATACTGCGCTTGGAGCCCACCTTTATCAGGGGCCCACCGGGGGATTTACCTGCTCCCTTGTGGGCCAGTCCGAGCCTGGTGATACGCTTCGCCTCCTCAGGCCCTGCACTAAGCATAACATAATACATCCGTTTTTTTAAGTTTTCATAGGTATTTCAATCTGAGAAATGGGGAGTATTCCCCGCAATGCTATATTTGTGTGTTGGGCGAAGGCTCCTTATCATTGGGGCAGTGCTCTCCATCGTACATGAGGGGGATTGTGAGAGTTGTAGTCAGGATTATAAGTAGACCCCCTTGAAGTGGATCCCCAACCTGCATACAATTTATGATTATTATTGTGGCCCTTGGGAGTGTTGCATTCTGACAATGTGGCCCTTGGAAAGTCTGCACACCTTTAGTTTAGAGGGAAGCCAGAAAATGTGTTGAATATTAATGCATGAGGTTAAGGGGTAAATACACTACGTGCAGAATTATTAGGCAAATGAGTATTTTGACCACATCATCCTCTTTATGCAT
The DNA here is from genome assembly GCF_014858855.1 of Bufo gargarizans. NCBI lineage: Eukaryota > Metazoa > Chordata > Amphibia > Anura > Bufonidae > Bufo > Bufo gargarizans. Next base: position 559,181,555 of record NC_058082.1, on the reverse strand, counting down.
GTTGTCTTACTCCAAGCTGTATAGGCTCGAAAGCCTCCTACCAATTAAGCATATTAGGTGATGTGCATCTCTGTAATGAGAAGGGGTGTGGTCTAATGACATCAACACCCTATATCAGGTGTGCATAATTATTAGGCAACTTCCTTTCCTTTGGCAAAATGGGTCAAAAGAAGGACTTGACAGGCTCAGAAAAGTCAAAAATAGTGAGATATCTTGCAGAGGGATGCAGCACTCTTAAAATTGCAAAGCTTCTGAAGCGTGATCATCGAACAATCAAGCGTCTCATTCAAAATAGTCAACAGGGTCGCAAGAAGCGTGTGGAAAAACCAAGGCGCAAAATAACTGCCCATGAACTGAGAAAAGTCAAGCGTGCAGCTGCCAAGATGCCACTTGCCACCAGTTTGGCCATATTTCAGAGCTGCAACATCACTGGAGTGCCCAAAAGCACAAGGTGTGCAATACTCAGAGACATGGCCAAGGTAAGAAAGGCTGAAAGACGACCACCACTGAACAAGACACACAAGCTGAAACGTCAAGACTGGGCCAAGAAATATCTCAAGACTGATTTTTCAAAGGTTTTATGGACTGATGAAATGAGAGTGAGTCTTGATGGGCCAGATGGATGGGCCCGTGGCTGGATTGGTAAAGGGCAGAGAGCTCCAGTCCGACTCAGACGCCAGCAAGGTGGAGGTGGAGTACTGGTTTGGGCTGGTATCATCAAAGATGAGCTTGTGGGGCCTTTTCGGGTTGAGGATGGAGTCAAGCTCAACTCCCAGTCCTACTGCCAGTTTCTGGAAGACACCTTCTTCAAGCAGTGGTACAGGAAGAAGTCTGCAAGGTAAGAAAAACATGATTTTCATGCAGAACAATGCTCCATCACACGCGTCCAAGTACTCCACAACGTGGCTGGCAAGAAAGGGTATAAAAGAAGAAAATCTAATGACATGGCCTCCTTGTTCACCTGATCTGAACCCCATTGAGAACCTGTGGTCCATCATCAAATGTGAGATTTACAAGGAGGGAAAACAGTCCACCTCTCTGAACAGTGTCTAGGAGGCTGTGGTTGCTGCTGCACGCAATGTTGATGGTGAACAGATCAAAACACTGACAGAATCCATGGATGGCGGCTTTTGAGTGTCCTTGCAAAGAAAGGTGGCTATATTGGTCACTGATTTGTTTTTGTTTTGTTTTTGAATGTCAGAAATGTATATTTGTGAATGTTGAGATGTTATATTGGTTTCACTGGTAAAAATAAATAATTGAAATGGGTATATATTTGTTTTTTGTTAAGTTGCCTAATAATTATGCACAGTAATAGTCACCTGCACACACAGATATCCCCCTAAAATAGCTAAAACTAAAAACTACTTCCAAAAATATTCAGCTTTGATATTAATGAGTTTTTTGGGTTCATTGAGAACATGGTTGTTGTTCAATAATAAAATTAATCCTCAAAAATACAACTTGCCTAATAATTCTGCACTCCCTGTAATGTTTTTTAATAAACTTTAAAAAAAAATTCATTATAAATATTTTTCCACTTATGCTCCCCAGTAGTGTCCAGCGCGAATATTCAAATAGCAAATTTTTATCTTGAATATCACAACTTCGAGAATTCGCGAATATTCTACTAAATATTCGGGAAATATCGCAAATTCGAATATTGCCCCTGCCGCTCATCACTACTCCCCAGTCAGTAGAGGATACCCCTTGTATCTGGCTCTGCAGACACCGGCGGTCTTACGCCTGTTTCTCTATGGTATATTTTTACTGTATGTTTTCCGTCCGCTCACACGCACCTGTCTCACAATGTTCATATCTTATTTCCGTCCGGCAATCTTCTTGCCTGCTGATGGGAAGATGTCCTATTTCGGGCAGGTAAGGCGTTGGGTTTCCTCTTCGTAGCATTGTCGGCATTCTCAAGACATTGCTTAGATCCCTCCAGCTTTAAAAATAAGATCCTGATGACAGGGCGTCCCTGAGGGCTTTCACTTTTTGGGGCAGGTTCACATGGCACATTTTGTCTGGTGGTTGGAGGTTATGGTTGCTCCTCGTGTCCTAATTCTGCACTTTTACCCCTTGTTTTATGTCACAAATCTGGAGACCTGGAACAAGTCTGTGCAGCTCAGAGAGGCAGTCTGTTGTAGGACATGACGCGGTCACTTCCGGTACATAAAGCTGCGTGTGTTCACCTGATGGTCACCCAGACTGGGAGGCGAGTAAACGGGATCAGCGTCGGTTCAGCCGCAGTGTCAGCATTCTGTACTAATGAAAGGATACAAAGTAATTGTAAAAGGTTACTTGTTACAAAGTATCTCCTCCAAACCTCGCTCTCCATGCTCAGCCCAGAGCTGAGGGCTCTTGTTTTTGTGAGGTTTACATCTTGTCTTCCTGCTTATTGCTTTCTATTCTCTAAATCCAGTCTGTGCAGCACTGACAGGCAGTCCGCTATATAGCAGATGGATGTTCCTGTGACCACTGTAGTATTCCAGTGGTGGTCACCTGAACTGGGAACTAAAAGTGGCCCAAAAAACTAAAATAAACGGGGCCCCATGTCCAAATTGACAGAAGGCAGGGCCAATATCAGGAGGCAGGGCCAACATAAGTAGGCGGGGCCAGCAATAATGCAGGGCAGCACAAAATACCGCCCCAGCGGAACTCATTACACAGTGCAGCATAAAATACCCCCCCAGCAGTACCCAATACACAGTGCAGCATAACATACCCCCCCAGCAGTACCCAATACACAGTGCAGCATAAAATACCCCCCCAGCAGTACCCAATACACAGGGGAGCATAAAATACCGCCCCAGCAGAACCCAATACACAGTGTAGCAAAAAATATCGCCCTAGCAGAACCCAATGCACAGTGCAGCATAAAATACCGCCTCACCCAATACTCAGTGCAGCATAATACTCAGTGCAGCCTCAGCAGAACCCAATACACAGTGCAGCATAAACTACCGCCCCAGCGGAACCCAATACACAGTGCAGCACAAAATACTGCCCCAGCGGAACCCAATACTCAGTGCAGCATAAAATACCGCCCTAGCATAACCCAATACACAGTGTAGCATAAACTACCCCCCTAGCAGAACACAATACACAGTGCAGCATAAAATACTGCCTCAGCAGAACCCAATACACAGTGCAGCATAAAATACCGCCCCAACAGAACCCAATACACAGTGCAGCATAAAATACCACCTCAGCCGAACCCAATACACAGTGCAGCATAAAATACCGCCCCAGCAGAACCCAATACACAGTGCAGCATAAAATACCACCTCAGCCGAACCCAATACACAGTGCAGCATAAAATACTGCCCCAGCAGAACCCAATACACAGTGCAGCATAAACTACCCCTTAACAGAACCTAATACACAGTGCAGCATAAAATACCGCCCCAGCAGAACCCAATATACAGTGCAGCATAAAATACCGCCCCAGCAGAACCCAATACACAGTGCAGCATAAAATACCACCCCAGCAGAACCCAATACACAGTGCATGCAGCCTAAAATACCGCCCCAGCAGAACCCAATACACAGTGCAGCATAAAATACCACCCTAGCAGAACCCAATACACAATGCAGCCTAAAATACCACCCCAACAGAACCCAATACACAGTGCAGCATAAAATACCGCCATCCCCTCCACAGCATTCACTCTATCACTGTCCTGATGCTGCCACCCAGCCAGTTTTTTTTTCAAATATGGCTCCTACGCCCCACTGTGCCCCCCTGCAGTTTTCCCGCTCAGTGAGTTTATTCATGTGAGGTACAGGGCTGGTTCTAGCTTTGTTAGAAAGAGATCGTCGTGTACTGTATGTCTGGTTTTTATGTTTTACATTAATCATGGGATAACCCCTTTAATATATCTTTGTAGCTCCGTTTTTTTTTTATATACAGAGCTTCCCAGCCTAGATATAGATTTTAAAGATAACATGTTGCAGCCACCACCAGGGGGAGCTCAGTAGTAAGGCAGTGTGCAGTGAGCTCCACCTAGTGGTGACTGCAGGCAGACATGTATCATGCATTGCTATATCCTTGCAGTGGATTTAGAAGAAAGGCTCAAACCACCATATAAATTTAATAGAAATGAATCAGCACGGAATTCCGAGCTTTATAGATAAAATAAATATTCGCGGCTGGATATTCCCTTTAAATCTATCGCTGACCTCAGGTTAAATCCTTGATGCAAAATGCAATAATTGATCCTTTTAGTTAAACACTGGCCACCTGTGTTCCCCTCGCGCTCCTCCTGACAGAGCCTCGGTTATTGCTGGCAGCGTGGACCAGATTTCTGCCTGGTCAGCGGTCACATGGCCAATTTATCCGACTGCAGTGCAGAAAGTGAATTGCCTCTGTTCCGAGCAGTAAATTAACTTTTCTAAACGAGGAAACCGTAAATTTGTCTCTGTAAGTGCTCGGAGGATTTCCTATTAGAAAAGCATAGATCAGGAATTGAAGAAGCGAGGGATCGGTAAGAACTTTGCCGCCATAAACTATAGAGCCGGAGCGGAGTCTTCGCGGTGCATCCCATAAAGAGGACTTTATGGGAACATTGCCGGGACCGAACCTGCCGCTGTGCTAATCACTCCTGGCACTGCCTGACTCCGCTAGCGCTAGGCTACGCCTCATGCGACAGAGAAATGCGTCGTCAGGTTGTTATAGGGAGGCGTTAAATAAAATTGGATTTATTAAAGGGATAGCTTCACAGGGCTGGCAAATATATGTTCCTCTTTTAGCTGTTCTTACTGATTTACACAAGGGGTCCGCTATTTTCAGGAGATGCTCCGTTACTGAGTTATTGTCCTTAGAAAATCTGAATTTTGACAGAATAATAACTCAGCCGGAGGGGAGGGGACTGATCTGTAAAGGTTCTTTGCTGCCACCAGTGGTGAAAAGCAGTACTGCAGTTGTAAGCAATAATATTGCAAACCATAGAATTCAATGTAACGGTGCGGTTACAAGTTGGTTTCTGGACTTTCTGGTCCTGGTATGTAAACAGTGGGCTTAGATACACCAGCTCATATTGTGGTATATTGTAATTCAGTGGGGTTCTTTGAGAGAGCGACCCCATAGTTATATAAAAATCTGTGACAATGTGGGATCAGACATAATAGGTTCAGATACCGAGTGTATCACACATAATAAACCTTAGTTTCACTGGCTCATCAGAGTGTATCACACAGGAGAGGATTAGATACACAGCTCAGCAGACAGTATCACACAGGATACGATTAGATACACAGCTCAGCAGACAGTATCACACAGGATAGGATTAGATACACAGCTCAGCAGACAGTATCACACAGGATAGGATTAGATACACAGCTCAGCAGACAGTATCACACATGACAGGATTAGATACACAGCTCAGCAGACAGTATCACACAGGATAGGATTAGATACATAGCTCAGCAGACAGTATCACACAGGATAGGATTAGATACACAGCTCAGCAGACAGTATCACACAGGATAGGATTAGATACACAGCTCAGCAGACAGTATCACACAGGATAGGATTAGTTACACAGCTCAGCAGGCAGTATCACACAGGATAGGATTAGATACACAGCTCAGCAGACAGTATCACACAGGATAGGATTAGATACACGGCTCAGCAGGCAGTATCACACAGGACAGGATTAGATACACGGCTCAGCAGACAGTATCACACAGGACAGGATTAGATACACGGCTCAGCAGACAGTATCACACAGGACAGGATTAGATACACGGCTCAGCAGACAGTATCACACAGGACAGGATTAGATACACGGCTCAGCAGACAGTATCACACATGATAGGATTAGATACACAGCTCAGCAGACAGTATCACACAGGATAGGATTAGATACACAGCTCAGCAGACCGTATCACACAGGACAGGATTAGATACACGGCTCAGCAGACAGTATCACACAGGACAGGATTAGATACAGTAGCTCAGCAGACAGTATCACACAGGATAGGATTAGATACAGTAGCTCAGCAGACAGTATCACACAGGATAGGATTAGATACAGTAGCTCAGCAGACAGTATCACACAGGATAGGATTAGATACACAGCTCAGCAGTCAGTATCACACAGGAGAGGATTAGATACACAGCTCAGCAGACAGTATCACAAAGGATAGGATTAGATACAGTAGCTCAGCAGACAGTATCACACAGGATAGGATTAGATACACAGCTCAGCAGACAGTATCACACAGGATAGGATTAGATACACAGCTCAGCAGACAGTATCACACAGGATACGATTAGATACACAGCTCAGCAGACAGTATCACACAGGATAGGATTAGATACACGGCTCAGCAGACAGTATCACACAGGAGAGGATTAGATACACAGCTCAGCAGACAGTATCACACAGGATAGGATTAGATACACAGCTCAGCAGACAGTATCACACAGGATAGGATTAGATACACAGCTCAGCAGACAGTATCACACAGGATAGGATTAGATACACAGCTCAGCAGACAGTATCACACAGGATAGGATTAGATACACAGCTCAGCAGACAGTATCACACATGATAGGATTAGATACACAGCTCAGCAGACAGTATCACACAGGATAGGATTAGATACACAGCTCAGCAGACAGTATCACACAGGATAGGATTAGATACACAGCTCAGCAGACAGTATCACACAGGATAGGATTAGATACAGTAGCTCAGCAGACAGTATCACACAGGATAGGATTAGATACAGTAGCTCAGCAGACAGTATCACACAGGATAGGATTAGATACACAGCTCAGCAGTCAGTATCACACAGGAGAGGATTAGATACACAGCTCAGCAGACAGTATCACAAAGGATAGGATTAGATACAGTAGCTCAGCAGACAGTATCACACAGGATAGGATTAGATACACAGCTCAGCAGACAGTATCACACAGGATAGGATTAGATACACAGCTCAGCAGACAGTATCACACAGGATAGGATTAGATACACAGCTCAGCAGACAGTATCACACAGGATAGGATTAGATACACAGCTCAGCAGACAGTATCACACAGGATAGGATTAGATACACAGCTCAGCAGACAGTATCACACAGGAGAGGATAGATACACAGCTCAGCAGACAGTATCACACAGGATAGGATAGATACCAGCTCAGGCAGACAGTATCACACAGGATAGGATTAGATACACAGCTCAGCAGACAGTATCACACAGGAGAGGATTAGATACACAGCTCAGCAGACAGTATCCACATAGGATAGGATTAGATACACAGCTCAGCAGACAGTATCACACAGGAGAGGATTAGATACACAGCTCAGCAGACAGTATCACACAGGATAGGATTAGATACACAGCTCAGCAGACAGTATCACACAGGATAGGATTAGCTACACAGCTCAGCAGACAGTATCACACAGGATAGGATTAGATACACAGCTCAGCAGACAGTATCACACAGGATAGGATTAGATACACAGCTCAGCAGACAGTATCACACAGGATAGGATTAGATACACAGCTCAGCAGACAGTATCACACAGAATAGGCTTAGATACACAGCTCAGCAGACAGTATCACACAGTATCTGCGCGCCCGGAACCGCAGTACCCGAGAACCGGATATTGTCTGCCGAGCCATGTATCTAAGCCTATTCTGTGTGATACAGTCTGCTGAGCTGTGTATCTAATCCTATCATGTGTGATACTGTCTGCTGAGCTGTGTATCTAATCCTATCATGTGTGATACTGTCTGCTGAGCCGTGTATCTAAGCCTATTCTGTGTGATACAGTCTGCTGAGCTGTGTATCTAATCCTATCATGTGTGATACTGTCTGCTGAGCCGTGTATCTAATCCTATCCTGTGTGATACTGCCTGCTGAGCTGTGTATCTAATCCTATCCTGTGTGATACTGCCTGCTGAGCTGTGTATCTAATCCTATCCTGTGTGATACTGTCTGCTGAGCCATGTATCTAATCCTATCCTGTGTGATACTGCCTGCTGAGCCGTGTATCTAATCCTATCCTGTGTGATACTGTCTGCTGAGCCGTGTATCTAATCCTATCCTGTGTGATACTGCCTGCTGAGCCGTGTATCTAATCCTATCCTGTGTGATACTGTCTGCTGAGCCGTGTATCTAATCCTATCCTGTGTGATACTGCCTGCTGAGCTGTTGTATCTAATCCTACCTGTGTGATACTGTCTGCTGAGCTGTGTATCTAATCCTACCTGTGTGATACTGTCTGCTGAGCTGTGTATCTATCCTACCCTGTGTGATACTGTCTCTGATGCCGTGTATCTATCCTATCCTGTGTGATACTGTCTGCTGAGCTGTGTATCTAATCCTACACTGTGTGATACAGTCTGCTGAGCTGTGTATCTAATCCTACCCTGTGTGATACGTCTGCTGAGCTGTGTATCTAATCCTACCTGTGTGATACTGTCTGCTGAGCTGTGTATCTAATCCTTCCTGTGTGATACTGTCTGCTGAGCCGTGTATCTAATCGTATCCTGTGTGATACTGTCTGCTGAGCTGTGTATCTAATCCTGTCCTGTGTGATACTGTCTGCTGAGCTGTGTATCTAATCCTATCCTGTGTGATACTGTCTGCTGAGCCTGTGTATCTAATCCTATCCTGTGTGATACTGTCTGCTGAGCTGTGTATCTAATCCTATCCTGTGTGATACTGTCTGCTGAGCTGTGTATCTATCCTATCCTGTGTGATACTGTCTGCTGAGCTGTGTATCTAATCCTATCCTGTGTGATACTGTCTGCTGAGCTGTGTATCTAATCCTTTCCTGTGTGATACTGTCTGCTGAGCTGTGTATCTAATCCTTTCCTGTGTGATACTGTCTGCTGAGCTGTGTATCTAATCCTTTCCTGTGTGATACTGTCTGCTGAGCTGTGTATCTAATCCTACACTGTGTGATACAGTCTGCTGAGCTGTGTATCTAATCCTACCCTGTGTGATACTGTCTGCTGAGCTGTGTATCTAATCCTATCCTGTGTGATACTGTCTGCTGAGCTGTGTATCTAATCCTATCCTGTGTGATACTGTCTGCTGAGCTGTGTATCTAATCCTATCCTGTGTGATACTGTCTGCTGAGCTGTGTATCTAATCCTATCCTGTGTGATACTGTCTGCTGAGCTACTGTATCTAATCCTATCCTGTGTGATACTGTCTGCTGAGCTGTGTATCTAATCCTATCCTGTGTGATACTGACTGCTGAGCTGTGTATCTAATCCTATCCTGTGTGATACTGTCTGCTGAGCTGTGTATCTAATCCTATCCTGTGTGATACTGTCTGCTGAGCTGTGTATCTAATCCTATCCTGTGTGATACTGTCTTCGGAGTCAGTATCTCCTTTCACTATCGTCAAAACACTGCAGCTTAGAAAAATCCAATCTGTTCCTGGGAAAGCTGGGTGACACCATGATAACCTTATGTGCGGCCTACACAATCCTGAATACATATAGTCCCTCCATGATGACGGCCATATTGATCACCACCAGGCGGTTTTTCTGCTCGGTTACGCTCTGTCTCCCCCTTCCTCAGCGAGATCGGTGTTTGGCAGCCATATTGCTTGTCACCCAGCTTTCCCAGGTCCAGATGGGAGTAAGGAAGTTGTGGGAAGAGGTTTCTGTGGCTCTCAGGGCTGTGTGGAGGAGGCAGAAGGGCCGTGACGATGACATCCTGATTGTTCGCAGCGCATTCGCCGCCCAGGCGTCCTCGTCCTTTGTACACAGCCCCATTGTCCTGTGTGGCGGAGGCGTAGACATCTCGGCCATTATCCCCCTCAGCGTGGCGTCAGTCCCGCTCCGCATTGATTTTTTTTTTTCCCTGTGCCGTCGTTCTGGCATTATAATAACTTTATAGCGGTGGCGCACCTCGACACTACACCGTCTCAGCGCGGTATACAGTGGCTATAAATAGCTCCGGCGCCAGGCGTGTAAACGGAGGCAGTGATCTCGCGCGTTGCGGCGCCTCTGAACAGATGGGGTTTGTTCAGCCTGTTTAAAGCAGACTCGCTGCGCGCTGGAAGGCCGACGCGAGATCGCTTTTAATTACGGCCTGACGGTGAGCAATTGTTAAATCATCAAAGGTGGCGCGCAGATTTACTCCCAGCATGGAGGTGGAAGCTGACCTACTGTACCTGCCGCCCGTACCGCCGCATTGTGATGGCAGCAGACGGAAGCGCGCCAGATAAAGCGGCTTTATGTCTGTACAGGGCGAGTGAAGTGTGAAATATATTCATTGGAATTTATGACAATGCGCCGGGACGTGGACGGGAAAATGACTGGCAATTTACTGTGTAGACACAGGAGACGGCCATGATTTAAAGGGGAAGTCTAATAGGGAGGGTGGGGGGCGAAGGCACAAGATTGAATTAGGGTCCTGATTTATCCGCCCCTTACGTAAATTACTGCACTGAAAAAATGGTAGCAGTTCCATCGTTTAACCACAGGGGGCACTGTTCTAGGCTTATATAAGTTGACCATTAGGGGCGCTCTTCTATAGTGCTATAGGAAATAGGAGTATGGTTTTGCAATCATGTGTTATACGTGATTTGACCTGTAGGGGGCTTTAAGATGCTTATATAGGATGGCCACTAGGGGCACTGTTACCACGGCTCTATCATTTGTAGTGCTGTTCTGCAGTTGTTCTACCTGGTTTGACCACTAGGAGTGCTGTCATATTAATAGCGTATGACCACTAGGGGAAGTGTTTTATATTGCTATGGCTGTATCATTTGTAGTGCTGTCATATTTATATAGGATGACCACTAGGGGCAGTGTTTTATATTGGCCTGGCTCTATCATTTGTAGTGCTGTCCAGCAGTTGTAATACATGGTTTGGCCACTAGGAGTGCTGTCATATTTATATAGGATGACCACTAGGGGCAGTGTTTTATATTGGCCTGGCTCTATCATTTGTAGTGCTGTCCAGCAGTTGTAATACATGGTTTGGCCACTAGGACATCTGTGTCATATTTATATAGGATGGCCACTAGGGGCACTGTTACCATGGCCCTATTATTTGTAGTGCTGTTCTGCGGTTGTTATACCTGGTTTGACCACTAGGAGTGCTGTCATATTTATATAGGATGACCACTAGGGGCAGTGTTTTATATTGGCCTGGCTCTATCATTTGTAGTGCTGTCCAGCAGTTGTTATACATGGTTTGGCCACTAGGAGTGCTGTGTCATATTCATATAGGATGACCACTAGGGGCAGTGTTTTATTTGGCAATTGGTGTATTATTTATAGTACTGTTCAGCAGTTGTTATACATGGTTTGGCCACTAGGAGTGCTGTGTCATATTCATATAGGATGACCACTAGGGGCAGTGTTTTATATTGCCATGGCTGTATCATTTGTAGTTCTGTCCAGCTGTCGTTATACATGGTTTGGCCACTAGGAGTGCTATATTACGTTCATATAATATGATATGACCACTAAGGGTATATATATGGTTTGACCAGTAGGAGCGCTATACTACGTTTATATAGTGTGACCACATGAGGCAGTTTTCTTTATTGCCATCATTTATCCCAAGGTTTGTTTTTCCATAAATATTATACATGGTTCGACTTGGGGCTGTGTCTTGTTATTTGGGCACTGTATGGTGGTATTATTAATTAGGCAGGATATTGTACTGTATGGCGGTATTATTCGGTGAGTTTCATGTGGACATTATATAAAGTGTCCACGCAGGACTCAAGGGAAAGAAGGTTTAGATTTCAAGGTCAGCTCAACACTCGTGGTTTCACGTGGGCCCTTTTATTTCACAGTGTATGGTGGTGTCATTTCTGAGGTATATAGCGGTATTATTTAGACAGTATTTTTTATTTAATCATTTTTATATTTTTTTTTATATTGTTCCTATCTGTCTGCATCTGTACACTGTACGAGGCTGTTATTTTGGCACTATTGGGCGGTATTACTTGGACCACCTGTTATGTGTATGCCTAGCTTTATGAACCGCACAGCAGAGCTGTATCAGACGTAGCAGAGCTGAATACCTCATTGGACTGTTCTTTTTGTGCACCACTAAGCACTACTAATCCCGTGTAATGCCAAAAGATTACGCATCCTGATGTCACCATTAGTTGTGCCAAAAGAGCAAAATCAGCTCCGCTGCGTCTGACAAACTCACCTCTGCTACATCGGTAAAAGGATTTTATGAATGCCGGTGCATGGATTCGAGGTAAGATTCCTGAATGTAAAGAGGAGCAGACCCCAGGCTATGGCTTCCCGTGTCAATCACGTGTATCCAGGGACACAGACATGATAACGAGCCAGACATCAAAACAAAAATGTATATTAATCACCCTGCTAGAAATCTGCATAATAACTCTGATAGCAGTCAGGGAAGAGGGGGGCAGCATAATGAAGAGCAGCGTGCGGTATTAATGAATGCTATTATGCACCTCACACCGGCGTCTTAGTGCAGGAAGACAAAGGAGAAGACAATCAGCCGCCTCGTGCGGGTTTTCTAAAGGTGGGGACCGATCTTTATACATATTTTATAATAATCTTTGTTAGAAGGGCCCCCCCCCCAAAAGAAAAATAAATAAATAAAAATAAATAAATATAATCTGATTACAGGTAACCTCAATGCTGGGGCACCCATCGATCCGCAGTGATCTCCAAGAGTATCCAGCAAATAACCCTACAGTGCCACCACAGGTGAACTAAAGTATTACAGGCTGCCCTCTAAGGTCTCAAAATAAGCCTCTCTCCTGGGACTCCTATCGAGCAGCTGCAATCTTCAGGATTAAAGGGGGGTGCCACCAGGAAATTCACCATTAGGCCTCATGCACACAGCCGTGGCCGTATTGCAGGCCGTGGTCGTATTTCACTTCAATGATCCGGAGCTGCGGCGTGGAACCCCACGGAAGCATTACGGAGTGCTTCCGTGGTGCTTCTGTCCGTGCCTTCGCACCGCATGTTCTATTATTTTTTGCGGTGCGGACGGATCACTGACCCATTCAAGTAGAATGGGTCTCTGTGCGTCCCGGCCCCCCGCACGGACATTGCCCGTGCATTGGGGACAGCAAATTGCCATGTGTATGAGGCCTTAGACCTGACACAAAGCCTTGCAGGGTCTGTATTAGCTTAGGAGGTCTGGTTCGGGGTCTGTATTAGATTAGGGAGTCTGGTCTGGGGTCTGTATTGGTTTAGGTGAGTCCAGTCTGGGATCTGTGTTAATGCAGGGGGTCTGATCTGGGGGTCTGTATTAGTTTAGAGGGTCTGGTCTGGGGTCTATTAGTGTTGGGTGTCTGTATTAATTTAGGAGGGGCTACGGTTTGTCTTAGTTTAAGGGGTCTGGTATTGGGGTCTGTATTCGTTTAGGGGTCTGGTCTGGAGACTGTATTAGATTAAGGGGTCTGATTTGGGGTTTGTATTAATTTAGGGGTCCAGTCTAGGGTCAGTATTAGTTTAAGGGGTCTGGTCTGAGGTCTGTGCTAGTGTAGGGGGTCTTGTCTGAAGTCTGTATTAGTGTAGGGGGTGTCGTCTGGGGCCAGTATTAGTTTAAGGGGTCTGGTCTGGGTTCTGTGTTAGTTTAAGGGGTCTAGTCTGTGGTCTGTATTAGTTTAAGGGGTCTGGTCTGGGGTCTGTGTTAGTGTAGGGGGTCTCATCTAAGGTCTGTATTAGTGCGGGGGTATCATCTACGGACTGTATTAGTTGAATGGGTTTGGTCTGGGGTCTGTATTGTTTTAGGGGTCCAGTCTGGGGTCTGTATTAGTTTAAGGGGTCTGGTCTGGGGACTGTATTAGATTAAGGGGTCTGATTTGGGGTTTGTATTAATTTAGGAGTCCAGTCTAGGGTCAATATTAGTTTAAGGGGTCTGGTCTGGGGTATGTGCTAGTGTAGGGGGTCTTGTCTGAAGTCTGTATTAGTGTAGGGGGTGTCGTCTGTGGCCTGTATTAGTTCAAGGGGTCTGGTCTGGGGTCTGTATTAGTTTAAGGTGTCTAGTCTGTGGTCTGTATTAATCTAGGGGTCCAGTCTGGGGTCTGTATTAGTTTAAGGGGTCTGGTCTGGGGTCTGTGTTAGTGGTGGGGGTCTCATCTAAGGTCTGTATTAGTTGAATGGGTTTGGTCTGGGGTCTGTATTGTTTTAGGGGTCCAGTCTGGGGTCTGTATTAGTTTAAGGGGTCTGGTCTGGGGACTGTATTAGATTAAGGGGTCTGATTTGGGGTTTGTATTAATTTAGGAGTCCAGTCTAGGGTCAATATTAGTTTAAGGGGTCTGGTCTGGGGTATGTGCTAGTGTAGGGGGTCTTGTCTGAAGTCTGTATTAGTGTAGGGGGTGTCGTCTGTGGCCTGTATTAGTTCAAGGGGTCTGGTCTGGGGTCTGTATTAGTTTAAGGTGTCTAGTCTGTGGTCTGTATTAATCTAGGGGTCCAGTCTGGGGTCTGTATTAGTTTAAGGGGTCTGGTCTGGGGTCTGTGTTAGTGGTGGGGGTCTCATCTAAGGTCTGTATTAGTTGAATGGGTTTGGTCTGGGGTCTGTATTAGTTTAAGGGGTCTAGTCTGTGGTCTGTATTAATCTAGGGGTCCAGTCTGGGGTCTGTATTAGTTTAAGGGGTCTGATCTGGGGTCTGTGTTAGTGTAGAGAGTCTCATCTGAGGTCTGTATTAGTGCAAGGGGTATCATCTACGGACTGTATTAGTTTAGGGGGTCTGGTCTAGGGTCTGCATTAGTGTAGGGGGTCTTGTCTGGGGTCTGTATTAGTGTATGGGGTACTAGTCTGAGGTATGTATTTGATCTGTATGAGTTTAAGTGTCTGTTTTAGTGTAGGGTTTGGTCTGAGATGTATACGTTTATAGGGTCTGCTCTGGGGTCTCGTCTGGGGTCTGTATTAGTGTAGGGGTATTAGTCTGGGGTCTGTATTAGTGTAGGGGTATTAGTCTGGGGTCTGTATTAGTGTAGGGGTATTAGTCTGGGGTCTGTATTAGTGTAGGGGTATTAGTCTGGGGTCTGTATTAGTGTAGGGGTATTAGTCTGGGGTCTGTATTAGTGTAGGGGTATTAGTCTGGGGTCTGTATTAGTGTAGGGGTATTAGTCTGGGGTCTGTATTAGTGTAGGGGTATTAGTCTGGGGTCTGTATTAGTGTAGGGAGTCTGGTCTGTTTTTTCTTCTTATTTTTAGGTATGTTTTAAGGATCTGTACTTGTTGTGGGGTTTGAATATATTATGGGGTCTGAGTCTGAATATACTTTGGTGTCTATGTTGATTTTGGGGGGTGTTTAGGGTTCATATGCATTGGATGTGGGCATTTTGGGGGTGTCACCTCTCCACACTACGCAGAGTAAATCCTAACTAGTTTTCGATGATGCTTATTATCGCACCACTTCTTGGAATCTCCCTAATGTCGCTGCTGAGAAGTAGACCAGTAAGTTTCACGTGAACGTCTCCCCTTGAACATTTCATTCTCTTTTTCAATATGCAGTAGATAAAATCCATCATTCTGCGCTGACAATGTTTATGGTGTTTTGCTGATTACAGTGTACCAAACCCCCTGCAGAATTTAGAGGTGATGATGGAAGCGATATGATTTTAGATGATGGAATTTTATCTACCTGCAGCCACCACTAGAGGGAGCTCACTGCATGCTGTGTTGGTGTTCAGTTAGCAGTAAGCTCCTGAGCTCCCCTAGTGGTGACTGCAGTTACTTAACATTTTATTATTTATCTGAGCAGAAGATTTGGAGCTCGGGATCCGATAAACTAAGCTCGGACCCATATAAAGAGGTTGTAAGAAATTAGTCAGGAGAGAATTTGGGATCTAAATCCTGATAAAGTTATTTTTCAAGTCAAGCATGAAATGAGCTGCTGGTAGATACACAGCGGTCACACGGAACAGGGAGAACGCGGCGCAGTTCCTGGCCTGAGGGATCCCCACCGGTTCAATCATATGACCGTCATCCGGCTGTAAGAAATCAATAGTAATTACACAGAAATTAATTAAAGAGGCGCAAGGACGGTGCGGAGCAACATGTGACCGGAATGGTGAGACGCGGTTTGGCTTGTGTCGGTGTGAAAGTGTTTATAGAGCTCCCCTGCCGCTTCATTGCGGATCAAGTGTCGCGGGTACAGTGTAAATGTCAGGCCCGCAGCCGGAGTGGCACTTCATTAATCCGCGGACGCAGTTGGAGTTGTATTTATTTTCCTGGCATCTACAGTTATACGATATTTTATGAAGCGGATTTTATGTAGAATTTTTGGAGTTCTCCTTTAATGGTTTATGATGTTTGTGTCCGGTGTATTTATTGGGCCCCTGGTGGTAGACAGTGGTATGGCAGCACATAGGTGCGGCTGAGATGATATGATCCTGGTCACGAGGAGTTAATCTGCTTTAATAAACTCTACAAATGTCGCTCAGTGACGCATAACGAGCACATTCCCCTGATCACCTTCCATGTACAAAGTCAACACCGGCTCTCATTATGTGCTCACAGCTAATTGGCGCTGGAATTAACAACTCTGTATCAGCACATTTACCAGCAGCGTGAAACAATGTCATGTTGTCTGCACAAGCGGGGGGGCAGCTGTCAGTGAGGAGTGTGCAGAGCGGGAGAGGGGTATAAATATCACACAGAACCTTATATAAAGACATAAACGGTATATAACAGTGGGTCATTACTTATCCTGTACTGATCCTGAGTTACATCCTGTAATATACTTCAGAGCTGCACTCACTATTCTGCTGGTGCAGTCACTGTGTACATACATTACTTATCCTGTACTGATCCTGAGTTACATCCTGTAATATACTTCAGAGCTGCACTCACTATTCTGCTGGTGCAGTCATTGTGTACATACATTACTTATCCTGTACTGATCCTGAGTTACATCCTGTATTATACCCCAGAGCTGCACTCACTATTCTGCTGGTGCAGTCACTGTGTACATACATTACTTATCCTGTACTGATCCTGAGTTACATCCTGTATTATACCCCAGAGCTGCAGTCACTATTCTGCTGGTGCAGTCACTGTGTACAGACATTACTTATCCTGTACTGATCCTGAGTTACATCCTGTATTATACTCCAGAGCTGCACTCACTATTCTGCTGGTGCAGTCACTGTGTACATACATTACTTATCCTGTACTGATCCTGAGTTACATCCTGTATTATACCCCAGAGCTGCACTCACTATTCTGCTGGTGCAGTCACTGTGTACATACATTACTTATCCTGTACTGATCCTGAGTTACATCCTGTATTATACCCCAGAGCTGCACTCACTATTCTGCTGGTGCAGTCACTGTGTACATACATTACTTATCCTGTACTGATCCTGAGTTACATCCTGTATTAAAATCCAGAGCTGCACTCACTATTCTGCTAGTGCAGTCACTGTGTACATACATTACTGATCCTGTACTGATCCTGAGTTACATCCTGTATTATACTCCAGAGCTGCACTCACTATTCTGCTGGTGCAGTCACTGTGTACATACATTACTTATCCTGTACTGATCCTGAGTTACATCCTGTATTATACTCCAGAGCTGCACTCACTATTCTGCTGGTGCAGTCACTGTGTACATACATTACTTATCCTGTACTGATCCTGAGGTACATCCTGTATTATACTCCAGAGCTGCACTCACTATTCTGCTGGTGCAGTCACTGTGTACATACATTACTTATCCTGCACTGATCCTGAGTTACATCCTGTATTATACTCCAGAGCTGTACTCACTATTCTGCTGGTGGAGTCACTGTGTACATACATTACTTATCCTGCACTGATCCTGAGTTACATCCTGTATTATACTCCAGAGCTGCACTCACTATTCTGCTGGTGCAGTCACTGTGTACATACATTACTTATCCTGTACTGATCCTGAGTTACATCCTGTATTATCCTCCAGAGCTGCACTCACTATTCTGCTGGTGGAGTCACTGTGTACATACATTACTTATCCTGTACTGATCCTGAGTTACATCCTGTATTATACTCCAGAGCTGCACTCACTATTCTGCTGGTGGAGTCACTGTGTACATACATTACTTATCCTGTACTGATCCTGAGTTACATCCTGTATTATACTCCAGAGCTGCACTCACTATTCTGCTGGTGCAGTCACTGTGTACATACATTACTTATCCTGTACTGATCCTGAGTTACATCCTGTATTATCCTCCAGAGCTGCACTCAGTATTCTGCTGGTGCAGTCACTGTGTACATACATTACTTATCCTGTACTGATCCTGAGTTACATCCTGTATTATACTCCAGAGCTGCACTCACTATTCTGCTGGTGGAGTCACTGTGTACATACATTACTTATCCTGTACTGATCCTGAGTTACATCCTGTATTATACTCCAGAGCTGCACTCACTATTCTGCTGGTGCAGTCACTGTGTACATACATTACTTATCCTGGGTTACATCCTGTATTATACTCCAGAGCTGCACTCACTATTCTGCTGGTGGAGTCACTGTGTACATACATTACTTATCCTGTACTTATCCTGAGTTACATCCTGTATTATACTCCAGAGCTGCACTCACTATTCTGCTGGTGCAGTCACTGTGTACATACATTACTTATCCTGTACTGATTCTGAGTTACATCCTGTATTATACTCCAGAGCTGCACTCACTATTCTGCTGGTGCAGTCACTGTGCACATACATTACTTATCCTGTACTGATTCTGAGTTACATCCTGTATTATACCCCAGAGCTGCACTCACTATTCTGCTGGTGCAGTCACTGTGTACATACATTACTTATCCTGTACTGATTCTGAGTTACATCCTGTATTATACTCCAGAGCTGCACTCACTATTCTGCTGGAGCAGTCACTGTGTACATACATTACTTATCCTGTACTGATCCTCAGTTTCATCCTGTATTATACTCCAGAGCTGCACTCACTATTCTGCTGGTGCAGTCACTGTGTACATACATTACTTATCCTGCACTGATCCTGAGTTACATCCTGTATTATACTCCAGAGCTGCACTCACTATTCTGCTGGTGCAGTCACTGTGTACATACATTACTTATCCTGGGTTACATCCTGTATTATACTCCAGAGCTGCACTCTCTATTCTGCTGGTGGAGTCACTGTGTACATACATTACTTATCCTGTACTGATCCTGAGTTACATCCTGTATTATACTCCAGAGCTGCACTCACTATTCTGCTGGAGCAGTCACTGTGTACATACATTACTTATCCTGTACTGATCCTGAGTTACATCCTGTATTATACTCCAGAGCTGCACTCACTATTCTGCTGGTGCAGTCACTGTGTACATACATTACTTATCCTGTATCATACTCCAGAGCTACACTCACTATTCTGCTAGTGCAGTCACTGTGTACATACATTACTTATCCTGTACTGATCCTGAGTTACATCCTGTATTATACTCCAGAGCTGCACTCACTATTCTGCTGGTGGAGTCACTGTGTACATACATTACTTATCCTGTACTGATCCTGAGTTACATCCTGTATTATACTCCAGAGCTGCACTCACTATTCTGCTGGTGCAGTCACTGTGTACATACATTACTTATCCTGTACTGATCCTGAGTTACATCCTGTATTATACTCCAGAGCTGCACTCACTATTCTGCTGGTGCAGTCACTGTGTACATACATTACTTATCCTGGGTTACATCCTGTATTATACTCCAGAGCTGCACTCACTATTCTGCTGGTGCAGTCACTGTGTACATACATTACTTATCCTGAGTTACATCCTGTATTATACTCCAGAGCTGCACTCACTATTCTGCTGGTGCAGTCACTGTGTACATACATTACTTATCCTGTACTGATCCTGAGTTACATCATGTATTATACTCCAGAGCTGCACTCACTATTCTGCTGGTGCAGTCACTGTGTACATACATTACTTATCCTGGGTTACATCCTGTATTATACTCCAGAGCTGCACTCACTATTCTGCTGGTGCAGTCACTGTGTACATACATTACTTATCCTGTACTGATCCTGAGTTACATCCTGTATTATACCCCCAGAGCTGCACTCACTATTCTGCTGGTGCAGTCACTGTGTACATACATTACTTATCCTGTACTTATCCTGAGTTACATCCTGTATTATACTCCAGAGCTGCACTCACTATTCTGCTGGTGCAGTCACTGTGTAGATGCACATTTATATTGTTTTATCCTGAGTTACAGTCTGCGTTATTCTCATGAGCTGCATTCAAACTTCTGCAGGATTCAGAGCTGAAATCCCCCAGCCTAACAGGTTATTTTCTGGGGAGTCTCTTCTGTGCACTGGGTGCTGTGGGGTCTCTGGACTCTGAGGTCATGTATTTAGTACATGCCCGGGGGGGGGGGATCATATGACCACATTAAGGCAATGACAGATCTGCCGTTCTGGACTCTAGGAAAGCTGGGTGGCTTTTCCAGAAACCCCTGATTTCTGGGCGGTTCTGCCTGGCATTGTCTGATTGTCGCTGCGGCACAATCCAGACTGAAGGGATCAGCGGCTCAGACAGACTGGGCACCGCTGCTCCAGACGACACCTTATGACGCTGCGGCCAGAAGAGCGAGAGAAACCATTGGGGGGGGGGTGCAATGCAGTCCTCTGAGACTGTATCACACATGGCAGGCTTAGATACAGCTCAGGGCCCTGAGATTCCTGGGCGTGCCCTTCCTGATGTCGGGACCGCTGCACAGAGTTGCAGATGGCGCTGCTGCATTTCTCCGCACGCAGGACTTATCATTTCCATTTTCCTAACGAGGGCGAAGCTTACGCTCTGCGCTGGCATGTACACGAGATTTCACTAATCTCCTTACAGAGGACGCTAATCGCAGGATTAGATCCCATCATCCGTGTAGCCCTTTCTGCGTCGCGCTCTGTCCCACTTGTCTCACTGCCGGCGGGGACGATCATCCAGAGGTCGCACTTACCTATAGAGCTCGGGCAGCCAGAGACACACAGGAGCGAAAACCCAGCGTGGTGTGAAATACACCGCACCTTATGGACTGCGCCGAATCGTATATACACAGTATAATAAAGCGGACACGAACCGCAACAATGTAATCAGCGCTGCTGCCCATTATCTGCTTATTACACGTGCGATCGTTTGTCAGCGTCGTTTACCTAATCCTAAAAATCATTGTTTGTCTGCAGCACATCGCATCATGTAACTGAGATACTCTGCTTACTATAGTACACAGTACTGGGTGCGCCCAGAGAATCAAACTAATAATACCGCCTGGTGACTGCTCCATGTAAATGGTGGTAATCGTACTTGTTAGACCTCATGCACACGACCGTTGTTTCATTCCGTGTCCGTTGTTCCTTTTTTCGTGATTTTCTGCGGACCCATTGACTTTTAATGGGTCTGCTGAAAACTCAGCTAATGCACCGTTTGTCTTCCGCGTCCGTGATCCGTGGTTTCAGTCCGTCAAAAATATATAACCTGTCCTATTTTTTTCACGGAAAACGGTTCAAGTCAATGGGTCCGTGAAAAAACGCTGAGGCAGACAAGATTTTCATGCGCGTCCGCGTCCGTTTTTTTTCCTATCATTTGCATAGCAAACTTGACTTAGACTATTTTTTACTTTCCTTCATGTCTGGTGATCCTCCAAAAATAAAGGAAGACACACGGAAACAAAAACGGAAACTGATCACAGAACAACGGAACGGAACACAACAACGGTCGTGTGCATGAGGCCTTAATGGCAGAAAATCAAATAGGAGCTTTACTGTGTGATGCGAGGCCGCCGAGTAGTTATATTCTTGTACATATGAGCAGTATTATAGTAGTTATATTCTTGTACATAGGAGCAGTATTATAGTAGTTATATTCTTGTACATAGGAGCAGTATTATAGTAGTTATATTCTTGTACATAGGAGCAGTATTATAGTAGTTATATTCTTGTACATAGGAGCAGTATTATAGTAGGTATATCCTTGTACACAGGAGCAGTATTATAGTAGTTATATTATTGTACATAGGAGCAGTATTATAGTACTTATATTCTTATACAAAGGAGCAGTATTATAGTAGTTATATTCTTGTACATAGGAGGCAGTATTATAGTAGTTATATTCTTGTACATAGGAGCAGTATTATAGTAGTTATATTCTTGTACATAGGAGGCAGTATTATAGTAGTTATATTCTTGTACATAGGAGCAGTATTATAGTAGTTATATTCTTGTACATAGGAGGCAGTATTATAGTACTTATATTCTTATACAAAGGAGCAGTATTATAGTAGTTATATTCATGTACATAGGGAGCAGTATGGTAATAGTTATTCTTGTACATAGGAGCAGTATTATAGTAGTTATATTCTTGTACATAGGAGCAGTATTATAGTATTTATATTCCTGTACATAGGAGCAGTATTATAGTAGTTATATTCTTGTACATGGGAGCAGTATTATAGTAGGTTTATTCTTGTACATAGGAGGCAGTATTATAGTAGTTATTTTCTTGTACATAGGAACAGTATTATAGTACTTATATTCTTATACATAGGAGCAGTATTATAGTAGTTATATTTATGTACATAGGAGGCAGTATTATAGTAGTTATATTCTTGTACATAGGAGCAGTATTATAGTAGTTATATTCCTGTACATAGGAGCAGTATTATAGTAGTTATATTCTTGTACATAGGAGCAGTATTATAGTAGATATATTCTTGTACATAGGAGCAGTATTATAGTAGTTATATTCTTGTACATAGGAGGCAGTATTATAGTAGTTATATTCTTGTACATGGAGCAGTATTATAGTAGTTATATTCTTGTACATAGGAGGCAGTATTATAGTAGTTATATTCTTGTACATAGGAGCAGTATTATAGTAGATATATTCTTGTACATAGGAGGCAGTATTATAGTAGTTATATTCCTGTACATAGGAGCAGTATTATAGTAGTTATATTCTTGTACATATGGGCAGTATTATAGTAGTTATATTCTTGTACATAGGAGCAGTATTATAGTAGTTATATTCTTATACAAAGGAGCAGTATTATAGTAGTTATATTCCTGTACATAGGAGCAGTATTATAGTAGTTATATTCTTGTACATAGGAGGCAGTATTATAGTAGTTATATTCTTGTACATAGGAGCAGTATTATAGTAGTTATATTCTTGTACATAGGAGCAGTATTATAATAGTTATATTCTTGCAGGTATTTGACAGTGTTGTAGTTGTACTATTATAGTAGTAAATTTGCCTTTGTGTCACATATCGGTGATTACAATGTGAATGTTGACGCCACAGTCGGCACAGGACTTCATCTGCCACCTCTCTGTATTACATGTATGGAGACATTATTTGGAGGGGGATTATTTACTCTCGATGCGTCTCCTCCGGTGTAATTTCAGGCTGACGTCTTCTTCTGTTAGGTGACATCAGTATTATTAATAGGAGATTAAATGAGGCATTAATGTTAATTAAATTCTTCTGTAAAATGACTGGCACCGGCGCTCCGAAAACCACTTAATAAAGAGAATTTGACTGGTTTAATGGATTCTCTTTAACCCTTGACCTTCCATCAGGGATTTCTTTGCATGAGATAACTTCCTGTTGCACTAATGCCGTGTAATAATATCAGTGATATTTGACCTGTTCATATGAATTGATAATTATTATCAGTAATCAGCATGTCCTGGTAGAATAAAAATGGGGAGGAGGGGGATGGGGTTGCACAGTTGCTGCAGCTTAGCGTCACTTTTGCCACCTGCAGTACCACTTCTTACCACAGACGGCTGCAATCCTTCCCCTAAAGACTGATGCAACAGCGCCCCCAGCTATGGGATTTTTTTTTTTTGAACAGCATTTCCTTTGAAATAACATACCTAGAAATGATTTACGTTCCCCAACTTACAATGCATTTTTCTTTTAAGAAAATAGCGCTCCTATCCCTTTAAATGGCGCCGGACCATCTGTAGCATTTCTTTTTCCGTACAGTAATGTCAAGCATCTCTTCGGTCTTTGTGGTACTCAGCAGAAACATGCTGACGACATGTAGAGCTCTGCCTGTAATAAATGGTTCCTCCGCTTCGATGTGACACCCTGATTCATTGGGGCTTTAATCAGAAAGAAGCGATGGCCGCTCTGCGGAGTCTTCACTTCTGAGTTTGCATTTTCTGCATTAATGCGTTTTCTGTAAATGGACCGGCACATGTACAGTGCAGTGCACATCGCCGGACCGTTCAACGAAACGTTCCAGATTCTTCTTTACAGTCCAGTATACGTGTGAAAAGAATAAAAATAATATATTTTGTAAACAAATTTTTTTTTTTTTAAATAAAAAGTTACTGCAGAGTTAGAACTTTGTGAATTTGAAGGGTACAATTTGGACTATTTTATGCTTCAAGGATTCGTCCACTGTGGTCAACCAGGACCTTAGTGGATTTTCCTCCACAGATCTTCAAGGGCCCAGAGGAGAGTGGGGGCCCTCTGAGACACAACAGGGCAAGCAGCAGGGGACTCGATTTACCAAGGATCAGCACCGGACAAGTAATGGTGCTATAATGTGACAGCGTTCAAGTGGTGCTGGGGCGGCATGTGTCCAGAGCATGAGCGCTGTATGTGCTGTATGTGAATGCATGTGTTTTGCATGGCGCTTGTGCAGTATTTTTAAAGCTTGTGAGAAGTCCTTTGTGTGAGAAGTGTATATGCGGTATGTGTCCTTTGTGTGGGAAGCACATGTGCCGTATATTTCCATTATTTGAGAAGCACGAGTGCGGTATGTGTCCTTTGTGTAAGAAGCACATGTGCCGTATGTGTCCTTTGTGTAAGAAGCACAAGTGCGGTATGTGTCCTTTGTGTAAGAAGCACATGTGCCGTATGTGTCCTTTGTGTAAGAAGCTCATGTGCCGTATGTGTCCTTTGTGTAAGAAGCGCATGTGCGGTATGTGTCCTTTGTGTAAGAAGCGCATGTGCCGTATGTGTCCTTTGTGTAAGAAGCACATGTGCCGTTTGTCTCCTTTGTGTAAGAAGCACATGTGCCGTATGTGTCCTTTGTGTAAGAAGCACATGTGCCGTATGTGTCCTTTGTGTAAGAAGCACATGTGCCGTATGTGTCCTTTGCGTAAGAAGCACATGTGCCGTATGTGTCCTTTGCGTAAGAAGCACATGTGCCGTATGTGTCCTTTGCGTAAGAAGCACATGTGCAGTATTTGTCCTTTGCGTAAGAAGCACATGTGCAGTATTTGTCCTTTGTGTAAGAAGCACATGTGCAGTATTTGTCCTTTGTGTAAGAAGCTCATGTGCCGTATGTGTCCTTTGTGTAAGAAGCGCATGTGCGGTATGTGTCCTTTGTGTAAGAAGCGCATGTGCCGTATGTGTCCTTTGTGTAAGAAGCACATGTGCCGTTTGTCTCCTTTGTGTAAGAAGCACATGTGCCGTATGTGTCCTTTGTGTAAGAAGCACATGTGCCGTATGTGTCCTTTGTGTAAGAAGCACATGTGCCGTATGTGTCCTTTGCGTAAGAAGCACATGTGCCGTATGTGTCCTTTGCGTAAGAAGCACATGTGCCGTATGTGTCCTTTGCGTAAGAAGCACATGTGCCGTATGTGTCCTTTGCGTAAGAAGCACATGTGCAGTATTTGTCCTTTGCGTAAGAAGCACATGTGCAGTATTTGTCCTTTGTGTAAGAAGCACATGTGCCGTATGTCTCCTTTGTGCAAGAAGCACATGTGCGGTATGTGTCCTTTGTGTAAGAAGCACATGTGCCGTATGTGTCCTTTGTGTAAGAAGCACATGTGCCGTATGTGTCCTTTGTGTAAGAAGCACATTTGCCGTATGTGTCCTTTGTGTAAGAAGCACATGTGCCGTATGTGTCCTTTGTGTAAGAAGCACATTTGCCGTATGTGTCCTTTGTGTAAGAAGCACATGTGCCGTTTGTGTCCTTTGTGTAAGAAGCACATGTGCGGTATGTGTCCTTTGTGTAAGAAGCACATGTGCGGTATGTGTCCTTTGTGTAAGAAGCACATTTGCCGTATGTGTCCTTTGCGTAAGAAGCACATGTGTGGTATGTGTCCTTTGTGTAAGAAGCACATGTGCGGTATGTGTCCTTTGCGTAAGAAGCACATGTGCCGTATGTGTCTTTTGTGTAGGAAGCACATGTGCCGTATGTGTCCTTTGTGTAAGAAGCACATTTGCCGTATGTGTCCTTTGTGTAAGAAGCACATGTGCCGTATGTGTCCTTTGTGTAAGAAGCGCATGTGCCGTATGTGTCCTTTGTGTAAGAAGCGCATGTGCCGTATGTGTCCTTTGTGTAAGAAGCACATGTGCCGTATGTGTCCTGTGTGTAAGAAGCGCATGTGCCGTATGTGTCCTTTGTGTAAGAAGCACATTTGCCGTATGTGTCCTTTGTGTAAGAAGCACATGTGCCGTATGTGTCCTTTGTGTAAGAAGCACATGTGCCGTATGTGTCCTTTGCGTAAGAAGCACATGTGCCGTATGTGTCCTTTGCGTAAGAAGCACATGTGCCGTATGTGTCCTTTGCGTAAGAAGCACATGTGCCGTATGTGTCCTTTGCGTAAGAAGCACATGTGCAGTATTTGTCCTTTGCGTAAGAAGCACATGTGCAGTATTTGTCCTTTGTGTAAGAAGCACATGTGCCGTATGTCTCCTTTGTGCAAGAAGCACATGTGCGGTATGTGTCCTTTGTGTAAGAAGCACATGTGCCGTATGTGTCCTTTGTGTAAGAAGCACATGTGCCGTATGTGTCCTTTGTGTAAGAAGCACATTTGCCGTATGTGTCCTTTGTGTAAGAAGCACATGTGCCGTATGTGTCCTTTGTGTAAGAAGCACATTTGCCGTATGTGTCCTTTGTGTAAGAAGCACATGTGCCGTTTGTGTCCTTTGTGTAAGAAGCACATGTGCGGTATGTGTCCTTTGTGTAAGAAGCACATGTGCGGTATGTGTCCTTTGTGTAAGAAGCACATTTGCCGTATGTGTCCTTTGCGTAAGAAGCACATGTGTGGTATGTGTCCTTTGTGTAAGAAGCACATGTGCGGTATGTGTCCTTTGCGTAAGAAGCACATGTGCCGTATGTGTCCTTTGTGTAGGAAGCACATGTGCCGTATGTGTCCTTTGTGTAAGAAGCACATTTGCCGTATGTGTCCTTTGTGTAAGAAGCACATGTGCCGTATGTGTCCTTTGTGTAAGAAGCACATGTGCCGTATGTGTCCTTTGTGTAAGAAGCGCATGTGCCGTATGTGTCCTTTGTGTAAGAAGCACATGTGCCGTATGTGTCCTGTGTGTAAGAAGCACATGTGCCGTATGTGTCCTTTGTGTAAGAAGCACATGTGCCGTATGTGTCCTGTGTGTAAGAAGCGCATGTGCCGTATGTGTCCTTTGTGTAAGAAGCACATGTGCCGTATGTGTCCTTTGTGTAAGAAGCACATGTGCCGTATGTGTCCTTTGCGTAAGAAGCACATGTGCCGTATGTGTCCTTTGCGTAAGAAGCACATGTGCCGTATGTGTCCTTTGCGTAAGAAGCACATGTGCAGTATTTGTCCTTTGCGTAAGAAGCACATGTGCAGTATTTGTCCTTTGTGTAAGAAGCACATGTGCCGTATGTCTCCTTTGTGCAAGAAGCACATGTGCGGTATGTGTCCTTTGTGTAAGAAGCACATGTGCCGTATGTGTCCTTTGTGTAAGAAGCACATGTGCCGTATGTGTCCTTTGTGTAAGAAGCACATTTGCCGTATGTGTCCTTTGTGTAAGAAGCACATGTGCCGTATGTGTCCTTTGTGTAAGAAGCACATTTGCCGTATGTGTCCTTTGTGTAAGAAGCACATGTGCCGTTTGTGTCCTTTGTGTAAGAAGCACATGTGCGGTATGTGTCCTTTGTGTAAGAAGCACATGTGCGGTATGTGTCCTTTGTGTAAGAAGCACATTTGCCGTATGTGTCCTTTGCGTAAGAAGCACATGTGTGGTATGTGTCCTTTGTGTAAGAAGCACATGTGCGGTATGTGTCCTTTGCGTAAGAAGCACATGTGCCGTATGTGTCCTTTGTGTAGGAAGCACATGTGCCGTATGTGTCCTTTGTGTAAGAAGCACATTTGCCGTATGTGTCCTTTGTGTAAGAAGCACATGTGCCGTATGTGTCCTTTGTGTAAGAAGCACATGTGCCGTATGTGTCCTTTGTGTAAGAAGCGCATGTGCCGTATGTGTCCTTTGTGTAAGAAGCACATGTGCCGTATGTGTCCTGTGTGTAAGAAGCACATGTGCCGTATGTGTCCTTTGTGTAAGAAGCACATGTGCCGTATGTGTCCTGTGTGTAAGAAGCGCATGTGCCGTATGTGTCCTTTGTGTAAGAAGCACATGTGCCGTATGTGTCCTTTGTGTAAGAAGCACATGTGCCGTATGTGTCCTGTGTGTGAGAAGCACATGTGCCGTATGTGTCCTTTGTGTAAGAAGCACATGTGCCGTATGTGTCCTTTGCGTGAGAAGCACATGTGCCGTATGTGTCCTTTGTGTAAGAAGCACATTTGCCGTATGTGTCCTTTGTGTAAGAAGCACATGTGCCGTATGTGTCCTGTGTGTGAGAAGCACATGTGCCGTATGTGTCCTTTGTGTAAGAAGCACATGTGCCGTATGTGTCCTTTGCGTGAGAAGCACATGTGCCGTATGTGTCCTAGCGGAAGGCTAGTTTCCCATTGCCAGCATACAGTAGTTCTGGCATAGAACAACCTACCTAGGTGATTTGGGGGTGCAGAGGGAGGAAGGGGGTTGACTTTTGGGGAACGAAGTGGCCCTAAAGATAGAGAGATCCTGCTCTTCAAGGCTTTTTTGGGAGGGCAAATTGGGGACCTCATTAGCCCTAACAGGTCAAAGGTTACTTAAAGCTAAACGGTAAGTGTTCAGAGTGGATCTGGGCAGAAGCTATACAGCGCCTATACAGAGGGGCTCTGATTGACTAAACCAAACCACTGTGACCCCCCCCCCCCCCCTGTACCTAAATCACCTGAACTGTGACCCCCGTTACCTGAATCACCGGTTCTCCTGGTGGGCGTCCCAGTTGCATACCCGTAAATGAAGAATTTGTAATTTTTTCAGCTCCCATCGCGGCGCCTCTCCTAATCCTCCTCCGCCCCCTCGAGGTGCACTTCATCCACTTTGAACAACTTGATTTCCATAAAAAAAAACAGAATGCAATTAAGGAAGAGGCAATTTGGGAAGGGCGTGTTGACTTTTGCATCGGGGTCCAAAAGTTCCCCTTTTAATACATTTGACACAAATCTTGCACGAAATAAAACGACCATCAAAGGAAATTCAGGATTCTCACCCAAAACAAATCCTTTTACTTCTCTCCATGAAATGAAAATGTCTTGTACTCAACAACCCGGAGTGAGAAACCTGATTTATGCTGAATAATGCATGTGACTTGTAAGGATTCCAGACGCTATTCATATTTAATCAGGTATGAAAATTTAACCAGAGACGCCGCCTCAGACCCTGCTACGCCATAATTAGCGTGTTTACTCACAGATTGCGCAGTCCGGGGCGGCGGCCGGCACATTACGATACCCCTAGTAGCATTCTAATTTTAGGTTTTCCGGTGAAATCGCACCCGAAGGTGCAACAGACTGACGTATGGTGTGAGAGGGGAAGATGAGGCAGACGGTATGAAGTGGAACAGGCATTAATAGCTCAGACCGGTTATATATTGGCTTGAAATGATCACATTTGCAAAAGTAAGTGCGCCCCTCACTGTGTCTCATTAAGGTGACGTCATTTTTGCCTTCTCACTGGCGGTTTGGCTGCTCGTTTATTATCACAATGTCTTTGCTTTCCATCTATTAACTCCCCGATGAGCTTTGGGGGTGGGCAAAGCTGCAGTGTAAAGCATGGAGAGTGACAGAGCAAGCGGCCTGCGACTCTGAAGAGGCAGGAGGTGGATTCCAGATTACCATAGGCTCAATAGACATTCAGTAATGACGGGCAACCGGAATCAGCTACCGTAATATAATATATTAGGCCATTGCATAAGTAATCATACCCTAATATTTACTAATAGTACTTTTATTTTTCCTTTTTTTTACTCCCTTCATGTATTTATTGTATTTCAGTATCCCAATATTATGTTTTAGGACCCCCCCCCCCCCTACAGACATGTTAAGTGCAGGGTGGTCTCGATGTTAGTAGCTTTGTGGATGGAGTTGCCCTTCAATTTTCTAGTTTTTAAATGTTAGTCTTTTTTTTTTTTTTTTTTTTTTATGAGGGTTTGTATTCCGGCAGTGATTTTTTTTCATAATTGCCCGTTCAGCACATTCACACAATGATAGTATCATGAGCCGCTCCATCTGCGGAATTCGCTGCTACATATGGAGTAGCCCTCGTGATTATGCCTATTTTCTGGCCGAAGTCCGGAAACCACCACAAAGCTGCTTGTCGTCCCGCTTCATCTTCTGGAGTTTCCGAGATGTGTGATGATGAGCGCCATTCTTATAGGGCTCCATTGTCGATGATCAGAGGCCGGGATCAGCGCCAAGGCTGGGTAGGATTCTGGGAGGGCTCTTCTAGAGCCCTCATCCTTCATCACTGCTGCAACCACCTGCAAAGGGTTCATTTCCTTCTTGAGAGATAAAACTTTAATTGCAATCATTTAGAAATTAGCAAGAGATTTTTTATTTTTTTTTCCAATGAAGACCTATAATCAGCAATCACAAGCCTGGTTCTGCCCACCCTCTGCTGTTCGGCACCCCGTGCTAGAGCACCCAGGACTGGAGTGGGCCTGTTTCTATAAAATATATATATATATATATATATTTATTTGCTTAAGTATTTGCAGTGCCTGAGTTTGGGGTGGTCCCAATGCAGCGCTGGGTTCCCCGTACACTGTTGCGATGTCGCCACATGTTGGCGCTCTCCAGAAGAGATGATAAAGTCTGGTGCACCCCAATGGGAAATAAGCCCAGAGAGACCAGTGTGCTTCTTTACTGGAGGAACTCAAGTGCAAAACTATACAGACAGTGCACTAAGCTGGCTTCTCCAGTCTGCTCTCTGGCAGAAGAAGGTTCTGCGCTGAGGGTATATCCTGAGCTAGCTGTCCCTTTCTCTTAGAAGCCCTGTACCCTGGTCAAAGGATGCTGTCCCAGGATCTGTGGCAGAGTATCCCCGTATCAGCATCTTCTTCTAGTCGCTCACGCAGTCTGGCAGAGTCTCTCTTACTAAGCACTGATCCCTATCTGCAGACCATTAGGGACTGCTCTCCTTATATATAGTTTCTAGCTGAACTAGAACCTTCTAGTGACAGGAGTGGAGAAACTCAGCACAAACAGATACAATGTTACAATTTCCGTCTGTCATTAGAAAATCAATAATAGTCAACAGAAATGATGAAGCCGTTTTTCCAGACATAAACAGAGCTAAACCAGAAGGTCAGTGTGTCTGTCCCCCTCCCCAAATCTCGAGTTGATGGAATTGCATAGTAGCAGTAGGGACAAATGTCCCCAAACGCCCATAGTCCAAATTACCCTTTCTCCAGGGCACTACATATTGACACACTTTATTTGCTTTTGCAGGGACCATGGCCTGAAATCTTTCATTACCTTGTAGATCCTCTGAAGTTCTGATGGGGAGCATCAATTCAGCTCTTTTTAGGTCTCTCCACATATATTAGGGTTCAAGTGCGGCCTTTTGCCTGGTCACAGTGAATCTGGTCTCAAAGTCCTATTAGTGCTTTCTGACGAACTCCATGTGGCTGTTGCTAAATAATAGTACCTCTGCCATATTGGTAGAGGTTGGCAGAGATGGTTGTTCCTCTGGAAGGTTGTCCCATCCCTATAGTCTCTGAAGATCTGTCAGAATGACCATTGAGCTCTTGGTCACCTCCCTAACCCCTCCTAGTCTACTTGTCTAAGCAGCCTGAGAATCCTCCTGATAGTTGCAAACTTTTTTGGAGGCCACTGTATTTTTCGGTACCATAGTAAAATATGATAAACAAAACAAAAAAAGAAGTGGTGTGAATACTTTTGGAATAATTTTGAGATTATTTACATGTAGATGTATTGCCATGACTTACAGTCATTTCAAAATGCAGAGTTCCAAAAACCCTTCTGCTTTCCTCCAGAGTTACATGATAAAATTCTCTCTGCCTACAGCTGACACTAGGGGGAGCTCACCACTTATGCAGCATGCTCTTCAGCTCCCTCTAGTGGTGGCTGCAGGCAGGTAGAATTTCTTCACCGACTTAGAAGATTTGGAGCTCTGTAGCTCTGTATAACAAAAATTGGAGGGCCGTTTGTTATAAATTTATATAAAGAAATGAATCAGAGCAAAGTATGGCGCTAAAAACTGTATAATTGTCACAGTTATTGCTGTGAGGAGCCGACAGCAGATCTGATAAAGATCTGTGTGAAAAAACTCATGTTTTATGTGTGAGACAGGAAACATATTTCTGACTTCAATATTGAATTTCTTCCAGGATAAAAATTTCTTCCAGTTCCAGAATTAATATTGACAGCTTCTGTTTTCTTAAAGGGGTTCTGCATCTATCCTCTGGATAGATCATCAGCATCTAATCGGCGGGGATCCGACACCCAGGATCCCTGCCGATCAGCTGTTTGAAACGGCGCTGTTGGACCCCCGCCGATCAGATGCTGATGATCTTTCCAGAGGATAGATTATCAGTTTAAAAAAACTGCAGAACCTCTTTAATTTAACGCCACTGTAAACAAATAAATAAAAAAATTAAAAATAGGAAATTCTGGGTGAAAACAAGATTTAAATTGGAGACAAAAAGTCACTCTTAGTTTAGTCAAGGACACAGGCGCCATGTGGGCAATTGCAGCTAAAGGCACAGAGCCAGAAACTAGGGCAAGGCCAGGGTCAGAGTGAAATCAGGAGTCAAGTTAAAAGGTACTGCTGGCTGTTGTGAGAAGGAGAGCCAGTGCCGGATCTAGTAAGGCCTCGTTTGAGTAGAACAGGTACTGTGTGGACAATGGCAGCCAAAGGCACAGAGCCAGGAACTAGGGCAAGGTCAGGTCAAATCAGGATTCAAGTCACGAGGTACTGTTGGCTGTTGTGTGATGTAGAGCCAGTGCCGGATCTAGTAAGGCCTCGTTTGAGTAGAACAGGTACTGTGTGGACAATGGCAGCCAAAGGCACAGAGCCAGGAACTAGGGCAAGGTCAGGTCAAATCAGGATTCAAGTCACGAGGTGCTGTTGTGTGAAGTAGAGCCAGTGCCAGATCTAGTAAGGCCTCGTTTGAGTAGAACAGGTACTGTTTGGACAATGGCAGCCAAAGGCACAGAGCCAGGAACTAGGGCAAGGTCAGGTCAAATCAGGATTCAAGTCATGAGGTACTGTTGGCTGTTGTGTGAAGTAGAGCCAGTGCCGGATCTAGTAAGGCCTCGTTTGAGTAGAACAGGTACTGTGTGGACAATGGCAGCCAAAGGCACAGAGCCAGGAACTAGGGCAAGGTCAGGTCAAATCAGGATTCAAGTCACGAGGTGCTGTTGTGTGAAGTAGAGCCAGTGCCGGATCTAGTAAGGCCTTGTTTGAGTAGAACAGGTACTGTATGGACAATGGCATCCAAAGGCACAGAGCCAGGAACTAGTGCAAGGTCAGGTCAAATCAGGATTCAAGTCACGAGGTACTGTTGGCTGTTGTGTGATGTAGAGCCAGTGCCGGATCTAGTAAGGCCTCGTTTGAGTAGAACAGGTACTGTGTGGACAATGGCAGCCAAAGGCACAGAGCCAGGAACCAGGACAAGGTCAGGGTCAAATCAGGATTCAAGTCACGAGGTACTGTTGGCTTTTGTGTGAAGCAGAGCCAGTGCCAGATCTAGTAAGGCCTCGTTTGAGTAGAACAGGTACTGTGTGGACAATGGCAGCCAAAGGCACAGAGCCAGGAACCAGGACAAGGTCAGGGTCAAATCAGGATTCAAGTCATGAGGTACTGTTGGCTGTTGTGTGAAGTAGAGCCAGTGCCGGATCTAGTAAGGCCTCGTTTGAGTAGAACAGGTACTGTGTGGACAATGGCAGCCAAAGGCACAGAGCCAGGAACTAGGGCAAGGTCAGGTCAAATCAGGATTCAAGTCACGAGGTGCTGTTGTGTGAAGTAGAGCCAGTGCCGGATCTAGTAAGGCCTTGTTTGAGTAGAACAGGTACTGTATGGACAATGGCATCCAAAGGCACAGAGCCAGGAACTAGTGCAAGGTCAGGTCAAATCAGGAT
Source organism: Bufo gargarizans (assembly GCF_014858855.1). Classification (NCBI taxonomy): domain Eukaryota; kingdom Metazoa; phylum Chordata; class Amphibia; order Anura; family Bufonidae; genus Bufo; species Bufo gargarizans. Next base: position 559,147,378 of record NC_058082.1, on the reverse strand, counting down.
TCAAGTCACGAGGTACTGTTGGCTGTTGTGTGATGTAGAGCCAGTGCCGGATCTAGTAAGGCCTCGTTTGAGTAGAACAGGTACTGTGTGGACAATGGCAGCCAAAGGCACAGAGCCAGGAACCAGGACAAGGTCAGGGTCAAATCAGGATTCAAGTCACGAGGTACTTTTGGCTTTTGTGTGAAGCAGAGCCAGTGCCAGATCTAGTAAGGCCTCGTTTGAGTAGAACAGGTACTGTGTGGACAATGGCAGCCAAAGGCACTGAGCCAGGAACTAGTGCAAGGTCAGGTCAAATCAGGATTCAAGTCACGAGGTACTGTTGGCTGTTGTGTGAAGTAGAGCCAGTGCCGGATCTAGTAAGGCCTCGTTTGATGTTGGAACCAGAGAAGGAGGTGTTTAGTTGCCTAGCAACCAGATATGGGTGTTGGCAGGAGCTGGTTGAGTTAAGTGGCAGAGTTCGAGACTAGAACCGTACTTAAAATTTTATTAGGATTCGAGGGTCACAGAAAACACGATCCAAACTTATTTGGGATGTTGCCTAGCAATTGGGACTGTAGCGTGCAGGTGACCACTCCAGGTCTCCATGCTCCTATGGAGGGTGGTGATTTCACTCACTGGTTTTGCAGACGGGCTTAGAATGCGTGTCCTACCAGAAGTACTACCGTACTGTATATTTTTTCCAGGTTAAGTGGTTGTCATAGATGCGCGCTCGCTTTTGACTAGAATTCATGACTACCGATGTGATTTTGAGTACGGTTCCAGGTTATGAGGTTGTCACAGACACGCCCCCTTTTACTCATTCACGTCTCGTTTTATTAAATGACATATGTATGCAGAATGGCCGATTTGCCCCGTGGGGGCGGAACTGTCCTTTAAAGAGGTATTCCGACCTTAGACTTTATGATATGCAATAAATATCTGCTGGGGGTTCTCTCACCTCTGGTGCCATCACCTATTAGGAGAATCAAGGGGATGGTGGGGGGGTTCATACAGTTTTGACAGAACTGCGTATGGTCGGAGTGCCCCTTTAATTGTCTGTGTCCACCATCACTTTATGTAGTCATGACCAGGATACAGAATACACAGGCGGTTCACTTAACCCTTCCTGTGCCTGATGTCATCTGCTTATGGAAAGCTGTGGATATTTACAGTGGGGGAGGAGGTTCTTGGTGGAGGCCGTCGGGGTTATGAAATGCCTCGCTGCCCCTCAGGCCTCGCACTGTATTCATACAGCGAGTTCACTGGCCTCTCATGAAGCCGCGTAGTCACTCATCAAATCCCGCTCTCTTATTTATTCCGCTGCTGGGAAGGTGACAGCGACAAAGACGGAGCTGCGGACAGCGGGGCGCAGTGACCGCGCGTGTGTATAATCCCAGACTGATACACGTCACCTGCGCTGATACATTGTAACAAGCTGTCATCGTGCTGCTGAGGCAATTGTCCAGACTGGATACAATTGTAACAAACCTTCAGCTCTGAGGAGTGTACAGTCAGGACAGGATTTCAGCTGCTGGGTGCAAAGAAGTGTGTTTCCTTTCACTGACATGAAGCAGAGATTTTGAAAATAAATGGGCTCCACCACCTTAATCAAGATGTCCATGTAGAAAGTCTCCCCCCCCCCCACTAGTGGCAGAGGCTGCCGTGGGTAAAGCCAGTATTATCCCTGTATATTATAGGCGGGTGACGGGAAGTAATAGGGGTGCACATTAGGGTCTGGTATTAGGAGCGGGCAAACTAGGCAGTTGCCCAGAGCCCCCATTTTCTTAGGGTTTCCCAGAGGACAGGACCAAAAGTATGAACCCTAATTTCCGATTGAGCCTTTCTTTGCATTAGATCACCAGGCAATGTTCAATGGACCTCTGTAGACCACCATGGAACTTACAATTAACCCATCCACTGCCCTAGACCACCAGGATATGTAAAATAAACCTCTCTAGACCACTGGGGAATTTACCATTAGTCGTGGACCACCGGCGAATGCAAGATAAACCTCTAGGCCACCAGGAAAATTACAAGATCAGCAGGGAATACAAACATAAACCTCTCTAGACCACCAGGGAGATCACAGTTTACCCCTTCACTGCCCTAGACCACCAGACAGTATAAAACAAACCACTTAACACCACCACGAAATTTTACACTTTAATGAATCACTTCCCTAGACCACCTTGAAATGTAAAGTAAACCTCTCTAGACCACCAGGAATTTACGATGAACCAATATACTGCCCTAGCCCACCAGGGACTTTACACATTAAGGGCTCATGCACACGACCGTATGTATTTTGCGGTCTGCAAAAAACGGACCCGCAAAAAATACGGATGAACTATTAGGGCATAAGGACATCACATGTGGTGGGGGGTGTTCCCCACCTAGGACGGAGGGGTGTCTGGTGAGTCAAAATGGACAAACTGGCAACCCTTTTGTCTTTGGCGGTATAGGTTCGGTTCAGTTTTCCGGCCATGTCACATGACACCCGTCTGAAACCGACTTTCCTTAAAGTGCCCTAAAACGGAGACTCTTCCTACGCAGAAGAGGAGGTAACATCGTTTTGTGCTGTGTGATGTTGTGCGGCGCCTTCTTCCGCTTTCACACGCCCCAAAACACAAAATGTCACCTAATGTCAGTGCAGAGTAAATATTTCATGGGCGGCAGCGGCCCCGTAATTCTCTGCTTGTACTACTCGTTCCAGGCGGCGCGATGTGTGAACGCACATAAGATCTGGAAGCCGTGGGCAGCACTTGGCTTCGGGCTTGCATTTTAACTAATGTGAATCATTCAATATGAAAAAAAGCTCAAGGAGAGCAAAGTATCTGTACGGTGGTTGTGAAGGGGGCGTCAAGGGCACCAGCGAAAACAATGGGGGATCGCTGACGGGTGCAGACGACCTGATACTAAATCACTAGAGGCGCTTCCCCCGGGGGCAGCGAGAACCCAACCTCAGACCTCTTATCAAGATTATAGGTGAGGCGCATTCGATGTAGTGGGAGGACACGCCACGTGGGGCCTGAATGGTCATAGTTGGGTGTAGAGCTCCCCCATAACCTTCCACCATAGCAGATTCTCAAAAAACTGGTTCTATCTATCTATCTATCTATCTATCTATCTATCTATCATTCTCATATCTATCCATATCTATCTATCTACTGTAGGAAGGAACAAGGGGCCATCATTGATGGTCAGTACGTGTCACCAAGGTTCCTGGCCTCGGTGAGGTAAGAGACGTTTTTTTCTCAAGTGTCATTATTGCAGATTGCAGTCTGACACTTTAGCTGTTTAGTATGGCCGTAAAGGTGATCCGGGACGGCTCTTACTGGGAGTAGCCAAAGTGCAGGGTGGGCGGCTACTCCCCACGTTCCAGGACGGGTCTTGGCAGGCTTATAAAGCAGTCAGCACAATCAGGTGGTGTGGATCTACCTCTATCTGACAGGGAAGCTGTGGAACCTCTGTGCTGAAGACTGCAAACAGGCGTGCAGGCCACCTGGAAGCCTGCCAGTGAACTTTTCTGTGGCTGAGCATTCAGCCGGGTGTGAACAGACACCTAGGATTCAAGGTGAACATTGTTTTGTTTTGCTGTGTATGAACAAGCACCAAGACTGTTAGGTTTTGCTGAGTGTGAATAACACTGAAGTTTGATTTACAACCTGGTTCCTTGCCTCTATACTGCGTCCGCTTACCCTGTCTACCAGAGAAAATCCCCACAATTGGTGGCTTGGAGCTGGCTTGAAGGCCCAAAAGTTTGTTTTTTTTTCCGGGCACGGGTGTATGTCCTATATCAAGCCGGCAAGGTTACGACCCGTGTCCCCTGACAAAATGGAGGCGGTCGTGAAAGCCCTCATGGAGGCTAACAAGCAGCAGCAGGAAACCAACCAGCTGCTATTACAGCATGTGATGGCGTTACAAGCGGCAGGAGCGTCCCAGAACGTCCAGGATGCCCGGAAAGCGTGCGGCAATCCCTAAGATGACCTCCTCGAACGATGTCGAGACCTATCTGGTGGTATTCGAAAAGGTGGCTGTGAGGGAGAAGCTACCCCGAGACCAATGGGCTGAGGTGGTCGATGCGTTTCTGGCATCTGGACCCCACTAGGTGTTTTTCGACCTACCAGATGATCAAGCGGCCGACTACCCGGCCATAAAGGGTGAGATTCTGGCAAGACTGGGGGTGAATGTGTTGGTCCGGGCCCAGCAGGTGCGTCAGTGGTAATTTAACCCGGCTGAACCCGCCAGACCGCAGTATTATGATCTGCTACACCGGTTGCAAATATGGCTGCAGCCTGATGTACGGAGTCCCACTGCTGTGCTGGACCGTCTGTTAGCTGATGTGTTCTGGAGGGCTTTGCCGTACCCTCTCCAGCACTGGATCGGCCAGGTGTCCCCTGGCAATGCCCTACAGATGGTCGACCTGGTAGAGTGCTATAAGGCCACCAGAAATCTACAGGGGGGTTATTTTGGGAGGGGGCTAGTTAAACCCCTGAAATCTCCACCCTCGACCAGGTGGCTAGTGCCAGCAAAACCCGCTCGGGATATACTCCCTACAGACCCAGCTCCGATGGTCTATTGGCGGTGTCAAGAGCCTGGTCACATAAGGGCCAACTGTCCCCATTGGGGGGAACCTATGGACACTAACTATGGCTACCGCTCCTCAATGTATGCCAGGAGGCTGTGTGCAACCGGTAACCCAGAGACAATAGACAATAGTCACCTGTGCCAGGTGAAAGTGGAAGATACCCTGGCGGTGGCGCGGCTGGACTCAGGGAGCCTGGTGTCCCTGGTAAGAGCTGCCCTGGTGTGGCCCGCCGAGTATACTGTGTGGGAGACGTGTAGTAGTTGAGGGTGAGCCGCAACAACCGGGGACCGAGTCTATGTTCCCCCGTTGCCGCTGGTTAAGGAACATATGGAGGCATATATCTGTAAAGAATAAATCAAGGCAACTGGACGTACTGTAGATTTCTTGAAAACGTTTCACTCGTTCTTCCAACGAGCTTTCTCAATTCTGAGGAAAGCTCGTTGGAAGAACGAGTGAAACGTTTTTAAAGAAATCTACAGTACGTCCAGTTTCCTTGATTTATTCTTTACAGATATATACCATGACCTGGATAAATGAGAACCTTCACAGACATATGGAGGCAGCCCAGCGAGCCCAGAGTAGGGTCTATAATCGCCAGGTTCGGGTTCGGAATTTTGACCCGGGAGATCGGGTTTTGGTTCTGGTGCCAACGGTGGACAGTAAGTTTCTGGCTAGGTGTCAGGGTCCCTACGAAGTGATCGAAAAAGTTGGGGAGGTAACCTACAAGGTACTCCAGTCCGGGCGGCGAAAGCCAGGGCAGGTGTACCATGTAAACTTACTGAAACCATGGAAAGATAGGGAGATCAGTATTGACAACAGCCCCCGTCTGGGTTATCTGGGGGTAGAGTTTCCAGTCTCACTGTCTGATACGAGGGAAGCAGTTGCCACAGTAACGATTGCTGACAACCTTTCCTCTAAACAGACTCAGGAGGCCAGGGAGTTCGTCAGCAGGAACACGGACTTCTATCATCAGACATTATCACTGAGCCTCAGGCCAGAATCCAGTTGAAACCATACCGGGTACCCGAGTCGCGGCGACAAGCCATCTCGTAAGAAGTGCAGCTGATGTTACAACTAGGTGTCTTCGAGGAGTCAAAAAGTCAGTGGGCCAGTACTATAGTCCTAATACCCAAGCCGGACGTGACATTACGCTTCTGTAACGACTTCCGCAAACTTAATGAGGTGTCCAAGTTTGACTCATATCCCATGCCCTGATTAGATGAGCTTATTGAGAGGTTAAGCCAAGCCCGATATTTTTCTGTGATGGACCTCACCAAAGGGTACTGGCAGGTACCCTTGACGGAGGCTGCCAAGAAAAAACGGATTTAATCGCACCAGAGGGGCTGTATCAGTACAAGGTATTACTATTTGGTCTACATGGCACTCCCGCCACGATTCAAAGGCTAATAGACATTGTACTCCGTCCACATCGTCGGTACGCTTCGGCGTACCTGGAAGATATCGTTATCTACAGTACTGACTGGGAAAGTCATCTACCTAAAGTACAGGCTGTAGTGGACCCCCTTAGGAAGGCTGGCTTAACCGCTAACCCCAAAAAGTGCTCGATAGGGTTAGAAGAGACCAAGTACCTGGGGGAATGCAATTGGGCGCGGAGTTATCAAACCTCATGTGAACAAAATCGAGGCAATTCGGAATTGGCCCCGACCTGTCACTACTCGGCAAGAAAAGTCCCTCCTGATAATGGTGGGGTACTATATGAGGTTTGTCCCCCACTTTGCTACAGTGGCCACACCATTGGCAGGGTTATTAAAGGGACGCAAGTCAGTGATGGTCCACTGGAATGAGCAGGCGGAAAAGGCTTTCTCCGCTTTGAAGTTGGCGCTGTGTGGGTCCCCGGTTTTGGTGACGCCCGACTTCAAGAGGGAGTTTATAGTACAGACTGATGCCCCCGAAGTAGGACTCGGTGCTGTACTGTCTCAGGAAGTCAACGGTGAGGAGCATCCCATTGTCTTCCTCAGCTGGAAGCTCACACCAGCCGAGACCAGGTATAGTATAGTGGAGAGAGAGTGCCTGGCTATCAAGTGGGCACTCCAGTCTCTCCGCTATTATTTGTTGGGGAGAAAGTTTCGTCTGATGACCGACCACTCCCCTCTCAAATGGATGAGCCAGGCCAAGGACAGGTGCCTGGGTCACCCGGTGGTTTCTGTCTTTGCAAAATTTCAAGTTTTCGGTGGAACACAGGGGAGGCCGGTTACTAGGAAACGCGGATGCCCTGTCCCGGGTACACTGTTTGATGTGTGTCCACCCCCTCAGGGTTAAACAAAGGGGGAAGGAACAAGGGGCCGTCATTGATCAGCGGTATATGTCACCGAGGTTCCTGGCCTCGGTGAGGTAAGAGACGTTTTTTCTCAAGTGTCATTATTGCAGATTGCAGTCTGACACTTCAGCTGTTTAGTATGGCTATAAAGCTGATCCGGGACGGCTTTTACTGGGAGTAGTCAAAGTGCTGGGTGGGCGGCTACTCCCCACGTTCCAGGACGGGTCTTGGCAGGCTTATAAAGCAGTCAGCACAATCAGGTGGTGTGGATCTACCTCCATCTGACAGTGAGGCTCTGAGTCCTCTGTGCTGAAGGTTGAAGACTGCAAAGAGGCGTGCAGGCCGCCTGGAAGCTTGCCAGTGAACTTTTCTGTGGCTGAGCATTCAGCCGGGTGTGAACTGACACCTAGGATTCCAGGTGAACATTGTTTTGTTTTGCTGTGTATGAACAAGCACCAAGACTGTTATGTTTTGCTGAGTGTGAATAAAACACTGAAGTTCGATTTACAACCGGTCCAGGTTTTCTTGGTGGGATGGGGGCTTCTTCAGATATTTTGCCTGATCCTCAGGCCCCGTAGGATGGGGCGGTTGTACTACATTTGGGGAGCGGGGTGATCTGTGGTGATGTGTAAGGCCAGCCATGCTGTGCGCTCAGAGAAGGGGGCGGTTATTGTGACGGTGGGTGAACCGAGATGTGTTGGAGCATCTTCTACCACCAAAGGTCCATCGATCTTACCACAATGGTCGATACTGAATTTATGAAATGTATGTATTCCCATTATTGGACAAACTTCTAAATCAGATCTGCTCCATGTGCAGCGAGAACATTTACAGGCGCTAAATCTTTGGAAAATTCCATGTTAAATGAATTGCTGCTGAGTCAGCGGTCTGACGGGCGAAACGTGAAGGTAAAACGTAGTAGCATCAGATCAGAGGACAGCTCGGTCTACTCTGTAGCCGCGATGAGAGACTGTGAATGTAATGAAGTCATGGCTGAAGAGGACTAACAGCAGCAAGATAGATAAAGACAATTTACATTTACATGTCCCCCTGTGGCTCCCACACGGTATAATGACCACCAGTGGCCCCTATACAGTATAATGACCACTAGTGGCCCTTCACACAGTATAATGACCCCCCAATGCCACCAAACACAGTATAATGACCCCCAGTGGCCCCACACACAGTATAATGACCCCACAGTGGCCCCCCATTAGGAATATTGACCCCCAGCCCCTAGACTGGGGGTTATACTGTATGGAGGGGGCACTGGGGATCATTATACTGTATAGTGGTCACTTGGGGTCATTATATTGAATGGGGGCTCTGGTGGTCATCATACTGAATGGAGGGTCATTGGGGATCATTATACTAAATGGGGGGCACTGGGGGTCACTATACTGTGTAAGGGGCCCTCATAGTGTAATGACCCCCCCCCCCCCCAGTGGCCCCCTCACATACCTATCATTGCTGGAGCGCAGGGGAGCCGGCGGTCCTGTCATTCACTAACCACTGCGCTCCTTCTCTCCTCCGGCCCGCTGCAGCAGTGAGACTTGCTCCACAGAAAAGTTTAGTACCCCCCCCCCCCCCCCATCCAGTGGGTTCACATGCATTTTTTTACATCGGTTTGATGTATACAAATGTGCAGCACTCCACGTTTTTGTATCCTGCAGAGTCAAGTAAAAAAATGCATACGTTAACGTAAAAAATTTTTCTACCTTGGAACTGTATGGTGAACGGACGCCACTGTACGGCATCAGTCTGAGGATTGTATGGTGACCGGACGCCACTGTACGGCATCAGTCTGAGGCATCTGTTAACGCAGACATTTTTTGTATGCATTAAATGGATGGCAAAAATAGGATGTGAACCCAGCCCTAGTGTCAGAATAAGCCCCAGTACACAGCGGAGCAGCGTGGCGGAGAGGATAGGCCGCCATGTACTGACAGAGCGCTGCCTGGTCCTGGTGGACAGGGATGAGGACTGTGCTGCCCAAGGATCATTTTCTACTGGGAAATACAGGGCACAGTATAATACACTGGAATCTATATAATATAAAGATATTAGCCCTACCCCCGAATAATAATACAATTAGGGGGTCATTTATTACATAGAAATACGTCTATATTAGGCGTATTTCTGACACATATTGTGGCGCAAAGGTCCTTAGCACCGCAATCTGCATATTTTTCCTGCTCATGCCAGGTCTAAAAAAGGATGGGGTGGGCAGGGAAAGGCATACAGTTATGGCCATGCAGATATTGGATACCACCACCATACAGTGACCGGATAACACCGCCATACAATGACCGGATAACACCGCCATACAGTGACCGGATAACACCGCCATACAGTGACCGGATAACACCGCCATACAGTGACCGGATAACACCTATGTACAGTGACCGGATAACACCGCCATACAGTGACCGGATAACACGAATGTACGGTGACCGGATAAAAGGGTATAAGAGGGCACAGTACAGGGAATGACTAGGGGCACTGTACAGGGTGTGGTAAGAGGGCACAATGCAGGGTATAAGGGGGCACAGTACGGGGTGAGGGGCACAGTACGGGGTGGGGGGCACAGTCACATGACTCTGTGACATTAGAAGGTCCTTATGGTGATTGCGGTTCATACGCCACCATAATGAGAGGCAGAGGAGTGAGACAGGCGCCCGGGGCCCTGTATGGACAGGAGGGGTGAACACAGCAAGTAGGTGGATTCATACAAGAAGTAGTGGCAGGCGGTCTCTGCAGAGCAGCAACAGGAAATAGGAGGGTGGAACAGGAGCTCTGGATACATGAGGGAAGAAAGGTGACAGCAGGGGCTCCATGAGGATGAGATAGGACAGGATATGGGGGGGCAGGTGTCATGGAGGCAAACTGCTTAATGAAGCAGTAAATAGCATGAGGCAGCATCCAGCAGCAGCTCGAAGAGTCCCGTCCCCCCCCCCGCTCCTGTCCCACAGAGAAGAGACAGTCACAGTGCAGACTCGCTGACAAACTCCGTCTGAAGCTGGAAAGGTAACCTGCTGCTCTGCTGAACGGAGCGAAGAGGGGGCGTGTCTGAGTCTCTGCAGCAGCCGGCCTCATGTGACTCAGAGGGCCCACCAGAGGGGTACTGCGTAAGTGAAATGACAGCAATGAGTGCTTCCATCTGTATTGATGGAAGTGCTCATAGCAGCTCAGTGGGCCCCCTCAGGAGCAGCGGGCGCCGGCATTTTCCCGAGTTTGCCGGATGCTGATGCCGATCCTGGCTATAGAAAAGGAAGTTTTTGAAAATATTTTTTCACTTTTTAAAAATGTTTTTGCAGGATTTTGGGAAAATGCTTTTGAAGCTCCTTAAAATATTTCTTAGTTTTTTTTAAATAGTTCTTGGAGCTTATTGAAAATGTTTTTAACCTTTTCAAAATGCTTTTGGACGTATTAAAAACATTTCTGGACTTTTTAAAAATGTTTTTTTTTTTAAATGTTCAAAATGTTTTTGAACTTCTTGAAAATGTTCTGACCTTTTTTTTTAATCCAAAATATTTTTGAACTTTTAGAAAATGTTTTTGAGCTTTTGACAATACTTTTAAACTTATTGAACATGTTTCTGGACTTTTTGAAAGCGTTCAGACTGTTTTTTTTTTAAACATTTGAACTTGTTCTAAATTGTTTTAAACATTTAGAAAACTGTTTTAAACTTTGAAAATTATTATTGAACTTTTTGACAATGTTTTCAAATGTTTTGACAATTCTTTTAAACTTTTTGAAAAAAAGTTTTTTGACATATTGGACATGATTCTGGCTTTTTGTAAATATTTTTGACATTTTATTAAAGGTTTTGGAACTTTTTCAAAGTGTTTTAACTTTTTTCAAAATACTATACCTTTTGAGCATTTTGGAAATGTTTTTGAACTTTTGAAAATATCTTTGAACTTATTGAAAATAGTTTTGAGCAGAAATAGTTTTTTTTTTTAACTTTTTGCAAATTGTTTGACCTTTTTTGCAAATACTTTTGAAATGTAGAAATCTATTTTTGAACTTTTTGAAAATGTTTTTGGACCAGAGATTATTGTGCATTTCTAACTAGACATAGAATAGGTTGGGTCCATCCAGTTAGTCATTTTTATGTGTTTATTTTTTATTTTTTGCTCTTTATTATCTTTGTTAGCCCCTTTGTGAGGTTGTATTTTTAGGTCAGAGTGACGTTTACGTGATGGAAGCCTAGGTTATATTTTTTTCTTTCTTTCTTCTAGTTTAAATATCTGGGTTTTATTTTTTTTATTTTTTATTCTGTCGGCACAATTTCTTAGTTTTTTTGGATTCCTTGGACCTGTACAGCTGGCACCTGCGGGGGCCTTGCCTGCCCGGTTCTCTGTGACAGGCGGTCGGGCAGATGGTTGTGGCTCTTGTCCTGCAGGGAGAGGACACTTATTAGGCAGCACGAGAACCTGGAGAAGGGAATCTTGTCAAGAAGTCAAGGCTAGAAGCTTGTGCGGTACCTCCGCTCACACTGGTTCTTAAAGGGCCACTAACTTCAAGGTTTCTCACTTCAGAGGAAGAAAACTATCTCTATAGCGCCACCTGTAGGTAGCTACCCTGTAAATCAAGGTGCGACCCATTAAATAGCATTGAAAGCGCCTATTGGAGGAGAACTAATTTGCATAATCTTCCCATGGAGCATTGCCTGGAAGACACCCTACACCAGCTGGGTCTCCGCAATGAAAACCGGTACCTCCAGAGCTATGCGCTACATTGGGGCGTTTTCTGGTCCCGCTCAGGGTGCATGAGCCAATCCGCTATAGGGGGGCGTCTAAGATTGCTTGTGATAACGTTATATAGCAGTGATATTATTTTATGTATGGAGCAGTCAGGAGGTCACTGTATTGTAGTGTGGGAGCAGTAGATGGCGGTATTTACAGTAGGCTGCCCTTGCTGCCATGCAGTCACTGTATGGTAGTATAGGAGCAGTGGATGGCGGTATTTACATTAGACTTCCCTTCCTGTCATGCAGTCACTGTATGGTAGTATAGGAGCAGTGGATGGCGGTATTTACAGTAGACTTCCCTTCATGTCATGCAGTCACTGTATGGTAGTATAGGAGCAGTGGATGGCGGTATTTACAGTAGACTTCCCTTCCTGTCATGCAGTCACTGTATGGTAGTGTAGGAGCAGTGGATGGCGGTATTTAGAGTAGGCTGCCCTTCCTGTCATGCAGTCACTGTATGGTAGTATAGGAGCAGTGGATGGCGGTATTTACAGTAGACTTCCCTTCCTGTCATGCAGTCACTGTATTGTAGTATAGGAGCAGTGGATGGCGGTATTTACAGTAGACTTCCCTTCCTGTCATGCAGTCACTGTATGGTAGTGTAGGAGCAGTGGATGGCGGTATTTAGAGTAGGCTGCCCTTCCTGTCATGCAGTCACTGTATGGTAGTATAGGAGCAGTGGATGGCGGTATTTACAGTAGACTTCCCTTCCTGTCATGCAGTCACTGTATGGTAGTATAGGAGCAGTGGATGGCGGTATTTACATTAGACTTCACTTCCTGTCATGCAGTCACTGTATGGTAGTATAGGAGCAGTGGATGGCGGTATTTACATTAGACTTCACTTCCTGTCATGCAGTCACTGTATGGTAGTGTAGGAGCAGTGGATGGCGGTATTTACATTAGACTTCCCTTCCTGTCATGCAGTCATTGTATGGTAGTATAGGAGCAGTGGATGGCGGTATTTACAGTAGACTTCCCTTCCTGTCATGCAGTCACTGTATGGTAGTGTAGGAGCAGTGGATGGCGGTATTTACATTAGACTTCCCTTCCTGTCATGCAGTCACTGTATGGTAGTGTGGGAGCAGTGGATGGCGGTATTTACAGTAGACTTCCCTTCCTGTCAAGCAGTCACTGTATGGTAGTGTAGGAGCATAGATGGCGGTATTTACATTAGACTTCCCTTCCTGTCATGCAGTCACTGTATGGTAGTGTGGGAGCAGTGGATGGCGGTATTTACAGTAGACTTCCCTTCCTGTCATGCAGTCACTGTATGGTAGTGTGGGAGCAGTGGATGGCGGTATTTACAGTAGACTTCCCTTCCTGTCATGCAGTCACTGTATGGTAGTGTGGGAGCAGTGGATGGCGGTATTTACAGTAGACTTCCCTTCCTGTCATGCAGTCACTGTATGGTAGTATTGGAGCAGTGGATGGCGGTATTTACAGTAGACTTCCCTTTTGGACTGCGGTTGAATAGTAGAATGGGGCTGAGCTGCAGTATAAAGCACAGCCAGATGTGCTGACGAGCTGGGTAAACTTTGGGCCGCGACTGACACCCACAGTCATACAGGTCATGAATATTTTGGTCCCAGGGACGTTTTGGCCCCTCATCACCAGGACCCAGATGTGACTTCGACCTCTGTTCTTCCTACGGCTTCTCCACTGTACTCCATGGGAACAGAGAAGAACAGAGTTAGAAGCCCACTGTGGTGGGTGAAGCCCCTTTGAGGGGTGAAAGGGTTAAATAAAAATGTCTCCATCGATTGTGTCTTCGTTAGTCTTGTGATTCCATTAATGAGAATGTAAAGAGATGATGCCGCGCGCCGGTGCAGCAGTGCTGAGGTGGCAGTGTGCAATCAATGCCCAGCCCTTTGTTAATTAAGTGAATGGCCGTGTTCCTGCTGTGCAGCCGGTATCGCTCAGGGAAGTGCTGACGTCTGACGGAAATATCTGTTATTGATCGGTGAAAGGCAGATTTTACAGGAGCCGGAGTCGCCACAAGACGAGGAGGAGTAATGGGGGATAACCCTCAATTAAGAACCTCACTCTGCCTGCGCATCCTTCTTCTCCTCCCTTGTTTTCTGTCTCTGTAATGTCCGACCAGAACGTTCACAGACCTAAATATTAGAATTCAGTTTTCATGTAGCCGCCACTAGGGGGAGCTCAGTGCATATGCATTTATACAACTAACTATCTGGGAGCTGTATATGCCTGTATGCCAAGAGCTCCCCCTTGTGGCAGCAGGTAAACTGAATTTTATAGCATAGAAGTGCAGAACAGGTGCACCCCCCATTGTGGAATGAGCTAATTTCCCAACTTTTAGTAGAACTTTTTGAATACTCACATATGTTTGTTTTGTTTTTTTGTACTTTTTCATCTGGGCTGTTGGTTTTCCTGTATTTCTATGTGGGGTGAGAGACAAGATCTGTGGGGGATTCATTGTGCCGCCACATAAAGCTTGGGAGTTCGGCTTTTCTTGATGTCGTCCATTTATCTTCTGGTGCGGAGACTTCGCTGGAGAAATCTCCGAAATTAGAATAAGTTGTGGGAATAGAACTGGGGCCCCTTTAGCGAAACCGCTGTGGGCCGTCAAGTATTTTAATCAGGTGGCGAGTGCGGCGGAGGCGGGGGGGGCCGCGAACTTCATCTTTAAAACATCTGAACAGATTGTGCCGCTTCTCCTGCTGCCAACAAGAATCTGTGTCAAAGCGAAGCGTCTTCTGCCCTGTTTATCACAACGGAGTCTACGCAGCCGGCGCTGGAGAGGGCAGCGGGGGCCACGAGTGGAAGGGGCCCCAATAATAACAATAATAAGAGAAGGGGCCTTGATCGGTTGGATCTGAGTCTGTGACATTGTATGTGGAGTCAGAAAAGACCATTGTGTGCTGGAAACATTGTATCCTGAGCGAGCGCTGAACATGGATATCCTGCACTGAAGTCAGAAGACACGTGCAGCGCACACCGATCCCTCACTGGACACATGTGGCACTCAAGAGACTTATACGTGGCTCACCTACTGCACATACACCACTGACACATAGAACATATATAGCACACACCAATCACACATAGGAAACACGCAATGCACACACCAAGACATTTATGCCTTAAAGGGGTTAAAGGGGTCCTCTCACTTCAGCAATCGGCATTTAACATGAAGAGAAAGTTACTACAAGGCACTCACTAATGTATTGTGATTCTCCATATTGCCTCCTTTCCATCACATTATACACAGCACGTATCCCTGGTTATTACCACGTGTAATCCTGCAGCGGTGGCCGTGATTACACACTATAGGGAAAGGTGTCGGCCTATTCGCACTTTTAGCCTTTCCCTAAACCCTAAGTTCGCACCTGAGCGTTTTACAGCGCGTTCAAACGCGCTGTAAAACGCTCAACACGTGAAAACCAATGCTTCCCTATGGCCCTGGTTCACACTTGAGCGTTTTACAGCGCGTTTGAACGCGCTGTAAAACGCCCGACGCATAAACAAGTTCTTGAGCTTTTTTTTGGGCGTTTGTCGCGCGTTTTGGCCATAGACTCATAGGACAACACTGCAGTCAATCACACAAACGCGCGTCAAACGCGCGTTTACTATTGCAAAAAACGAGCGACAAATACGCGCGTAAAACGCGCGTCTCAGAAACGCTTAGGGGTGAACCCAGGGATAGTGTGTAAGCACGGCCACCGCTGCTGGATTACATAGTGGTCAAAACCACGGATAAGAATAAATGTCTGGCATGAAATTTACCAAATCGTAACCTCCTCAGATCGCACATTATCTACATTATAATGAAAGGGTTGTCCTCCCGCAATGACCTCTCGCCCGTCTCCAGGATCGGTGATAACTATCAGATTGCTGGGGTCTGACTGCTGGGACACCCACTGATCAGGAAATAAGGGGTCCTGAGACATTACATTACCGCCAATCTATGTACACAAGGGTCTTAAGACCACGTCCCCTTGATCCCACCAGTCAGACACTTATCACCTGCCGTGTCATCGCTGTTTCACCTTTTCACATTCCCTATCCTTAAAGTTTTTTTTGGGTGTAAAAAAAATGTAAATAAAAAATCTGGCCCAAAATATGTGTCAAACTAAAATAGAAATGCTCGCCAGTTAAAGGGCCGGTGTCCACTTTTCTAGTTATTCTCTATCCACAGGATCGGAGATAACTAAGTGATCCGTGGGGGTCTGAACGCTGGAGCCCCCACTGATCCCCCTTCTTGACTGAGGCGCAGGTGGGGCATGTGCCCTGCCTCTCCATCCATTCTCTATGGGGTCGCCGGAGATGGCGGAGTACAGCGCTGGCTATTTCCAGTGGTCCCAAAGAGAATGAATGGAGCAGCAGGGCGTATATGTGGCCTGCCTTATTATCAAAAGAGGGGGACAGGACCCGTTCCTGGGATCAGTGGGGGGTCGCAGAATCGGACCCCACTATTCATATAGTTATGGTGTGGTGAGGATAACTTGAAAACCTGCACAACCCCTTTAAATCCTCCTCCACCAGTATCTCTTTACATGGCAGCAGTGATGCCTGTAAATACGGAATATCATCACTGCCGCAGGGAGGGCAGGAGGATGGCCAGACATGTTCTCTCCTCCTTCACTGCCAGCAGCCCAGGAAGTCTAGAAGATACTGCGGGGCCTCCTGTACAATGTACACCAGTAGAACGCTGCATCACTGTGCGATACTGCCACCTAGTGGCTACAATAATTATCTGTCCCGATAAACAAGATAAATAATTACTCCTCCGTCTTATCTCCGGGCGCAGGAGAATGGGGGCCCACCGAGGAATCCCCCGCCTCCCCGGTGGGCCAGTCCGAGCCTGTATCTATACACTACGTGCAGAATTATTAGGCAAATGAGTATTTTGACCACATCATCCTCTTTATGCATGTTGTCTTACTCCAAGCTGTATAGGCTCGAAAGCCTACTACCAATTAAGCATATTAGGTGATGTGCATCTCTGTAATGAGAAGGGGTGTGGTCTAATGACATCAACACCCTATATCAGGTGTGCATAATTATTAGGCAACTTTATTTCCTTTGGCAAAATGGGTCAAAAGAAGGACTTGACAGGCTCAGAAAAGTCAAAAATAGTGAGATATCTTGCAGAGGGATGCAGCACTCTTAAAATTGCAAAGCTTCTGAAGCGCGATCATCGAACAATCAAGCGTTTCATTCAAAATAGTCAACAGGGTCGCAAGAAGCGTGTGGAAAAACCAAGGCGCAAAATAACTGCCCATGAACTGAGAAAAGTCAAGCGTGCAGCTGCCAAGATGCCACTTGCCACCAGTTTGGCCATATTTCAGAGCTGCAACATCACTGGAGTGCCCAAAAGCACAAGGTGTGCAATACTCAGAGACATGGCCAAGGTAAGAAAGGCTGAAAGACGACCACCACTGAACAAGACACACAAGCTGAAACGTCAAGACTGGGCCAAGAAATATCTCAAGACTGATTTTTCTAAGGTTTTATGGACTGATGAAATGAGGGTGAGTCTTGATGGGCCAGATGGATGGGCCCGTGGCTGGATTGGTAAAGGGCAGAGAGCTCCAGTCCGACTCAGACGCCAGCAAGGTGGAGGTGGAGTACTGGTTTGGGCTGGTATCATCAAAGATGAGCTTGTGGGGCCTTTTTTGGTTGAGGATGGAGTCAAGCTCAACTCCCAGTCCTACTGCCAGTTTCTGGAAGACACCTTCTTCAAGCAGTGGTACAGGAAGAAGTCTGCATCCTTCAAGAAAAACATGATTTTCATGCAGGACAATGCTCCATCACACGCGTCCAAGTACTCCACAGCGTGGCTGGCAAGAAAGGGTATAAAAGAAGAAAATCTAATGACATGGCCTCCTTGTTCACCTGATCTGAACCCCATTGAGAACCTGTGGTCCATCATCAAATGTGAGATTTACAAGGAGGGAAAACAGTACACCTCTCTGAACAGTGTCTGGGAGGCTGTGGTTGCTGCTGCACGCAATGTTGATGGTGAACAGATCAAAACACTGACAGAATCCATGGATGGCGGCTTCTGAGTGTCCTTGCAAAGAAAGGTGGCTATATTGGTCACTGATTTGTTTTTGTTTTGTTTTTGAATGTCAGAAATGTATATTTGTGAATGTTGAGATGTTATATTGGTTTCACTGGTAAAAATAAATAATTGAAATGGGTATATATTTGTTTTTTGTTAAGTTGCCTAATAATTATGCACAGTAATAGTCACCTGCACACACAGATATCCCCCTAAAATAGCTAAAACTAAAAACAAACTAAAAACTACTTCCAAAAATATTCAGCTTTGATATTAATGAGTTTTTTGGGTTCATTGAGAACATGGTTGTTGTTCAATAATAAAATTAATCCTCAAAAATACAACTTGCCTAATAATTCTGCACTCCCTGTATATCTATCCTAGCTTGCTGCTCTATTCCAACTCTACAGGACTTTGTTCGGCTGTTTCTGTCCCATAGAGGTTACATATAATGCCGCCACGCGTGCTCAGCCCCATTCCCATGGTTCTGGCAGTACTTATGTGGGTGAGGAGCAGTGTGGCCCCTAATGCACATGAGGGTCCGCAGTGATCATACATTTATCATCTATCCTGTGATTATTGTTTATATCTAGATTATTGCTGTTGATACTTTGTATCCTCTTTACATCCATGTGGCCCCCGCACCTCCCCGGGACCATGTATACTGTGCAGCGCGGTGCGGGTACCACCAGACTTTGCCTTCAGTTCCTGCAGAATCTTCCGCGGTCCCCAATCTCCAGGGAAGTCCTCACATCACCGGCAGAATATTCTGTCCTCATTGACCAAGTGTGAACAATGACCATTGAAACCACTCTGTGAGAATGTGGTACACCGGGACTAGATACCCGGGCTCTGCAGTCAGTATTACATATGATCGGCTTAGATACCTGGGCTCTGCACTCAGTATTACATACGATAGGCTTAGATACCCGGGCTCTGTAGTCAGTATTACATACGATAGGCTTAGATACCCGGGCTCTGCAGTCAGTATTACATATGATCGGCTTAGATACCCAGTCTCGTCAGTCAGTATTACATGCGATAGGCTTAGATACCCGGGCTCTGCAGTCAGTATTACATACGATAGGCTTAGATACCCGGGCTCTGCAGTCAGTATTACATATGATCGGCTTAGATACCTGGGCTCTGCACTCAGTATTACATACGATAGGCTTAGATACCCGGGCTCTGTAGTCAGTATTACATACGATAGGCTTAGATACCCGGGCTCTGCAGTCAGTATTACATATGATCGGCTTAGATACCCAGTCTCGTCAGTCAGTATTACATGCGATAGGCTTAGATACCCGGGCTCTGCAGTCAGTATTACATACGATAGGCTTAGATACCCGGGCTCAGCAGTCAGTATTACATACGATAGGCTTAGATACCCGGGCTCTGCAGTCAGTATTACATACGATAGGCTTAGATACCCGGGCTCTGCGGTCAGTATTACATACGATAGGCTTAGATACCTGGGCTCAGCAGTCAGTATTACATATGATAGGCTTAGATACCCAGGCTCAGCAGTCAGTATTACATACGATAGGCTTAGATACCCGGGCTCAGCAGTCAGTATTACATATGATAGGCTTAGATACCCCGACTCAGCAGTCAGTATTACATACGATAGGCTTAGATACCCCGACTCAGCAGTCAGTATTACATACGATAGGCTTAGATACCCCGACTCAGCAGTCAGTATTACATACGATAGGCTTAGATACCCCGACTCAGCAGTCAGTATTACATACGATAGGCTTAGATACCTGGGCTCTGCACTCAGTATTACATACGATAGGCTTAGATACCCGGGCTCTGTAGTCAGTATTACATACGATAGGCTTAGATACCCGGGCTCTGCAGTCAGTATTACATATGATCGGCTTAGATACCCAGTCTCGTCAGTCAGTATTACATGCGATAGGCTTAGATACCCGGGCTCTGCAGTCAGTATTACATACGATAGGCTTAGATACCCGGGCTCAGCAGTCAGTATTACATACGATAGGCTTAGATACCCGGGCTCTGCAGTCAGTATTACATACGATAGGCTTAGATACCCGGGCTCTGCGGTCAGTATTACATACGATAGGCTTAGATACCTGGGCTCAGCAGTCAGTATTACATATGATAGGCTTAGATACCCAGGCTCAGCAGTCAGTATTACATACGATAGGCTTAGATACCCGGGCTCAGCAGTCAGTATTACATATGATAGGCTTAGATACCCCGACTCAGCAGTCAGTATTACATACGATAGGCTTAGATACCCCGACTCAGCAGTCAGTATTACATACGATAGGCTTAGATACCCCGACTCAGCAGTCAGTATTACATACGATAGGCTTAGATACCTGGGCTCTGCAGTCAGTATTACATATGATCGGCTTAGATACCCGGGCTCAGCAGTCAGTATTACATACGATAGGCTTAGATACATGGCTCAGCAGTCAGTATTACATACGATAGGCTTAGATACATGGCTCAGCAGTCAGTATTACATATGATAGGCTTAGATACCCGGGCTCAGCAGTCAGTATTACATATAATAGGCTTAGATACCCAGGCTCAGCAGTCAGTATTACATATGATAGGCTTAGATACCCGGGCTCAGCAGTCAGTATTACATATGATAGGCTTAGATACATGGTTCTGGAGTCAGTATTTCATACGATAGGCTTAGATACCCCGACTCAGCAATCAGTATTACATACGATAGGCTTAGATACCCCGACTCAGCAGTCAGTATTACATACGATAGGCTTAGATACCCCGACTCAGCAGTCAGTATTACATACGATAGGCTTAGATACCCCGACTCAGCAGTCAGTATTACATACGATAGGCTTAGATACCTGGGCTCTGCAGTCAGTATTACATATGATCGGCTTAGATACCCGAGCTCAGCAGTCAGTATTACATACGATAGGCTTAGATACATGGCTCAGCAGTCAGTATTACATACGATAGGCTTAGATACATGGCTCAGCAGTCAGTATTACATATGATAGGCTTAGATACCCGGGCTCAGCAGTCAGTATTACATATAATAGGCTTAGATACCCAGGCTCAGCAGTCAGTATTACATATGATAGGCTTAGATACCCGGGCTCAGCAGTCAGTATTACATATGATAGGCTTAGATACATGGTTCTGGAGTCAGTATTTCATACGATAGGCTTAGATACCCCGACTCTGCAGTCAGTATTACATATGATCGGCTTAGATACCCGGGCTCAGCAGTCAGTATTACATACGATAGGCTTAGATACATGGCTCAGCAGTCAGTATTACATACGATAGGCTTAGATACCTGGGCTCTGCAGTCAGTATCACATACGATAGGCTTAGATACCTGAGCTCAACAGTCAGTATTACATATGATAGGCTTAGATACCTGAGCTCAACAGTCAGTATTACATATGATAGGCTTAGATACCCGGACTCGGCAGTCAGTATTACATACGATAGGCTTAGATACCCGGGCTCAGCAGTCAGTATTACATATAATAGGCTTAGATACCCAGGCTCTGCAGTCAGTATTACATACGATAGGCTTAGATACCTGGGTTCTGCAGTCAGTATTACATACGATAGGCTTAGATACCCGGGCTCTGCAGTCAGTATTACATACGATAGGCTTAGATACCCGGGCTCAGCGGTCAGTATTACATACGATAGGCTTAGATACCCGGGCTCTGCGGTCAGTATTACATACGATAGGCTTAGATACCCGGGCTCTGCGGTCAGTATTACATACGATAGGCTTAGATACCCGGGCTCTGCGGTCAGTATTACATACGATAGGCTTAGATACCCGGGCTCAGCAGTCAGTATTACATATGATAGGCTTAGATACCCGGGCTCTGCAGTCAGTATTACATATGATAGGCTTAGATACCCCGACTCGTCAGTCAGTATTACATACGATAGGCTTAGATACCCGGACTCAGCAGTCAGTATTACATACGATAGGCTTAGATACCCGGGCTCAGCAGTCAGTATTACATACGATAGGCTTAGATACCTGGGCTCAGCAGTCAGTATTACATATGATAGACTTAGATACCCGGGCTCTGCAGTCAGTATTACATATGATAGGCTTAGATACCTGGGCTCTGCAGTCAGTATTACATACGATAGGCTTAGATACCCGGGCTCTGCACTCAGTATTACATACGATAGGCTTAGATACCCGGGCTCTGCAGTCAGTATTACATACGATAGGCTTAGATACCTGGGCTCTGCAGTCAGTATTACATACGATAGGCTTAGATACCTGGGCTCGTCAGTCAGTATTACATACGATAGGCTTAGATACCTGGACTCGGCAGTCAGTATTACATACGATAGGCTTAGATACCCGGGCTCTGCAGTCAGTATTACATACGATAGGCTTAGATACCTGGGCTCTGCAGTCAGTATTACATATGATAGGCTTAGATACCTGGGCTCTGCAGTCAGTATTACATACGATAGGCTTAGATACCCGGGCTCTGCAGTCAGTATTACATACGATAGGCTTAGATACCCGGGCTCTGCAGTCAGTATTACATACGATAGGCTTAGATACCTGGGCTCTGCAGTCAGTATTACATACGATAGGCTTAGATACCCGGGCTCTGCAGTCAGTATTACATACGATAGGCTTAGATACCCGGGCTCAGCGGTCAGTATTACATATGATAGGCTTAGATACCCGGGCTCTGCGGTCAGTATTACATACAATAGGCTTAGATACCTGGGCTCTGCAGTCAGTATTACATACGATAGGCTTAGATATCTGGGCTCTGCAGTCAGTATTACATACGATAGGCTTAGATACCCGGGCTCTGCAGTCAGTATTACATACGATAGGCTTAGATACCTGGGCTCTGCAGTCAGTATTACATACGATAGGCTTAGATACCCGGGTTCTGCAGTCAGTATTACATACGATAGGCTTAGATACCCGGGCTCGTCAGTCAGTATTACATATGATAGGCTTAGATACCTGGGCTCTGCAGTCAGTATTACATACGAAAGGCTTAGATACCCGGGCTCGTCAGTCAGTATTACATACGATAGGCTTAGATACCCAGGCTCTGCAGTCAGTATTACATACGATAGGCTTAGATACCCGGGCTCTGCAGTCAGTATTACATACGATAGGCTTAGATACCTGGGCTCTGCAGTCAGTATTACATATGATAGGCTTAGATACCCCGACTCAGCAGTCAGTATTACATACGATAGGCTTAGATACCCCGACTCAGCAGTCAGTATTACATACGAAAGGCTTAGATACCCGGGCTCGTCAGTCAGTATTACATACGATAGGCTTAGATACCCAGGCTCTGCAGTCAGTATTACATAC
The DNA here is from genome assembly GCF_014858855.1 of Bufo gargarizans. Lineage (NCBI taxonomy): Eukaryota > Metazoa > Chordata > Amphibia > Anura > Bufonidae > Bufo > Bufo gargarizans. Next base: position 559,124,388 of record NC_058082.1, on the reverse strand, counting down.
GATAGGCTTAGATACCCAGGCTCTGCAGTCAGTATTACATACGATAGGCTTAGATACCCGGGCTCAGCAGTCAGTATTACATACGAGAGGCTTAGATACCCGGGCTCTGCGGTCAGTATTACATACGATAGGCTTAGATACCCGGGCTCAGCAGTCAGTATTACATATGATAGGCTTAGATACCCGGGCTCTGCAGTCAGTATTACATACGATAGGCTTATATACCCGGGCTCTGCAGTCAGTATTACATACGATAGGCTTAGATACCCGGGCTCAGCAGTCAGTATTACATACGATAGGCTTAGATACCCGGGCTCTGCGGTCAGTATTACATACGATAGGCTTAGATACCCCGACTCAGCAGTCAGTATTACATACGATAGGCTTAGATACCTGGGCTCTGCAGTCAGTATTACATATGATCGGCTTAGATACCCGAGCTCAGCAGTCAGTATTACATATAATAGGCTTAGATACCCAGGCTCAGCAGTCAGTATTACATATGATAGGCTTAGATACCCGGGCTCAGCAGTCAGTATTACATATGATAGGCTTAGATACATGGCTCAGCAGTCAGTATTACATACGATAGGCTTAGATACATGGCTCAGCAGTCAGTATTACATATGATAGGCTTAGATACCCGGGCTCAGCAGTCAGTATTACATATAATAGGCTTAGATACCCAGGCTCAGCAGTCAGTATTACATATGATAGGCTTAGATACCCGGGCTCAGCAGTCAGTATTACATATGATAGGCTTAGATACATGGTTCTGGAGTCAGTATTTCATACGATAGGCTTAGATACCCCGACTCTGCAGTCAGTATTACATATGATCGGCTTAGATACCCGGGCTCAGCAGTCAGTATTACATACGATAGGCTTAGATACATGGCTCAGCAGTCAGTATTACATACGATAGGCTTAGATACCTGGGCTCTGCAGTCAGTATCACATACGATAGGCTTAGATACCTGAGCTCAACAGTCAGTATTACATATGATAGGCTTAGATACCTGAGCTCAACAGTCAGTATTACATATGATAGGCTTAGATACCCGGACTCGGCAGTCAGTATTACATACGATAGGCTTAGATACCCGGGCTCAGCAGTCAGTATTACATATAATAGGCTTAGATACCCAGGCTCTGCAGTCAGTATTACATACGATAGGCTTAGATACCTGGGTTCTGCAGTCAGTATTACATACGATAGGCTTAGATACCCGGGCTCTGCAGTCAGTATTACATACGATAGGCTTAGATACCCGGGCTCAGCGGTCAGTATTACATACGATAGGCTTAGATACCCGGGCTCTGCGGTCAGTATTACATACGATAGGCTTAGATACCCGGGCTCTGCGGTCAGTATTACATACGATAGGCTTAGATACCCGGGCTCTGCGGTCAGTATTACATACGATAGGCTTAGATACCCGGGCTCAGCAGTCAGTATTACATATGATAGGCTTAGATACCCGGGCTCTGCAGTCAGTATTACATATGATAGGCTTAGATACCCCGACTCGTCAGTCAGTATTACATACGATAGGCTTAGATACCCGGACTCAGCAGTCAGTATTACATACGATAGGCTTAGATACCCGGGCTCAGCAGTCAGTATTACATACGATAGGCTTAGATACCTGGGCTCAGCAGTCAGTATTACATATGATAGACTTAGATACCCGGGCTCTGCAGTCAGTATTACATATGATAGGCTTAGATACCAGGGCTCTGCAGTCAGTATTACATACGATAGGCTTAGATACCCGGGCTCTGCACTCAGTATTACATACGATAGGCTTAGATACCCGGGCTCTGCAGTCAGTATTACATACGATAGGCTTAGATACCTGGGCTCTGCAGTCAGTATTACATACGATAGGCTTAGATACCTGGGCTCGTCAGTCAGTATTACATACGATAGGCTTAGATACCTGGACTCGGCAGTCAGTATTACATACGATAGGCTTAGATACCCGGGCTCTGCAGTCAGTATTACATATGATCGGCTTAGATACCTGGACTCGGCAGTCAGTATTACATACGATAGGCTTAGATACCCGGGCTCTGCAGTCAGTATTACATACGATAGGCTTAGATACCTGGGCTCTGCAGTCAGTATTACATATGATAGGCTTAGATACCTGGGCTCTGCAGTCAGTATTACATACGATAGGCTTAGATACCCGGGCTCTGCAGTCAGTATTACATACGATAGGCTTAGATACCCGGGCTCTGCAGTCAGTATTACATACGATAGGCTTAGATACCTGGGCTCTGCAGTCAGTATTACATACGATAGGCTTAGATACCCGGGCTCTGCAGTCAGTATTACATACGATAGGCTTAGATACCCGGGCTCAGCGGTCAGTATTACATATGATAGGCTTAGATACCCGGGCTCTGCGGTCAGTATTACATACAATAGGCTTAGATACCTGGGCTCTGCAGTCAGTATTACATACGATAGGCTTAGATATCTGGGCTCTGCAGTCAGTATTACATACGATAGGCTTAGATACCCGGGCTCTGCAGTCAGTATTACATACGATAGGCTTAGATACCTGGGCTCTGCAGTCAGTATTACATACGATAGGCTTAGATACCCGGGTTCTGCAGTCAGTATTACATACGATAGGCTTAGATACCCGGGCTCGTCAGTCAGTATTACATATGATAGGCTTAGATACCTGGGCTCTGCAGTCAGTATTACATACGAAAGGCTTAGATACCCGGGCTCGTCAGTCAGTATTACATACGATAGGCTTAGATACCCAGGCTCTGCAGTCAGTATTACATACGATAGGCTTAGATACCCGGGCTCTGCAGTCAGTATTACATACGATAGGCTTAGATACCTGGGCTCTGCAGTCAGTATTACATATGATAGGCTTAGATACCCCGACTCAGCAGTCAGTATTACATACGATAGGCTTAGATACCCCGACTCAGCAGTCAGTATTACATACGAAAGGCTTAGATACCCGGGCTCGTCAGTCAGTATTACATACGATAGGCTTAGATACCCAGGCTCTGCAGTCAGTATTACATACGATAGGCTTAGATACCCAGGCTCTGCAGTCAGTATTACATACGATAGGCTTAGATACCCGGGCTCAGCAGTCAGTATTACATACGAGAGGCTTAGATACCCGGGCTCTGCGGTCAGTATTACATACGATAGGCTTAGATACCCGGGCTCAGCAGTCAGTATTACATATGATAAGCTTAGATACCCGGGCTCTGCAGTCAGTATTACATACGATAGGCTTATATACCCGGGCTCTGCAGTCAGTATTACATACGATAGGCTTAGATACCCGGGCTCAGCAGTCAGTATTACATACGATAGGCTTAGATACCCGGGCTCTGCGGTCAGTATTACATACGATATGCTTAGATACCTGGGCTCTGCAGTCAGTATTACATACGATAGGCTTAGATACCTGGACTCGTCAGTCAGTATTACATATGATAGGCTTAGATACCCGGGCTCTGCAGTCAGTATTACATATGATAGGCTTAGATACCCAGGCTCTGCAGTCAGTATTACATATGATAGGCTTAGATACATGGCTCGTCAGTCAGTATTACATATGATAGGTTTAGATACCCAGGCTCTGCAGTCAGTATTACATACGATAGGCTTAGATACCCGGGCTCTGCAGTCAGTATTACATACGATAGGCTTAGATACCCGGGCTCTGCAGTCAGTATTACATATGATAGGCTTAGATACCCGGGCTCAGCAGTCAGTATTACATACGATAGGCTTAGATACCCGGGCTCTGCGGTCAGTATTACATACGATAGGCTTAGATACCCGGGCTCTGCTGTCAGTATTACATAAGATAGGCTTAGATACCCGGGCTCTGCACTCAGTATTACATACGATAGGCTTAGATACCCGGGCTCTGCACTCAGTATTACATACGATAGGCTTAGATACCCGGGCTCTGCAGTCAGTATTACATACGATAGGCTTAGATACATGGCTCTGCAGTCAGTATTACATACGATAGGCTTAGATACCCGGGCTCTGCAGTCAGTATTACATATGATAGGCTTAGATACCCAGGCTCTGCAGTCAGTATTACATACGATAGGCTTAGATACCCGGGCTCAGCAGTCAGTATTACATATGATAGGCTTAGATACATGGCTCGGCAGTCAGTATTACATACGATAGGCTTAGATACCTGGGCTCTGCAGTCAGTATTACATACGATAGGCTTAGATACCCGGGCTCTGCAGTCAGTATTACATACGATAGGCTTAGATACCCGGGCTCTGCAGTCAGTATTACATACGATAGGCTTAGATACATGGCTCAGCAGTCAGTATTACATACGATAGGCTTAGATACCCGGACTCTGCAGTCAGTATTACATATGACAGGCTTAGATACCCGGGCTCGGTACCACCCAGGACATGCAGGGTCTTGTAGAGCCTCAGCTTTGTGCGCCCTGGCGGCACCAGCCGCTGACACTGCTGTTGGGAGCAGCTGGCTCCATTGTGCGGCTCTGTACTGGTTTTATGGAGCATGAAGGGACAGTGAGTGGCCTCCCGGGCCTGAGTCTATTGTTCCCCCTGTCACTGTCCTCTCTGCCCAGCCGCTGCAGAGCGATAATATGCAGTGTGTGTGTACAGATGTAGCAGAGCTGAGCGCCTACCATTGCATCACAGGGATAGTTCAGATCACTGCATGAGGGATCACCACAAATTCAGCTCTGCTACATCTGTAAAGATTTACTGGATATAATCATTCAATTTTTTATCTATTCCCTAATTACTGATAATTTGTGTATCAGTGGGATTTCTGGAACTTGTAGTTCCACTAAAGGTAAAGTTACATTTAATGGCACCCATTGTGTCCAGTGGAAGGCTGGTCGTATCACCATCACATATCGGTACCGGGGGGAGCGTCACCGCTTTACCCCCTGTTATAATAATGGCACTATGGTTATCCTGGCATCCAGGGGGCACGATTCACTCCTGCAGTGGTGATGGCTTTACAGCCGACAGCCTGGCATTGATTGTACCTATCTAAAGCATTAAAATTAAAAACTTGACTTTCCGGACTGGCGGCCACCTAGGACAGCTCCACGGAAAAAGTCGCTGCACGACCATGCGACTACTAAGGGGTGCACTTACTTTTATGCATTATATAGATTGCTTTATTTATTTTTGTTTTCGTTATGTTGGGCGATGCCGGGGTTTGAACTCGTGTCTTGCAGTGCTGGGGTCCTGGGTTCAAATCCAACCTCGGCATAGAGCCCCCGTTCTCCACAATAATTTAATCATATGTCTGCGAAGGGTCGGATGTCATAAATTCCAGTGGAATATCGCCCCCCAGTGGCCACATCGTATTATAGAGGACGATATAGACTGTTTATTCGCGTTTTATAGATTTACTTGTGATGATCTTGATTTTCTGCAGTCATTCCTGGATAGTTTACGTACATATGCATGTATCTGTGCTTGCATTAAATATCACCGCAGTTTCCCTTTAAACTGGGCGCGGAAGCGAGGACAAACGTTACGTGAGATATTCCGTATCCCGGTCGTCCACATAATTTGATCTGGATAATAGACTGCTGTGTAATGTGAGGAGGCCCGCGCCTGCTGTAAGCAGATTCTCCCTGCACAAGGTTAGCAGGACGCCGTCCCAGTAACGGACTCTTTCATTGCAGGTTTCGTGACCGCCCTGCAGGTGATGATGGACAAGGATAACATACAGGTCGCCCGTGGCCAGTCCGCAGCGCTCTTATGCACCTTCACCACCAGTGCGGCGCTCACCAACCTCAACATCATCTGGACCGTCACCCCTTTGTCCAATGCCAACCAACCCGAACAGGTACGGTAAAGGGTTAACTTGAGGCAGACCTCCATTTTTAATGACAGTGTCTTCAGTTAGTGACATTTCAACTGCTTTTGAATGACATCACACTTTCTACTCCAGTCACTTTCAAAGCTGCACGCATAGCTCATAGCTCAGCTCTAGCCGCTGTGATTTCCCACAATGCACTGGTCACAGGAAACAAGCAGAATTCTGGATTTAGCTTTGGGTGTGAATGGAGGAGTTTGAAAACAAGTCGTATTAAAGTGTTTTTCTAGTATATGAAGCGTAATCGCTGTAAAGCTTCTGTTACTTTCTAATATACTTTCTGTTTTTGTCTTCTTTCAATTTTTTTTCCATATGTATGCTTGCTGTCAGTGAATGAGAACATTTTTGTGTACTTCTTGAATTCATATATTTTTTTTACAGCTGAGGGTTTGGTACAGCTGTTTTCGGTTTGCACAGTCCTCTGTGGACTAACCAGATACATGTTACCTGCACTGATACATTGTAACAACCTCTCAGGGCAGGAGAGCCTTGTGCTTCTGATGTCCTTAGCTCACAGGGAATTGTCTAGAGTGGATCCAAATGTAACAAACCCTCAGCTAAGAGAACTATTAGATCAGGATAGGTTGTCAGCTTCTGGATGCAAACAACAATGCTGCTATTCTGTGACAGCAAGCAGAGATCTTGAAAATGGTGATGAAGTGAAACACAAAGTGATATACGCCAGTTTTATATGATATCTTCTACACTATAGCTGAGGTGCTGAGCCGTCCCCCGAGGTTCTGGGGGGCGGGGTCAGTGTAGATAGCGCAGAACATCCCTATAGATACCGCTATAATAAATCTACGCTTGTCTTCCCCCAGATCATTATATATCAGGGCGGGCAGGTCTTCACGACGGCGGCGCAGTTCCAAGGACGAGTGGGTTTTATGCAAACCATGCCAAGCACCAACGCTTCAATCTACATAAATAACACGCAGCTGTCCGATACAGGGACCTACCAGTGTATGGTCAACAACTTCCCGGATCGGGCACTGCGCAATATTGGCGTACTGGGATTTACAGTTTTAGGTGAGTGTCAGTTACTGGGGTAAAGTATATAAGGTAAGGGTGTGTAGCAGACTGGGTGGTAAACAGAATTTTCTCCTGCAGCCTATCCATTCACTAGAGAGCAGTGACATCACTGAGAATGCAGCCTATCCATTCACTAGAGAGGAGTGACATCACTGAGAATGCAGCCTATCCATTCACTAGAGAGCGGTGACATCAGAGAGAATGCAGCCTATCCATTCACTAGAGAGCGGTGACATCACTGAGAATGCAGCCTATCCATTCACTAGAGAGCAGTGACATCACTGAGAATGCAGCCTATCCATTCACTAGAAAGCGGTGACATCACTGAGAATGCAGCCTATCCATTCACTAGAGAGCAGTGACATCACTGAGAATGCAGCCTATCCATTCAGTAGAGAGCAGTGACATTACTGAGAAAGCAGCCTATCCATTCACTAGAGAGCGGTGACATCACTGAGAATGCAGCCTATCCATTCAGTAGAGAGCGGTGACATCACTGAGAATGCAGCCTATCCATTCAGTAGAGAGCGGTGACATCAGTGAGAATGCAGCCTATCCATTCACTAGAGAGTGGTGACATCAGTGAGAATGAAGCCTATCCATTCACTAGAGAGCAGTGACATCACTTGAGAATGCAGCCTAACAATTCACTAGAGAGCGGTGACATCACTGAGAATGCAGCCTATCCATTCACTAGAGAGCGGTGACATCAGAGAGAATGCAGCCTATCCATTCACTAGAGAGCGGTGACATCACTGAGAATGCAGCCTATCCATTCACTAGAGAGCAGTGACATCAATGAGAATGCAGCCTATCCATTCACTAGAGAGCGGTGACATCACTGAGAATGCAGCCTATCCATTCACTAGAGAGCAGTGACATCACTGAGAATGCAGCCTATCCATTCAGTAGAGAGCAGTGACATTACTGAGAAAGCAGCCTATCCATTCACTAGAGAGCGGTGACATCACTGAGAATGCAGCCTATCCATTCAGTAGAGAGCGGTGACATCACTGAGAATGCAGCCTATCCATTCAGTAGAGAGCGGTGACATCAGTGAGAATGCAGCCTATCCATTCACTAGAGAGTGGTGACATCAGTGAGAATGAAGCCTATCCATTCACTACAGAGCAGTGACATCACTTGAGAATGCAGCCTAACAATTCACTAGAGAGCGGAGACATCACTGAGAATGCAGCCTATCCATTCACTAGAGAGCAGTGACATCACTGAGAATTCAGCCTATACATTCACTAGAGAGCAGTGATATCACTGAGAACGCAGCCTATCCATTCACTAGAGCGCGGTGACATCACTGAGAATGCAGCCTAACCATTCCCTAGAGAGCAGTAACATCACTGAGAATGCAGCCTATCCATTCACTAGAGATCAGCGGTGACATCACTGAGAATGCAGCCTATCCATTCACTAGAGAGCAGTGACATCACTGAGAATGCAGCCTATTCATTCACTAGAGAGCAGTGACATCACTGAGAATGCAGCCTATCCATACACTAGAGAGCAGTGACATCACAGAGAATGCAGCCTATTCATTCACTAGAGATCAGCGGTGACATCACTGAGAATGCAGCCTATCCATTCACTAGAGAGCATTGACATCACTGAGAATGCAGCCTATCCATACACTAGAGAGCAGTGACATCACTGAGAATACAGCCTATCCATCCACTAGAGAGCAGTGACATCACTGAGAATGCAGCCTATCCATTCACTAGAGAGAGGCGACATCACTGAGAATGCAGCCTATCCATTCACTAGAGAGCGGTGACATCACTGAGAAAGCAGCCTATCCATTCACTAGAGAGCGGAGACATCACTGAGAATGCAGCCTATCCATTCACTAGAGAGCAGTGACATTACTGAGAATGCAGCCTATCCACTCACTAGAGAGCAGTGACATTACTGAGAATGCAGCCTATCCACTCACTAGAGAGCAGTGACATCACTGAGAGTGCAGCCTATCCATTCACTAGAGAGCGGCGACATCACTGAGAATGCAGCTTATCCATTGATTAGAGAGTGGTGACATCAATGAGAATGCAGCCTCTCTAGTGTATGGATAGCAGTGACATCACTGAGAATGCAGCCTATCCATTCACTAGAGAGCGGTGACATCACTGAGAATGCAGCCTATCCATTCACTAGAGAGCGGTGACATCACAGAGAATGCAGCCTATCCATTCACTAGAGATCAGCGGTGACATCACTGAGAATGTAGCCTATTCATTCACTAGAGATCAGCGGTGACATCACTGAGAATGCAGCCTATCCATTCACTAGAGAGCAGTGACATCACTGAGAATGCAGACTATCCATACACTAGAGAGCAGTGACATCACTGAGAATACAGCCTATCCATCCACTAGAGAGCAGTGAGATCACTGAGAATGCAGCCTATCCATTCACTAGAGAGCGGTGACATCACTGAGAATGCAGCCTATCCATTCACTAGAGAGGTGACATCACTGAGAGTGCAGCCTAACCATTCCCTAGAGAGCAGTGACATTACTGAGAATGCAGCCTATCCATTCACTAGAGATCAGCGGTGACCTCACTGAGAATGCAGCCTATCCATTCACTAGAGAGCAGTGACATCACTGAGAATGCAGCCTATCCATTCACTAGAGAGCAGTGACATCATAGAGAATGCAGCCTATCCATTTAGTAGAGAGCAGTGACATCACTGAGAATGCAGCCTATCCATTCACTAGAGATCAGCGGTGACATCACTGAGAATGCAGCCTATCCATTTAGTAGAGAGCAGTGACATCACTGAGAATGTAGCCTATTCATTCACTAGAGATCAGCGGTGACATCACTGAGAATGCAGCCTATCCATTCACTAGAGAGCAGTGACATCACTGATAATGCAGCCTATCCATTCACTAGAGAGCAGTGACATCACTGAGAATGCAGCCTATCCATTCACTAGAAAGCAGTGACATCACTGAGAATGCAGCCTATCCATTCACTAGAGAGTATTGATATAATTGAGAATGCAGCCTATTCATTCACTAGAGAGCAGTGACATCACTGAGAATGCAGCCTATCCATTCACTAGAGAGCGGTGACATCACAGAGAATGCAGCCTATCCATTCACTAGAGATCAGCGGTGACATCACTGAGAATGCAGCCTATCCATTCACTAGAGAGCAGTGACATCACTGAGAATGCAGCCTATCCATTCACTAGAGAGCAGTGACATCACTGAGAATGCAGCCTATCCATTCACTAGAGAGTATTGATATCATTGAGAATGCAGCCTATCCATTCACTAGAGAGCAGTGACATCACTGAGAATGCAGCCTATCCATTCACTAGAGAGCAGTGACATCACTGAGAATGCAGCCTATCCATTCACTAGAGAGTATTGATATCATTGAGAATGCAGCCTATCCATTCACTAGAGAGCGGGGACATCACTAAGAATGCAGCCTATCCATTCACTAGAGAGCAGTGACATCACTGAGAATGCAGCCTATCCACTCACTAGAGAGCAGTGACATCACTGAGAATGCAGCCTATCCATTCACTAGAGAGCGGTGACATCACTGAGAATGCAGCCTATCCATTGTTTTCTTCTGATATAAACACTTGTTATTATGCCGTTACTCCAGTGCCTCCCTCTGAACCCCTCTGCAACATTCAGGGATCCCTGGATATTGGGAGTGATGTCACTCTGACTTGCAGCTCGGAGGAAGGAATTCCCAGACCCACGTACTTATGGGAGAAAGTCGATAACAATCCCATCCTCCCTGCATCTGTAACACAAGGTGAGTGATTAGACTTAGGGCTTGTTCACACCACCGTGCCCTGTTTTGCGGTCCGAAAATTGCGGATCCGCAAAACACGGATGCCGCCCGCGTGCCTTCCGCAATTTGTGGAACGGAACGGACGGCCCTTTATAGAAATGCCTATTCTTGTCCGCAAAATCCCCAAATTATTGTCTGCCGCAGTTTGCCGCCCTAGACCTGTATCTAAATACCCAGGGCACGGCCGATCTACCTGTTGGACCCATCCCCCTAGCACCAAACCTTAAGCACGTAGACCAGTAGGAAAATGGAGTGGAGTAACAAAACATAGAGACGCATAGGTCTGCATCGGAGCTGTATACACAAAGCGGGTGGAGATTTTGTATTAGAACTTTGCAGACAGTTGCTTCATTGCAGCAATAAAATAAAAAAAAGTTGCAAAAGTATGCACCCCCCCCCCCCATAGTGTTTGTCTTTCCAGCATCACCCCTCAGTCCCTCACTCAGTCCCTCGTCTCGAATTTGCTGACAGAGACGTAGCTTGCAAAGCATAAAATTAATGAGTTTTCCTGTATCATAAATCATCGGCGGGATCCAGCGTGTAATGACTCGCGTTGTCGTTACTCATTTCCTACTGGACCTCATGATTTAAGTGTCTCCAATACACTGATAGATACTGCGCGAGCGGAGAGAATATCGCTTATTAATTCAGGGCGCCTTTATTTTCTAATTGATTGAAGTCAGCGGCGGAGGCTTATTATCTGAGGCGGAAAAAAAAACCGTATCCAACTCACGTGAAAAAATCATGTTTGTAGCTTTTTGTAAGTGTTCAATTCATACGTTGCATTGATATTTGTCATCTATGGAGGGCGTGTATACTTTTGCTCCAGTGCACATTTGCAGATTATTTTTTATACCGTTTTGTGTATGCAGGCGCTGTGCAGATATATGGGTCCGCATACCGCCATATTGTTATAGTCATCCCACCCTCGTCTCAGTTACCTGTGAGCAGGCTACAGCCTTGATACAGATATCCAAATCTCTAGCTACCCTTCATACAGTCATAGAGTTAAAGGGGTTCTGCAGTGGAGCAATATTGACGACCTAGCCTCAGGGTAGCTGAAGATAAGACCGCCACTCACTCGCCTGTTCGAGCAAGGCTCGTTCCCCGAGCCGAAACGCGTCGAAAAGTGCCTTTATATGTGACCAATAAAGAAAAAAAATTGCATCCGAGTGAGTGCCGGTCTTATCTTCAACTATGTACATGGGAGCCTGACCCTCGACACATAGAGAGGACGGAGTGCCAACTGCTTTCTACTTGACTAGCCTCAGGGTAAGTCGTCAATATCAGATTAGTGGGGGGTCTGACTCCTGGCACCCTTGTCCATCAACTGTTAGAAGGGGGTTGCCGCGCCTGTGCTGCTTCCTCATCATAGCTGATCGGCAGGGTTGCTGGGGGTTAGACCCGGGCCGACCCCTTTAAGTTTTAGAATTGTGAGTGCCTGCAGCTGCCACTAGGGGGAGCTAAATGCATACGACTACATTGTGTTCCACCTAGTAGTGGCTGTGATTTTAATCATCTCACCAATCCACCTTAAAAATAAATGTTACCATCTAAAACGCTATAGACCCACAATTCTCTGGGCTTTCAGACAGTGTGCCTTTGACCAGATAGTCACTTCGCCTCTATGTAATCTTTTATTTGATACACACAGAAAGTTCTTGACATTTGTTCCAGTCTCTGCAGTCGGAGATCAGAGCTTTTCTGATACCTTCTTTCACTTTCAGACCAGTTTCAAGGTACTATCTTACTGAAGAACATAAGTACTGCATCCTCAGGGCGATATCAGTGTGTATCATCCAATCTCATGGGTGCTCGAACCTGCCTTCTAGACCTGCAAGTACTTGCTCGTAAGTTATCTTTTTTGTTTTTTTATCATTGGGCCCTGCTAAAATCTGAGCATGGATAAACCATAGTCCTGGTAGTCTAGTGGTTAATAAATAATATCCTTGGTGGTCTAGAGGGCTTGTAATCGTATAGTCAATGGCAGAATTTTTGGATAAATACAACTTCTTGCGGGCTAATAAAATATACAGTTAGTGGTCTAGTGATCTGATCATAGTATCCCAGTTGGTCTAGTGGTGTGATTTTCATATCCCTACCTAATATTAAAATATTCTTGGTGGTTTAGTGGGTAGTACTAGGTGGTACTCATTGGCCTTATATATGACAACTATATTCCTTGTGGTCTAGTGAATAAATCTCTTCTGGCCTTGTTGGCATATAAATTATACAGTTGGTGGTTTAGTGGTCCTATCATAGTGTTATAGATTATAGTATCCTTGATTAAACTGGTTGATAACTTCCATATTGTGTTATCGATTTAATAAATATTGCCCTAAGCTTGCTAGGTCCAGGTGGTCTAGTAGTCTGAACATATTATCCCTGTTGGTCTAGTGGTTTTGATTATAATATTCCTGATTTAGCTGGTTGATAATAATATCATTATTATTATTATTTATTATTAAAGCGCCACTCATTCCATAGCGCTGTACATATAAAAAGGGGTATACATACATAATACAGACAATTGCACTAAGCATGACCAAGACGAGCTACAAACTGGTACAGAAGGAGAGAGGGCTCTGCCCGTGAGGGCTTATAATCTACATCTTACGGGAGAAGGACATACCATGAAGGACATACCATGAGGGTGAAGTTGGTCATGGCGTTATAGAGGCAGCAGGGTCACTGGTTGGAGGCTTGTCTGAAGAGGTGTGTTTTCAGGTTTCTTTTGAAGGATTCCACTGTAGGCAAAAGTCTGATATGTTGGGGTAGCGAGTTCCAGAGTGTGGGGGATGCACGGGAAAATTTTTGGAGGCGATTGTGGGAAGAGGTGATAAGAGGAGAGTAGAGAAGGAGGTCTTGTGAGGATCGGAGATTCTGTGGCGGGGATGTATCGGGAAAGTAGCTCAGAGATGTAGGAAGGGGACAGGTTATGGACGGCCTTGTATGTATTTGTTAGTATTTTGAACTGAATTCGCTGGACAATGGGGAGCCAGTGAAGGGGAGAGGGAGAGGCAGAGGAGTAATAGGGTGAGAGGTGGATTAGTCGGGCAGCAGAGTTGAGGATAGATTGGAGATGTTTGCGGATGCAGGAGATGTTTTTGAGTTGGAGGCGGCAGGTGGTGGAAAGGGCTTGGATGTGCGGTCGGAAGGAGAGGGCAGAATTCAAGGTCACTCCAAGGCAGCGGACTTGGTTGACCTGGGAGAGTGTGCAGCCATTGATTGTGATAGATAGGTCTGTTGGAGGGGTTGAGCAAGATGGGGGAAAGATGATGAATTCTCTTTTATCCATGTTAAGTGTTAGTAAGCGAGAGGAGAAGAAGGAGGATATGGAAGATAGGCAACAAGGGATTCTGGATAGTAAGGTGGTGATGTCTGGACCAGAGAGTTAGATTTGCGTGTCGTCAGCATAAAAGTGATATTGAAAACCATGGGACTCTATGAGATGTCCCAGTCCAAAAGTGTAGATAGAGAAGAGCAGAGGTCCTAGGACAGAGACTTGCGGGACACCAACAGAGAGGAAATGAGACGAGAAGGTGGTGTGGGAGTGGTAGACGCTAAACGTCTGGTCTGTGAGGTATGATGTGATCCAGGAGAGGGCCAGGTCAGTGATGCCAAGAGATGAGAGAGTTTGTAACAGAAGGGAGTGGTCAACAGTGTCAAAGGCAGAGGACAGGTCAAGGAGAAGGAGGACAGAGTAATGTTTTTTGGTTTTGGCTAGGTTAGTAGGTCATTGGTGAGTTTGGTGAGGGCAGTCTCTGTTGAGTGGTGGGGTCGGAAGCCAGATTATAGGCAGTCAAAGAGGGAGCAGGAGGAGAGATGAGAGGACAGTTCAGAATGGACATGTTGTTCAAGTAGCTTTGAGGCATACAGAAAAAGTGATATGTGGCGATAACTGGACAAAGAAGATAGGTCAAGTGAAGGCTTTTTGAGGATAAGTGTAATGGTAGCATGTTTAAAAGCAGAGGGGAAGACACCAGAGGTTAGTGATAGGTTGAAGAGATGATTTAGGGCTGGGATAAACACTGTGGTGAGGTTAGGGATGAGGTGGGATGGGATTGGGTCAAGTGTACTGGTGGTGAGATGGGATCTGGAGAGTAGAGTGGAGAGTTTTTCTTCTGTAATAGTGGAGAAGCTGGTTTTGGGAGAAGACTTGTGTAGAGGGTCTGTGGGGACTGTGCACTGAAGCTTTCTCTGATGTTAACTATCTTTTGTTTGAAGTATGTGGCAAACTCCTCAGCTGAGATGAGAGGGTCGGAAAGCTGGGGGACGGAGAAGGGAGTTAAAAGTGTTAAAAAGTTGTTTAGGGCTGTGGGACAAAGAAGATATGAGGGATGAGAAGTCGCCTGCTTTGCATCAGCGATTGAGGATTTGAAAATGAGGAGGGATTGCTTGTATGCGGTGAAGTGATCCTTAGAGTCAAATTTCTTCCATCGCCGCTCAGCAGACCTGGAAGCTTTTCAGATTTTTTTGGTCAGGTCGGTGTGCCAGGGTTGTCTGTTGATTTTTCGGGTGTTGTTGTGTCTGAGGAGGCAACAGTGTCCAGAGCTGTACTTATTGTGGTGTTATATAGGGTGGTGGCAGTATCTGGGTCTTTGAGGGAACGAATGGTAGAGAGTGGCAGAAGAGAGTCAGAAAGCAAGCGAAAGTCGAGATGTTTAAGGTTTCTGCGGGGGGGGGGGGGGGGGGTGTTAGTGTGTGGACCGGGGGAGTAGCAGAAGAGACCTGTGAAGAGAAGGTGAGTAGGTTGTGGTCAGATGGGGGAGAGGCGAATTAGAAAGGTTAGATAGGGAGCAGAGGCGGGTAAAGATAAGATCCAGAGTGTGACCATCTCTGTGGGTGGGAGTTGAAGACCACTGTGAGAGGTCGAAGGAGGAAGAGAGTGATAGTAGTTTCGAGGCGGCTGAGTGGCAGGTGTCAATAGGGATGTTGAAGTCACCCATGATGATAGTGGGGATGTCGGCAGAAAGAAAGTGTAGTAGCCAGGTGTAAAGTGGTCAATAAAGATGGTGGCTGGGCTTGGGGGGCGGTAAATGACAGCTACTTGGAGGTTGGAGGGAGAGTAGATGCAACCAGAGTGTACTTCAAACGAAGGGACCATAATGGAGGGTGGCAGTGGAGTTGGGCTGGAGTTGGAGCAGGTGTCTGATAGGAGAAGACCAACTCCTCCACCATGTTTGCAGCAGGGGCGGAGAGTGTGAGTGAATTGAAATCCTCTATAGGAGAGTGCAGCAGGGGAGGAGGTGTGAGAGGGTGTCAGCCATGTTTCTGTGAGACCCAGGAAGGAAAGTTTTTGAGAGATGAAGAGGTCATGAATGTAGGACAGTTTGTTACAGACAAAGCGTGCATTCCATAATGCTCCTGCAAGAGGAACCAAAGGAGCAGGGGTCAGAGGAATGGTTATTAGGTTTAAGGGGTTGCAAAAATTTGTAGGAGGAGATTTGTAGTAGGACGTAGAGGTGATAGTGGGGATTTGCTGAGGGGGGCCTGGATTTGGAGAGATATCACCAGCAATAAGGAAAAGCAGAGAAAGTGATAGTAGGTGAGAATAAGAGAGGGCAGGAGGTATCTGTGTGTGTTTGGGAAGGAAGTGTTTTACGTTGCCAAACAGGTTTGTGCAAGCGGTCAGATGAGAAGGTAAGATGGAGGGAGAGATGAATAGTTTCTTTTCTGGGTGAATTGATGTGGGGGTATTTCAGGAGGTTGTGGAAAAGTGGAAGAGTAAGATGAAAGATTGAAACATTGTTTGCATTAACTATTTATTTTCACCTGTGGTCCCCTTCTGGTTCAATTCTGGTATAATTCGGTATGTGCACTTAAAGAGTTGCACTGAAAAGACCAAGGTCTGAAAGACCTAAGGACTTAGATTTATACCATTCAGTGTTCAATCAGGTGTGAACAAGAGGGGAGGGGGCTACATTTGGCCTAATCAAGGAGGACCAGATACAGGGGTGAAATAGTCAATGTAAGCAAATACTCAATAAATCCAGCAGGGGAAGAGACATTAATAGTTCAATGCAGACATACCAGGTAATGAGAAGGAAAGATGAGGGGTGTGAACAATATCAGACTCTGGGTTAGGTTCAATGCAGACAAACCTGGAGAGGAGAGACTTGGGTGATGGTCAGTAGACAGTGATGACAAAGTGGATTCCATATCCATAATATTACATTCTGGTATAATTTGGTATGTGCACTTAAAGAGTTGCACTTGCAATATGTTGCATTGAAAAGACTATGTTAACAATTTAATAAATATGACCTCACACCTTCTGGGTCCTGGTGGTCTTGTGATTTGATTCCTTTTGGTCTTGTGGCTTGATTATAGTATCCTTGATCAAGCTGGTTGACAATATACTTGCCTTGAGAACAATTCATTAAATATGACCTTACATCTAATAGTTTGATCACATAATCCCTTTTGGTCTAGTGGTGTGATTATAGTACCTATGATGGAGGTTGGTAATAATATTCTTACTGCCTTAACAAATAAATATGGTGATCTAGAGGGTCACAAATCATTATTTTGAGTTGTAGTAGGTTGGTCATAATACCAATACTGTGGTAACGATGCTCACTCTTGTGTTCTCAGCTCAGCACCAGAGCATGGGTCTTATAGCTGGAGCCATCGCTGGGGGAGTGTTGGTGCTGGCCATCTGCATAATCGTGGTAGTTGTTGGGTTGTTCTACTGGAGGAACAAGCACAAGGAAGAGGAAGATGAAATCCCTAATGAGATAAGGTATGATGGATGGGGAGCATCATTGGATTGTCTTCGTTGCCATACAGTTTGCATTGAGTATTATGATATTTATGATCTTGCATGGTCAGCTCAATCATAAGGTTGGGTCTACACTATTGTGTGCATAAAGGCGACAAGTGTATGTAGAATTTGGGCCATGGGACACTTATATTGCATCTTCCTAGTTAAGAAGCACAATTTGTCTACCAAGCATTGCATATATGATCAAAAAGGAAGATGATCTAAGATGAGGTATAAACTAACATATATCTGCTGTTCATATAATTTTCCTTATCTTTCTAGAGAGGACGATCTTCCTCCGAAGTGCGCATTGTCTACCAAAGTCTTTCACCCTGATGCCTCCTCCTCTGAGCATGATACACTAACGTCCACCAACACAAACATCTACAATGGTCACTACTGGAGTAACTCCAAGTCCAATTTCAACACCGGTTCTTACGTCCATTACAACTGCAATGGTTGCCGCCAACCCTCCGCCCGTTCAGTGACAGGTCATCCAAGACCAACATATGCTAATGGTGGACAACCTTCTACAGGTCCTCCAAAGACATTGGTGGTGACGGCTAGCACAGCCCCTTCTCCAAAGACTGGAGGTAGAAGCAACGGTACGGTTGGCAGAAAAGCTAAGCCGTCTCAAACTAGGTCTTATGCTGTTAGCCAGGCCACATTGGAGAGGATAGGTGCTGTACCGGTCATGATACCAGCTCAGAGTAGAGCTGGGTCGCTAGTATAGACAGAGAATAAAGTCAGCTTGGGGCAAAGAAGAGTCGTGTCAGCATGTGGGATGAAAGAACATCACGTGTGCTTCTCTGTTCCTTCCTTTCATCCAGGCAATCTACAACTGGAAAAAGGCCGGTCCTTTGCTCTTGTGAGAGCAGACATACCCTGAGACAAGGAATAAACAGGGGAAGTGTGGACGGTTTTCTCGAGATTAGAACTCGTCCTTGTAGTGCCAAGCACAGCCCCGGGGCTTCCAACACAGGATAACATATGTGCCTCCCGTACTCTGGTTCAGCTCCTCTCACTCACACAAAGCCCCATTAAAGGCTTTATTTTTGTAGCATTCACCTTGCTTGGAATCCAACTAGTTCTCTTGTTCTTTGAAGACGGTGCTAAGGAGCCCCCCACCCAACTCACCCTTCTGTACCACCCTAAAAATCACCAGCTAAAGAAGTAATCACCCCATCCTACATACCTCCAGCACTTTATTCATACCCACCTCCATGGAATAACATCCAACAGGTAGATACATTGCAAGAACCCACCATCGCCACTGAATATGACACGGACTTCATCATACCAAGAAGATCCCTCAAGATTCCTAAGATCTCGATTTTTTTTCCCCTCAAATATTTGTTCCTATTTTGAGATTATAGACACTGAACCTGTTTTGCATTCTTTTACTGAATTTAATATATATATAAAAAAAAATATTTTTCTGTAGTATTTGATTTTTTTAGGGGCTCTGTAGTCATCATTGTATCAAATTTCGAATACTAGGTCATTGTATTGTGTTTGGCAAATGTGTCAACTTCTTTTCTTCCCTCAGAAAAAAACATCATTATTATTTTTTTGTTCTTAACGCGTTTATTTTTTAATGGACTTGATTTGCAGATATTTCTTAAGTTGCAGAACTAGATGTCCTATCATGGTCTTTCAGCTCCGGTTGAGACCATGGGTGAACTTTTAGTTCCACCATTTCTCAGGAAGCGTGGGTTGTCCACTTTAGACGAACATGCAGTAGGATGTATGGAAGAATTTTTGAAATTGCTGTAGTCTACAGAAGGTGGATGAGGGAGCTTGAACATGCAGTAGGATGTATGGAAATAATTTTTGAAATTGCTGTAGTCTACAGAAGGTTGAAGAGAGAGCCGTACAGAGTTTCGGGTGATTTAATGACAAGCAATGGCAAGGAATTAATACGTTTTTGGTTCAACAAATGCAACACGTTCTAGTGATTGTCCTCCATGAGCACCAATGGGTCAACCAGCCTCCTCGTTGAGTGTTAGCCTTCAAATCCTGTCTTCTCACCCAGTGAAGGGCTGAAGCTTTCATATATCTCTATTATTCAGTGGACGAACACAGAAACAGTTGAATCTCCTTATGCTGCAAATCCAACTAAGTGGCAACAAAAAGGGGGGGAAACGCCAAGTATACCCCAAGTGGACTCTTGATCGAAATACTGGATATCCAGTGTTTATGTGCCTGAAAATTGATGTCTGCAGAGTTACAGTATTATGTACACAAGAGCCAAACTTTATAATGTTCAAATAACTTTATTCACAGGTTACAAGTGTTCTATACCTCTCTCTCTATATATATATATATTAGATTTCATATTTTTTCTTTCCAGTCTCAACCAAAATCCAGAATATTTTTGCATTTTTTTCATAGTATCCCATGATCATTAGTTATCTAAAACTGGCCATAGACATGTCTCGACCATACCAAGTGTGCATGTAATTTCAGTGGGCTACTCTATGCTTCTGGGTTGGATAAGTTAAAACTGAACCTAATGGATCCTTATTCTGCTCCCCAGGTAGAGATGTTTATGGGCACTGCCCATAGACATTGAGATCCATGTTAAAATAATTAATGTGTATGGCTAGTTTTCCAGTAGAGTATAGGCAACCCGTCACCAGGACAGGAACCTTGTTTTGCACTAAGGATGCCAAACTGGTGGTAGCAAATGAGTCCACCAAATGGTCTCCTGATTGCCACTGATGGGTCTGGAAAAAAATATTTACCCCCATATACTCTCTCCCTCCCTGTTAAAGAAAACCTATTCCCATGATGGTTACAGAGTTGATACTCTTGGCCCTAATGCAAGATCTGAAACAAGAACCCCACCTACCATGTGTCATGGTGTTTTCTTACGTGCACTAGTTTTTTGGGTGCAACAGCTTGCTTTGCACCCCCTATAGTTGTTTCTAAAGAATCATTAAGGTTCTGGGGAGCATTTTTTGGGTGCTGGTTTACCCACTAATTCAGCTTTTATGAGTCTATCATAATAAAGGAGATCCATCCTGCTAAAAGGTCTTTTCCACCAATCTCATACACTATCCAAGCTGAGCAGACTGGGTCTAGGATTTCAACGAGTGTATTTTTTCAAAAACTTACTTAGGTCAAATGGAAATCTGATCATGTTCGTTGGATATTAAGTTGTTTTCTATTAATTCCGGTTATAGTCTCATCTGAATGTTGGATTCATGTGTTCTTCACAGTTTCTCCCTCCTTTCCGAATATGATGTCAATTAACCAACTGCTGCAATGTTATAGTAGAGCATTAACTCACCGGCACGGTAATGGGTTTCAGACAGGTTCTGCCTATTCCCTGACATGTCCCTTGACTAATATAGTCTGGATGTTTCAGATGAGTGGGTGAGGGAGGTTTGTTCTAATATTTTGGGATAAAAAATATCTTCAAAATAATCCATGCATCCATGACTTTTTGATATATCCTAAAAAAAATAAAAATATGCATTTTGGCCATATTCGGAATGTCTTTAATACTAGTTCTAATATTACTAGGGGTGCATATGCCTTCATAATGACTTGAATACAAAAACTCTAATATTTACTGCAAAAGCTTTGCGGCATTCGATGTGCCAACCACCTGTTGGGTGGCATGCTTGGCAGCACACTAATGTGGGTATGTATGGCTTGCATGGTAGTAATCTATAAAATTTATGGATACCACAATTTTTATGGGGGTAGGGTAGATCATTTAAAACGATAATTGGGTCAGAGGTTGCACTTGCTCATAGGTCTTTTACCGCTCAGAATTGGCATTCATGGATTTGATAGGTTCCCCTCCTCAATATTTTTTGAACGGGTGCTGGGCACCTGTTTAACGTGGGTGGTGGTTTGGGGGATGGGCTGTGCTTGAGTGCGTCTTCTGTACACACTCCCAAATGCCATTCTGGTTGTTCACTGAGTCTGAGGATGCCTAAGCAGTAATTAATCTCGTCCTCCTGCTATGTTTACATTTGCTATGGCAGATAAAAGAGAAAAAACTCAAAATCTTAAAACTCAGTTTCCTGCATCCTGCATAATAGTTTGAGATGCCCGGCCTGCCGCATGAAATCCTGTTTCTTGAGTGATGTAAGTAAAAAAAAAAAAAGAATGTAAAAAAAAAAAAAAAAAGAATGCCCAGATTTTTTGTTTTTTTTCTAATGCATAAAGATGATATGACCAGAAATATTGATACTTTGTATCACTGAAGGCAACTTCATTGTTAGGGGTTGGTGGTACCAGAAGTTGGAATTTACAGTAGAGAAGTAGGAACGTTATTGGGATTACCCATGACTTGGAACCCTTTGTGATGTGACGAATTAAAAATAATTGGGAAGACCAAAATCAACAGAATCCTTTTTGATTCCCATTCATTCCTAAATTATTTTGCAGGTTGCCCTCCCCGTTGGGTACATAGAGTAAACTAAATAAATTGACCTTTCCCATGTATTTAGAATGTGATAGAACTGAGAAATTACAGTATGTGCATCCCTTACCTCTATTTACATACGATGGTGGACCAAGCTGGAATGTGGACAGTTGGAACCCTTTCTTAACCCATGTATTACATTAGTGCTTGATCACCACTGTAACTTTTTGAATAACATGCATTGATTTACCAAAAGGTTCGGTGAAATACAGATGTAGCAGAGCTCAACTCAACTGAGAGTTGATACCTACTCAGTTTGATATCATGATAGGTTATCCGTGGTTTTCTGTAGACTTGCAGATATACCAGACCTATGTTATAGGATTCCATAGGAGGTAGCATGGCCCACAATTTGACACCTTGCATTCATGGCTATGTTTTCCCCAGGTCCCTCTGAACATGGGACACATCTACCCTTTACCAAATGGTAGTGATTTTTGCCAACTTTCTCACTGAATTCTACAAGTTCTCCATTGTTGTACAATCTGGTAAAGAGATGGTCAGGTTGGTTTTGTTCCAATCTGAGAGTGAAGCCCAACACTAAGAATTTTTTGTAGAGTGGTATTCTGTTCTGACTTAACGAATATGGTCCCCAATGGGGAGATGGCCACTTTATGCCATCTCTGTGCCCCAAGGCTGCCTTCATGAAACCTGGTGAGAAAAAACAGCAGCATGAAAATGACTAACGATAACCCAAGGTCATTCTCAAACTTTGGGAATGTGGTGAGAATGACCCCAGGTAATCTTAGCCGTTGTGACTTTGCAAAGTTAAATCATAAAAACTACTCCATAGAGAAGTGATCCTAACTCATTTAATCTTGAAGCTGATGTGGGTCCAGCTTTTCGAATTCCCAATGATCAACTGTGATCACCAGGGGATGCTGCATTTGACTAAATGTCCATATCTGCATGGGCAGTCTAAATCCATCAGAACAAGAGACACTTCTATAGAGGGACTCCCCTTCGTCATGTCCTCATGAGACAATCCCTTGGTGTTCAAACACTTCACAATGGGAATGACTAAGGTAATTCTCAATCTTTGGGAACACTGTGAGAATGATCCTGGGTAACCTTAGCTGCCCCATCATAAGAACTGTCCCATGGAGATGATTAACACCCTCCATGAAGATCGAAGTAATTTGATTTTCTCCTGACCCAGTTTCGAGGTTGCAGTGGCTCGAACTGGTAAATTAATTTACTTATCCCATATCCCCAAATATAATTTCTTGGCTCAGCTATCTTAGCGGCTACCACGTCTGTTCTCAAGTGAATAGAAGTAGGAATTTGTGCGTACCGCATTTCCCAGGAGTTAGCCCCATTTAGATCCTCAGTGTTGTATAACATATTGTGCTTTTTTATTATATTACCGTGTCCTTTTTTTTTGGACTTAACACATAAAGTTCCATAAAGTTCTCCCCCAGAACAGACCGTCCTATAGAGTCGCTCCCTCTCTGCATTTCCTTTTTATATTGGCGAGGCAGCAGGATCTGTGAAGCATTGCGACTCTCAAACATCAGTGTCCCTGGCTGCAGTACAATGCAGTCGAGGGAACGGTAGACACTAAGACACTGCAGAAACATTAGCACCAGCTGTCGTCACTGAGCAGAGGAGTCTTATACTGAGCAGTTACTGGGATCCACCATGACCTTGCGTCTAATATCACATTTCATTCCGAAAGACGTGCCCTCACTTTATGGAAATCGCATTGACTTTCGTCTGAAATCTAACATTAAACCCTTAAGGACAGGGACAATTTTTCTATTTGCGTTTTTGTTTTTTTATCCCCAACTACCGAGAACCATAACTTTTTAAAATTTTCCATTTGCGTAGACG
Source organism: Bufo gargarizans (assembly GCF_014858855.1). Lineage (NCBI taxonomy): Eukaryota > Metazoa > Chordata > Amphibia > Anura > Bufonidae > Bufo > Bufo gargarizans. The sequence continues at coordinate 559,100,583 of NC_058082.1, read as the reverse complement.
TAGGAGGGCTTTTTTTTTTTGTGGGACAAGTTGTAATTTTTAATGGCACCATTAAAACACAAAACGAAACACAATTCCACCATAGTTTTTAGGATTTTAGTGTTCACTATGTGCAAAAAAAATAACCTGACCATATTCTGTGGGTCGGTATAATTAAAGGGATACCACATTTTTGTAGTTTATATTATGTTTTAACTACTTAAAAAACTTTAAACTACTACTTTGAAACAATTAATAACAAACATAATTTTTATTTTATTTTTCCATCTACAGAGCTGTATGAAGGCTCATTTTATTGGTACCATTATGGGGTACATACCACTTTTTGATCACTTCTCATTCAATTTATTTGGGTGTCCAAAAGTAGAAAATCTATTTTAATTATTTTTTGTTACGGCATCCACCAAACACATGACAAATATTGTTATATTTTATTTATTTAAAGGCTATGGACACCTTGGGGGCATTTTTTTTAATTATTGCATTTTACTTATTATGAGCTAAAAATGCTTTTTTTCAATTGGTCTTTATTAAAAATATGGAGTCCTTTTTTCTGTACAAAGCTGAGATGCTCTAGCAGCTGCCTGTGGATTTTCTGTCATCTCGGGAGCAGACGGACTCCTTATCTCTGCTCTCTCTCATTATAGCTCAGTTCATATCTTACAGATAAGAATGTGGCTTAGATAAGTTTTTATGATCTCTCAGTTTAGAGATAAGGGTTATTATATGAGGGCACAAAGTGAAAGTACCAGTCACACAGCTAGACAAACAGTTAACCTTTTGTAACAGAACAACTCAATATTTTTAATAAAGGCCAATTGAAAAAACTATTTTCTGCCAAAAATGAGTAACATGCAATCATAAACAAAAATTAACTCCAAAGGTGTACATAGCCTTTAAGTTTATTTATTATTATATGGTAAGTAAAATTGGGAAGGGGGGATAGAATTTTTAATATTTTTTTAACTTTTTTTTTCTCTGTCATTTTTATTCCCTTTGAGAACTGCATGTTTAAGAGAACTTGAACATGCAGTTTTCTGATTGCTTGTCAAATATACCACAGTAGATTTTCACAGGCTGTAGCTGAGGATTAGCTTTGCAGGCAGCTTGCTGTGACAGCTCAAGGAGTCTTCACAGTGCTCTAGGCTGTCATAGAAACTGATTAGAACTCCATGATTTTGCCTACAGGGCTCCAATCGGCCCTCTCCTTCTGACTCTACAGCTGCCGTGGTCATTACTGACAGTGGCATCTGTGGGGTAAAATGGCTGGGATCGGCGTTATCTCCGATCCCAGTCACTGCCGTTGGTTGTCTGCTCTATTATACAACTGGCACCAGCCATATATGGAGTGAGCTCACTCCATTCTTCTCCTTAATGCTCATGATGTACGTGTACAGTATGTCATGGTGGGTTATGGCATTAAAGAGCGTGAAAATTGTTTAAAACATTTTTTATTACTTGCTGTATTTTTATTATCCATTTTGCTTATATGGCATTAGGGCATCTAAACATCTAAGTACCCCCCCCCCCCCCCCCCCAAATTTACCTTCACAGTGGGCTATACCTATTAAAAGCACAGCAAGAGGACAGAGCCAGTAAATCTAAGAGACAAGCTGTGTCTTTAGAAGAGCTGTAAGACTCCACGATATTGTTTATCTCATATTAAAAAGAGAAAAAATAACTTGCCTAAAAATCCAAAAATCCATGGCCCCTTATGCAATATTTTGGCCAAATTCTTACCACCCAAAAGACCATGGTTCTCTATGTTGGTCACCCTGCCAAATATCTTTAGTAAGGTCCATCAGTTTCCTTCTATTTACTGTGCCTCCTACCTTAATGTTGCCCTAGGCAGCCATCTAATCCGCCTACACTTCATCTCGGACCTGTTTATACCCCACATCCCTAGTACAGGAGGTCAAGGGGTATTATTTGGCCCCTTCCAGTCTTACTCAAGATGTATACATCCAGCTAAAAGAATGTGCCAAATGGTCCATGTGGCAACTGAACATTTCTCCAAATGTAACTAGACACAGAACCTGCACGACCGACCATTATTGGTCAAAAATTTCAGTTCGAAAGCAGACTTTTCCTAATTTTCCAATCGCTTAGCAAATATCTGTTAATATGTGATGTTCGAGGTTTGGAACGTTTGTCGGATTGGAGGTAAACCTACACACTTATGTAGCCCCTCTTTTTCGTTGCAGACATTATTTCCTGAGTGGGATCTTGCACATAATGTCTACTTCTAAGTAAACCTCCCACCCGCTTTCTATTCCTTCTAACCAATGTGTGGTCCTCAAGGAGGTCTGGTGCCTAGAGAAGGTGATGGTTTCCTTCGTGTTACAAAGTATCATTTTTTTCCAAAAATATTCAAAAATTAATCTTTCAACTGTTTTCAGAATATTTTCGATGAGCCAAATTGGGGGGGGGCTCAAAGTCTGGGTCTCTGTCATGAAGATGTGAAATGCATTTTTACATTGTAAGGCACGGTATCCATATAGCGGTTGTGACATTGACTGACATATTTGGCTACCCTTTTGGGGGAAGGTTTGCCACAACTAGGATCTGATCTAAAAGGGAACCTAACGGGTCCAGACCCAGCTATGCCGAAAAAGACTAAGATAACAAATCCCCCCCCTTGTCCTAACCGTTATAGAGGAACCCGGCTTCATAGGGCTCAATGGAATCTAGCACCACTAACCATCTGCTGTCCACTACTTAAAGATCCTTATCTCAGAATGTAGCAGATTTATTCGGGATTGTTCCCATCTGGTTATGGGATGGTAATGGCTTATAAAATACTGTAGACGCATGAGACCTACAAATCAGGGAGCTTCATCATGTGTTATGAGCATGTAAACACCTTGGAAGAAGCGGAAACATTTTGTATATTTTGTAAAAAAAATAAAAAAATAAATGAAAATAGAAAAATTTAAAGAAATATACTAACGGAAAATAATTTCTTGGACTCTCGTGTTTTTAGTTCTGTATTATAACAGTTGATAAATATTCGTAATCAAATGACGAATCCGTGTTTATTTTCTTGATCTGCTAGGCTGTGCTGCCACCTGCTGGATGATTAGAAAATTGCAAAACATTTTTAAAAATAATTCAAAGCAAAAATAGAATTTCATAAATGAATGTGGGGGAACCTATGTGTTGTTTGGGGGCTGTGATTTAGATGTGAAGACATAGTAATACAGAAACAGGAACTATGTTCCATTGGGTGGCGTCAGTGATGTTGGGGGGATATTTGGGCTTCACATCCTTAATTATCGTCTATGTTCTTCAGGGTACACTATAGACTTACATTATGCGGTACTTTCTAAATATCACTTAAAAAAGTAGAAAGTTAAATGTTAAATCCCTTGTGCAACAAAAGAAAATTCTTAAATCAGCACTTCCTGGATTTCCTTGAGTCGTGCCATTTTGAAATACCCTCTTGGAAGACCAGGTGTGTGAGACCCTTGGTTATTACCATCTTAATGCTAAAGGAATGTTCTATATACAAAAAAAGTGTCCCCCTTCCATCCGTTTGGCCCTTACACAAACGGCAAAAAGATGATAGCAAAAATACATGATGTAACAACTATTATTACACATCATAGGCTTAGATACACTTCCACCAGTACCTTGTTCCTGGATGTTCTGTACTAACTAGCAGAAGGACCCGGCTTCGCACGGGTATATTTCATTTATTTTCATATAATTTAAGGTTTGTGTATGTCATTAAAAGATATCCTTAACAGTGTCATCCACAGCTCCCAGCCCCTTTAAAGCCGACCTGCAGCAATGAAGAAAAATGGCTGAGTTGTTATGGAAACCTGGTGTAAAACTGTGTGTATGTGGAGACTAAGGACCTGCGAGATTCCATTGGCTGATAAGGGACATGTGACCGTGTGTATGGCAGTTGGGATATGAAGAGAAAGACCTGCAAGCTTCTTTTGGCTAATGTCGGTCATGTGACGTGCCATATTTGCATTTTTTTGAGAATAGCTCACGAACGGTACGTGCTAGAGAGCTGTGACCCCCACAAAAGCAAGGGATGTGTATACCGAGTTTCGTTGAAATCGATGGTTGGGTTTTTCAGTGATCGCGGAACATACAAACATATGTTCTTCTTTATATATATATATATATATATATATATATATATATATCCAGAAAAAGGACGGCACTCCAGCAGGATGAAAGTGAAAAACTTCTTTTAATCGCCCATACGGTGCAACGTTTCGGCTCAACTGAGCCTTTCTCAAGCAAAGGTACAAATCAGGTGAAGGCAAATATAAAGACTGAATCAAATCATGGGATCTCACCACACCCTGTGGGCGTGTTACAAAAGTGACAATTGCACAAACATAATATAATACACAATACAGGTGTCAGATAAGGCAAATTAAAAAATTACATGCATCAGGTATTAGCACATCTGGCTATAAATACATCAATCCAACATACATGTATGACATTTGCATATGTGAACGGGCGGATCCACAGGACAGACACATAGGGAGTGTGAACAGTCTGTGGATGCGTCCAGTGAGTATAAAAAAACCAACCGAGGGAGGAGCGAAGGGATGAACCGGAAGATACATATTATCGGCGAGGGGTCCCAACTATGCGATCAATGAGCACTGTGCACATAACACTGGACAGGAGCGGCGTGACTTCAATCAGGGGGCGGTGGCAGCTGGAGGACGCCGAAGCATCATCAGGGACGGCCTCCGCTCTTGCGTCACTGCAGCGTCACACGAATCAGCCTTGGTGCGTTGCGGCGCATGCCCAGTATGTATCCAGTCTCGGGACGCCATCTTGGAGACTGGAATATTGCCATTCCCCTGTATTCCGACACCAGACCTGTTATATTCGGATATCGCGACTCAGACCAGTACAGACAGACCTGAGACCAGATCGTCTACATACTGTGTATTGACCACAGCCCACCAGCATCATAGAAACCACGATGTGGAGGACTGTGTTGATCAAAGCTGTCTGGTTGCGCTCATATCCAAGAGGGCTCTCCTCCAGCAGGTCCCCAGGTGTCTCAGGGAGCAAATCTGTAATGGGGATAGAAAAAATAGCACCTGCACCATAATGGCCCAAAATAATCCCCCAACGCACACCGCGTCCAATGAAAAAATTATATATGTGAAACAACATAGTTTAAAAAAACCTTTCTCAAAAAGAACCGCATAGTTGTTGGCAGTATCACCCTCCCGTGTAGAACAATGCTTCCGCTTCATCCGTAAATTCCATCCCTCAGAATAATGGGTGCAAGTGAACTGTGAAGAGAAGAAAAAAAGGAGAAATTAAAATGAGTACATACTCTGTGTGTGCACAGAAGACATCGCAACACAACCTGCTAGACACTGGGGGCAAGCCAGCCCTCACACAACCTCCCCAAAGTTGAATTCTACGTTTAATCCATTTGGTCTGAGGCTATTGAGCCTATGGATCCAACCTAGTTCCCTACGCTTAAGTATCCTAGACCTATCCCCGCCACGTCTGGGCTGCGGCACATGGTCGATGATCCAAACTTTCAGATGAGGAATGTCTGTCCCTGGAGTCCATGGCAAAGAGGTTTTGCGATAGGGGGTACCCGAAACAACTATTGGAACAACACATGGTCAGGGCACGTGGTTTTGATAGAGACACTCTGCTGTCCCAGCGCAAGACCGTACAGAAAACAGCTAGGATTCCTTTTGTATCTATCTATAATGAACTTAGCTCATCTATCAATAAGGTCATTAGGAGGCACTGGGGTCTCCTTGGGACTTGTTTCAAGGAGATACCAGAGTTTCAGTGTCCACCGCTATTTTCTTACCGTCGTTCAAGAAATCTCCGTGACCAGTTGGTCAAGGCCGACATTGGCTCCAAGGGGCCATTCAGACAGACTGCACTCACGCAGCCAGGCTTGGGGTGTTTCCCCTGCCTGGGGTGCGTCAATTGCAGGTACATCCGGAAGGGAAAAACATTCATTCATCCCCTCACGGGTGAACCCCATAATATTCTGTTTCATTTGACTTGCAACTCCAGCTACGTTATTTATGTACTTTCCTGTCCGTGCAATCTACTCTATGTGGGTGAGACGACGACAGATCTCAAGACCCGCCTGAACAACCATCGCTTGAGTATCCGGAAGAAACGCCTTGATCTACCGGTCTCTAAGCATTTTTCTGAGGCTGGGCACAGGGAAGGTGATCTGAAAGTTTGGATCATCGACCATGTGCCGCAGCCCAGACGTGGCGGGGATAGGTCTAGGATACTTAAGCGTAGGGAACTAGGTTGGATCCATAGGCTCAATAGCCTCAGACCAAATGGATTAAACGTAGAATTCAACTTTGGGGAGGTTGTGTGAGGGCTGGCTTGCCCCCAGTGTCTAGCAGGTTGTGTTGCGATGTCTTCTGTGCACACACAGAGTATGTACTCATTTTAATTTCTCCTTTTTTTCTTCTCTTCACAGTTCACTTGCACCCATTATTCTGAGGGATGGAATTTACGGATGAAGCGGAAGCATTGTTCTACACGGGAGGGTGATACTGCCAACAACTATGCGGTTCTTTTGAGAAAGGTTTTTTTAAACTATGTTGTTTCACATATATAATTTTTTCATTGGACGCGGTGTGCGTTGGGGGATTATTTTGGGCCATTATGGTGCAGGTGCTATTTTTTCTATCCCCATTACAGATTTGCTCCCTGAGACACCTGGGGACCTGCTGGAGGAGAGCCCTCTTGGATATGAGCGCAACCAGACAGCTTTGATCAACACAGTCCTCCACATCGTGGTTTCTATGATGCTGGTGGGCTGTGGTCAATACACAGTATGTAGACGATCTGGTCTCAGGTCTGTCTGTACTGGTCTGAGTCGCGATATCCGAATATAACAGGTCTGGTGTCGGAATACAGGGGAATGGCAATATTCCAGTCTCCAAGATGGCGTCCCGAGACTGGATACATACTGGGCATGCGCCGCAACGCACCAAGGCTGATTCGTGTGACGCTGCAGTGACGCAAGAGCGGAGGCCGTCCCTGATGATGCTTCGGCGTCCTCCAGCTGCCACCGCCCCCTGATTGAAGTCACGCCGCTCCTGTCCAGTGTTATGTGCACAGTGCTCATTGATCGCATAGTTGGGACCCCTCGCCGATAATATGTATCTTCCGGTTCATCCCTTTGCTCCTCCCTCGGTTGGTTTTTTTATACTCACTGGACGCATCCACAGACTGTTCACACTCCCTATGTGTCTGTCCTGTGGATCCGCCCGTTCACATATGCAAATGTCATACATGTATGTTGGATTGATGTATTTATAGCCAGATGTGCTAATACCTGATGCATGTAATTTTTTAATTTGCCTTATCTGACACCTGTATTGTGTATTATATTATGTTTGTGCAATTGTCACTTTTGTAACACGCCCACAGGGTGTGGTGAGATCCCATGATTTGATTCAGTCTTTATATTTGCCTTCACCTGATTTGTACCTTTGCTTGAGAAAGGCTCAGTTGAGCCGAAACGTTGCACCGTATGGTCGATTAAAAGAAGTTTTTCACTTTCATCCTGCTGGAGTGCCGTCCTTTTTCTGGATATATTGGTTGGGATGAGAGGTCGATTCCCCAGGAACGTGCACCCGTTCTTTTTTTCTTTTTTTTGCTAGTACAGCCAGTGCCGCCATTTTTCCCTTTGTATATATATATATATATATATAGTATAACTCTAAATGAGACTACCACACCAATACAGCATATCACCAACACATGTAGAGTAAATATCACTATACCAAAACCAATATTATCAATACCACCACATAGTGACCATATTGTTGTATCATGCTGAACATAATATTATTAAATACAATACTGCCCACTATGCAAGACTATTACTAAAATAATACTTCTCCTATGTACAAGAATATAACTACTATAATACTGTTCCTATGTACAAGAATATAACTACTATAATACTGCTCCTATGTACAAGAATATAACTACTATAATACTGCTCCTATGTACAAGAATATAACTACTATAATACTGCCTCTTATGTACAAGAATATAACTACTATAATACTGCCTCCTATGTGCAAGAATATAACTACTATAATACTGACTCCTATGTACAAGAATATAACTACTATAATACTGACTCCTATGTACAAGAATATAGTTACTATAATACTGCTCCTATGTACAATAATATAACTTCTATAATACTGCTCCTATGTGCAAGAATATAACTACTATAATACTGCCTCCTATGTACAAGAATATAACTACTATAATACTGCTCCTATGTACAAGAATATAACTACTATAATACTGCTCCTATGTACAAGAATATAACTACTATAATACTGCCTCCTATGTACAAGAATATAACTACTATAATACTGCTCCTATGTACAAGAATATAACTACTATAATACTGCTTCTATGTACAAGAATATAACTACTATAATAATGCCTTCTATGTACAAGAATATAACTACTATAATACTGCTCCTATGTACAAGAATATAACTACTATAATACTGTCTCATATGTACAAGACTATAACTACTATAATACTGGCTCCTATGTACAAGACTATAACTACTATAATACTGCTCCTATATACAAGAATATAACTACTATAATACTGGCTCCTATGTACAGGAATATAACTACTATAATACTGCTCCTATGTACAAGAATATAACTACTATAATACTGCTCCTATGTACAAGAATATAACTACTATAATACTGTATCCTATGTACAAGAATATAACTACTATAATACTGCGCCTATCTACAATAATATAACTACTATAATACTGCTCCTATGTACAAGAATATAACTACTATAATACTGCCTCCTATGTACAAGACTATAACTACTATAATACTGGCTCCTATGTACAAGACTATAACTACTATAATACTGCTCCTATATACAAGAATATAACTACTATAATACTGGCTCCTATGTACAGGAATATAACTACTATAATACTGCTCCTATGTACAAGAATATAACTACTATAATACTGCTCCTATGTACAAGAATATAACTACTATAATACTGTATCCTATGTACAAGAATATAACTACTATAATACTGCTCCTATGTACAAGAATATAACTACTATAATGCTGTATCCTATGTACAAGAATATAACTAGTATAATACTGCTCCTATGTACAAGAAAATAACTACTATAATACTGCTCCTCTGTACAAGAATATAACTACTATAATACTGCTCCTATGTACAAGAATATAACTACTATAACACTGCTCCTATGTACAAGAATATAACTACTATAATACTGCCTCCTATGTACAAGAATATAACTACTATAATACTGTATCCTATGTACAAGAATATAACTAGTATAATACTGCTCCTATGTACAAGAAAATAACTACTATAATACTGCTCCTCTGTACAAAAATATATCTACTATAATACTGCTCCTATGTACAAGAATATAACTACTATAATACTGCTCCTATGTACAAGAATATATCTAATATAATACTGCCTCCTATATACAAGAATATAACTACTATAAAACTGCTCCTATGTACAAGAATATAACTACTATAATACTGCTCCTATGTACAAGAATATAACTACTATAATACCGCTCCTATGTACAAGAATATAACTACTATAATACTGCTCCTATGTACAAGAATATAACTACTATAATACTGCTCCTATGTACAAGAATATAACTACTATAATACTGCTCCTATGTACAAGAATATAACTAGTATAATACTGCTCCTATGTACAAGAAAATAACTACTATAATACTGCCTCCTATGTACAAGAATATAACTACTATAATACTGCTCCTCTGTACAAGAATATATCTACTATAATACTACTCCTATGTTCAAGAATATATCTAATATAATACTGCTCCTATGTACAAGAATATAACTACTATAATACTGGCTCCTATGTACAAGAATATAACTACTATAATACTGCTCCTATGTACAAGAATATAACTACTATAATACTGCTCCTATGTACAAGAATATAACTACTATAATACTGCTCCTATGTACAAGAATATAACTACTATAATACTGCCTCCTATGTACAAGAATATAACTACTATAATACTGCTCCTATGTACAAGAATATAACTACTATAATACTGCTCCTATGTACAAGAATATAACTACTATAATACTGTTCCTATTGTGGGGATGTGCTCGTGGTAGGCTACGGTAGCGGCGGCAGTATTGAGGCAATCATAGACAGTCTTTGTGATACACTGTGACTTTATTCACACCAACGGCATAACAGGCAATGTGCAGACCACACAGGTGCATATCCACATAGTGCATAAAACAAAAGTCCTTCCATAGAAAATAAACAGCAGGTTTGAGTCACCTTGTTTTGGACAGACCACAGCAGTTCTGCAGGCTTCTAGGCTATCTGCCTTTGTCTCCCTCAGGCCAGAGCCCCTTCGGCTCGTAGCACCACAGGTCCCAGGGCTATCCTTCAATGTGTGCTGCGCCCAGACTCTCCTTCACCAGCACTCACTCTGTCTGTGGAAATCTCCAGCACAGCAAGACACACCCCCCCCCCCCCCATCATCAGCAGGCTGGGTTCTTAAAGGCCCAGCTCCACCAAAAACCTGGGCTGGCCGTGGGGAACAGTAAGAACCGGCCCGGACACGCTGCGCCAGCAGCATTCGCCGCTGTAACCGCAATGATCCGGTTCTTACTCCACCGAGGCCAGGACCTCTGGTGGCACGTATCGTCCGTCCATTATTATTCCGGGGACTCTCCTACACTATGTACAAGAATATAACTACTATAATACCGCTCCTATGTACAAGAATATAACTACTATAATACTGGCTCCTATGTGCAAGAATATAACTACTATAATACTGCTTCTATGTACAAGAATATAACTACTATAATACTGCTCCTATGTACAAGAATATAACTACTATAATACTGCTCCTATGTACAAGAATATAACTACTATAATACTGCACCTATGTACAAGAATATAACTACTATAATACTGTTCCTATGTACAAGAATATAACTACTATAATACTGCTCCTGTGTACAAGAATATAACTACTATAATACTGCTCCTATGTACAAGAATATAACTACTATAATACTGCTCCTGTGTACAAGAATATAACTACTATAATACTGCTCCTATGTACAAGAATATAACTACTATAATACTGCTCCTATGTACAAGAATATAACTACTATAATACTGCTCCTATGTACAAGAATATAACTACTATAATACCGCTCCTATGTACAAGAATATAACTACTATAATACCGCTCCTATGTACAAGAATATAACTACTATAATACCACTCCTATGTACAAGAATATAACTACTATAATACTGCCCCCTATGTACAAGAATATAACTACTATAATACTGCCCCCTATGTACAAGAATATAACTACTATAATACTGCTCCTATGTACAAGAATATAACTACTATAATACTGCCTCCTATGTACATGAATATAACTACTATAATACTGCCCCTATGTACAAGAATATAACTACTATAATACTGCCTCCTATGTACAAGAATATTACTACTATAATACTGCTCATATGTACAAGAATATAACTACTATAATACTGCCTCCTATGTACAAGAATATAACTACTATAATACTGCCTCCTATGTACAAGAATATAACTACTATAATACTGCTCCTATGTACAAGAATATAACTACTATAATACTGCTCCTATGTACAAGAATATAACTACTATAATACTGCTCCTATGTACAAGAATATAACTACTATAATACTGCCTCCTATGTACATGAATATAACTACTATAATACTGCCCCTATGTACAAGAATATAACTACTATAATACTGCCTCCTATGTACAAGAATATAACTACTATAATACTGCTCCTATGTACAAGAATATAACTACTATAATACTGCTCCTATGTACAAGAATATAACTACTATAATACTGCTCCTATGTACAAGAATATAACTACTATAATACTGCTCCTATGTACAAGAATATAACTACTATAATACTGCTCCTATGTACAAGTATATAACTACTATAATACTGCTCCTACGTACAAGAAAATAACTACTATAAGGCTATTGCAGACGAGCGTGTGCGGATTGGGCCTGGATGCGTTGCGAATGCGTTCAGTGAAAAATATGCGATTTCGCAAACAAAGTCATTTAGTTTTGTCTGTGATCGCGTTCAGTTGTTCAGTTTTTTTTTGCTTGCGGATGCGATTTTCACGCAGCTCCATTCACTTCTATGGGTAAAAATCACAGTATATAGAACATGCTGCGATTTTCACGCAACACACGGTTATGCGTGAAAACCAACGCACATGTACAAAGCCCCATTGAAATGAATGGGTCCGGATTCCGTGCGGGCGCAATTCGTTCGCACCACGCATTGCACCCGCGCGGAATACTCGCTCTTGTGAAAGGGGCTAGGGTCAGTCACGTGTTTAAGGTGAATGACGTCGAGGGAGGAAAATGACAGAAGTCAGCTCACAGGATCCCACATTGGGAGTGCCCTAGGCCCTTTATTTATACCCATTCCAAGGGTGTAACCTCTTCCAACAATGGCTTCTGATTGGTGCACAAATAATCTACTAAAGGTTTATTTGCTGAAACTTATGCTTTTTAGCGAGAAATGCACACTGCTTGTTTGGCGCGTACGCAGCTTCTCTTATCTCAACACACACTTGCTAACTTTAGTTTTAACTTATGTCATCGCCATCTTCATCTTCATCCTCTTATAGGAACACAGAAAGTTTAACACAAAACTTCTTTATGAAATGGAAGTCACAGGAAAGCTGGATACGTCTTTAACATTTCCCTCCTCTTGTTTCCATTTCTGAGGGCGCTGAAGCATCTCTTCACATAGTAGATGTTTCCTCTGAAGGCTCCATTGTATCGTTTGTGCATCTCTTTTCTAACTACTAACCTTCCTAAGCAAACAAATGCCACCTTAGACAGGCGGTATATCACAGAGAACACAGATAAGCTGCATAGACCATGCACTGCAAGCATCGATTCCGGTCTGTCTAGCAGTTGTCATTATTCCTAAGCACAACACTAAGTGGATGACAACAGCAACCAGAGATACAGCGCAGCTCGGGAGCTTCCAGACTGTCATCTCCAGGGCTGTGGTGTCATCTATTTTCAAGGGAGGGGAACGAGAAATACTCAACATTAGTAATTTCCAGACAATTAGCAATGTCAAAACCAATCCTACCACTATGAGCTTCAGCAAGTCAGAGATCATATTATTGAACCAAACATCTATCAGAGGAACCCTCTGTGGTTAGCAGGGATGTGAGAGCATATCCAACAGTCAGTAACAGTTAGCTGGTTGGCAGTCGGCTGATGTAGTTGCCAGATGGAATTCGTACGCTTCCCTCCTTTCACCTGTGCACAGAAACATAGAATACAAAGAAACAGGCAAGGCGGTACATGCATTGTGGCCATCTGCTAATCCAAGTTACTCTCACAACTGGTTGGATCCGTAACAGTAGGACTGCTTTCCTGTTCGTGACGGTCTGTCTTCAGAACCTTTTTGCAGTGGACCCAGACTGGTCTCCCGTTCAGCTTCACGGCGGTGGGAGTGGTCAGTTGCACCTGATATGGACCATCAAGGTCTTTCTCACATGCCTCTTCAGGACTACCCAATCTCCAGGAACCAGAGCATGTGTACCTTCGAGAGAATTAGGATCTGGTATAGAAGATAAAACACATGAATACACCTTTGACAGATGTTCATGCAACTCTACCATGTATGAAGTCGGGGTAGAGTAGTCTGCTTGCAGCTGTTGGGGAAAAAATAACCCAGTCCTTGGCGCAGAACCAAATAAAATTTCAAAAGGACTAAGGTTTCTTGTCCAGTGAGAGTAGTGTGGAGAGCATAAAATACCACCAGCAAAGCTTCTACCCAGTTCATAGAACTGTGTGAATCAAAACACTTTTGCAATTTTAATTTATTTGTCCTGTTAAGTCTTTCCACCTTCCCACTGCTTTCCGGGTGAAGGTGCAATGAGCAGGACCGTGTTACGGTTACACGGACGCCAAATTATGCAGTGGGTCAGGATATGGGTATAATAGTCTATAGTTTTGTTCATGTCGCCTTGTGAATGCAGCTGTGACCTGCTGCAAGCCGGGATCCCTAGCCGGTGCAGAGGCGGTTAATACCTTTGGCTGAATAGGTTCTCGAAGGCAAACTGGGGGTGCCTGTGGCAGCTTCCAATGTAGGACATATGGCTGCACCCTGGGATTGAATGTCAGGACAGAGTTATTTATTTGGCCCACCCCTAGTGTTGGTGGTGCAGCAAGGTGACCTGATGTTAAGGTCGGTTCCGGTGCCTCCTGGTGGTGCGCCGAGACCTCCGCGATAGGTGACTTCATCGTGGCTGTCTCTGAAGCTGTAGTCCGCTCTGCAGGAATCGCGGTTTGCTTCTGGGCCGGAACGTCAGTCGCTGGTATAGCCGGTAAGGTGTTTGGTGCAGTCGTCTGCTCTAGTGTCTTGAGCGGGGTGGCATCAGCGTCCGCGGGAGCGGGCTGGAGTGCGGTGGCCATCTTGTCCTCAGTGCTGGCAGCAATTTGGGTTGCAGGCTCGGTAGCCGCGGAGGGATCCACTGCCTCCAGGATCGCGGCAAAGACGGAGGGACCACTTTTCTTTACCAGCTGAGAAACTCTAATCTCTGTCGGGTGGTCCTCATAGACAGGCTCTCCACCGATGACCATCTGGTCCCACTTTGGTGAAGGGAGCGCCATCTTCCTTGGCTCCTTTGTCAGGACGAGTACAGGAAGTGAGGGTGGAGTCCAGAGGGAGGAGTCTGCACTCCCTTGGCTCGCATTGCAAAGTTCTTGGTGGGCAGGCTTGAGAGTTCCCGCTTCTAGAGGGGCGTATTCGGCATCTTCGCGCTCTTGAGAGGGCGTTCTTGAGTTTTCCCGCTTCTGAAGGGCATGAAGAAGCGGCGCCATTATGCGAATATGGCGAATTAACCCTTTGAGTGCTGGTGCGCTTTCTGGCACAGCAGCAAAGCAATAAAGTCAATTTTCAGGGTTTTGGCACAATCCTCAGATCTTGCAGTACTGTGAAACATGCAATTTGTTCCAGTTGGCACACAATTGGATCCGGTTCTGTTGTAGCAGGGATAGGCACACAATTCAATCCGATCCTATTCCAGTGACGCCAAAAATGCAATGAGCAGGACCGTGGTACGGTTATACGGACGCCAAATTATGCAGTGGGTCAGGATGTGGGTATAATAGTCTATAGTTTTGTTTGTGATGCCAATTTCAGCATGCTCAGGGTACTGTCACAGGGCCCTTTAAGGTGTTCTAACTCACGTACCAGGTTAGAAAGGCCAGAGTGGTGTAATGTCTCTGTATGGTAGTAGTAATGGTGTCAACAGTGTCTCCTACCTGGGTACGGCTGGACTCCTGGATCCTGGCTCACTTGCAATAAATTGAGTGTGGTGCTAGTAGGAGTAATAGAGGGATTTGCAGTAGTAATTGAGATCTAGACTTTGGAGTGAAGTTCAAACTTGTCTTTACTGATAGTAACTTTCATCCAAGCAAGATACAGCATTAGTCTTTGGTCTCAGCAGGTATTGGCAATGGTTGGCAGGAATTTATCTTCCCCTCTATCATGTACCTGGAGCTTTGAAGGAAAGGACGTCTGCTTGTTAGCTCTATACTGTGGCAGAAATTTGGCTTCTGCACTCTCTATCTTCTGCTGTGTGGGGACTGACTAGCTGAGGAGGAATATGGCTTCTCCTGGGTCTCTGGACTGTACTCACAGTTATCTTCACAGGGTATACTTTCCTGTAACTGGAGTTGTCTGCTTGCTTCAACCAGCTGAGGCTGCAGGGCTCAGACTGGGAATGATGATCAATGTCTCAGCTGAGACAAGATCCTGGTTTGATTCCCTATATCTGGGAGCTTCTACACGCACAGCCTTCCCCTAGCAGGAGTGGCTGTCACACTGACTCTAACTTCCTTCTCTCCCCATGAGGCAGAATGTGGGAGCATCCCACTTTGCTCACAGAGGGGGGAGCTAAACTGGAATGAACTATTCCAGCCTAGAAACACTAAACTGAACTTAAGTCCTTGCCAGAACATTGCTGCCACCTGCTGGTGAACATGGAAATTACAGCAATATACATTTAACAAGGTTTACAATGCATATATGTGAGGATATAATGTAAAATTACATCTGATGACAAGGTTAAGGCTCTTAACAGATTGTAGCGGGGTAAAAGAGTTTAGTAACACAACTCTGGGGTGTTACAATGGGGAGTGTGCAGAGCTTTTGTGATCCCTAGGGTCTTCAGCAGTGATGCCAGTTTGCATTGTTCGCCCGTGAACACATGCGGGCTGTCATCTTTTCTTACAAGTCCAGCGAGGCACAGGTAAGCCCTTACCTGTGCCTGTGCCGCGAGCCGTTCTGAAACAAATGCGGTCAGCGGGAGCAGGCAGTTCCGAGAACAGCCCGATGAAGGCCCCCGGCGGCTGTTCTCGGAACTGCCTGCTCCCGTTGACCGCATTTGATTTCAGACCGGCTCGCGCACAGGAACAGGTAAGGGCTTACCTATGCCTCGCCGGACTTGTGAGAAAAGATGGCAGCCCGCATGTGTTCGCGGGCGAAAAATGCGAACTGGCCATCACTGATCTTCAGTATGTGACCCATTATCTCCCCAGTGAAGTGAGTTCCTCTGTCTGACTCTATCACCTCTGGAATCCCATATCTGCAGACTACTTCTGACAATATTTTCTTTGTGGAGATTGCAGCAGCAGGAGGATACCACAGAGTGGCAAGGTGACAAAGTGTGGATATGGCAGCAGCAGCAGCAGGAGTATACCTCAGAGTGGCAAGGTGACATAGTGTGGAGATGGCAATAGCAGCAGCAGCAGCATCAGGATACCACAGAGTGGCAAGGTGACATAGTTTGGAGATGGCAGCAGCATCAGGAGACCACAAAGTGACCCGGCAACAGAGTGGGGTGGTGGGTGGCAATACCAGTACCCACTGACAAAGGTGGGTGAAAGAAGGGGCACTTGGCATCAAATGTGTGGCATCAAGCAGGTGTCAGCATCAGAGTAGTAGCTGAGGCAGGTAGTCAGAAAAAACCGCTCTCTTTTATCAAAGTGTTGGTGTGGCACCATGGATGATCTTGTCTGATGCATCAGGAATTAGTGGTTGGAAATACTGGCTGATCCACGCCTGTTTCATCTTGACAAAGGTCAGTCTCTCCACATTTTGGGTGGACAGGCGAGTTTTCCTTGGGGTAACTATGGCCCCCGCCGCACTAAACAACCGCTCTGATGCCACACGACTGGTGGGCAGGACAGCTTTTCCAGGGCAAACTCTGCTAGTTGCGGCCACAAATCCAGTTTGGCTGTCCAGTAATCCAGCGGATATTCAATGTGGGTTGGCAGGGTGCTGTTAAACTATGCCACCACCTGCTGGGTTCAGATCCTGCTCCAGGTCTACCTGCTGCTCCTGGTGAGTGGTTTCTTCACTATGCGGGTGAAGAAAGCTACTCATCAGCGACTAGACTCAGGCTGCTGCTGATGGAGCTGGTACTGCTCCTGCCATACCTCCCCAGCAGTGGAACGTGAGCGCAGAGGGTCCGCCCGATCCTACCTGCGAGAGGATGGACGATGGTGCAGATAGGCTGCGGCCAACCAATTACAGATGATGTCTCTATAGTAGTTCAGTTTGTCCTCCCTCTCAGTGGGTGTAAAAAAGGCCCCCATTCTGGACCGGTAGCCAGGGTCCAACAAGGTGGAGAGCCAGAAGTCATTCCTCTGCCAAGCAAGTACGCAAGCAAGTGAGCATGCATCGGGTCATTTGCGCAAGTGACTCGGAGGGATTCCCTGCCTCCATCTCTACTGAATACTGCCACGGTGTGTCTGGGTCCTCTGTCTCGTCTTCCTCATCTCCTTATAGCTCCTCTGGCTGCTCCTGCTCCTCCTCTCCGGTCACCTGTGTAGAAAAAACACCCATTTCGCTACACATTGCGTGTGCTCCAATGTCCTCCTCTCCCTCTTCCAGTTCAGCCCCCACAGGACTCATGTGGCCTTGAGATCTAGGCGCCACGTCTCCTGTCCCCTGACCAGGGCCGGCTTTTGGGGTGTGCGGGCTGTGCGGCCGCACAGGGCGCCATAGCAACAGGGGCGCCGGGCGGCCGACAGCTCGCAATGTAATATGGGCAGGCGAGGCGGCACTTATGTTTTTTCACGGGGCGGGCCCCCCGCCCCCTCCATCTCCCCCTCCCCTGTATTCAGCAGGGGGCGCCCGGCGCCCATTGCGGTTTAAAAAAAAAAAAAAACTTGCTTATATAAGTTCGGGCGGCCAGCGGCGCCCCTCATTCTGCGCCGCCTGGGTGGCTGAGGCTGAGCGCTTGCCGCTCTAAAGAATCCTGCCTGCGCTTGCTGTGTGCTGTTAATGTAGCGTGGCCGAGCTCTGTTCGATCCGCGGTACAGGAGCTTTTGTTTCCTGTACCCGGCCGGACTGACAGGAAGTGCTCACTTAGTGTGCACTTCCTGTCAGTCCGGCCGGGTACAGGAAACAAATGCTCCTGTACCGCGGATCGAACAGAGCTCGGCCACGCTACACTAGAGGTGGAGGTGGGAGTAGAATGAGTCTGAGAGTGAAAAGGGGGAGGGGGGGAGGAATAATGAGAGTGTTGGGGGGGAATAATGAGAGTGATGCGGGGGGGGGAAATAATGAGAGTGTTGGGGGGAAATAATGAGAGTGATGCGGGGGGGGAAATAATGAGAGTGATGCGGGGGGGGGAAATAATGAGAGTGATGCGGGGGGGGGAGGGAAATAATGAGAGTGATGGGGGGGAGAATAATGAGAGTGATGGGGGGAGAATAATGAGAGTGATGGGGGGGAGAATAATGAGAGTGATGGGGGGGGGAGAATAATGAGAGTGATGGGGGGGGAAATAATGAGAGTGATGGGGGGGAAATAATGAGAGTGATGGGGGGGAAATAATGAGAGTGATGGGGGGGGGAAATAATGAGAGTGATGGGGGGGGGGGAAATAATGAGAGTGATGGGGGGGGGGGAGAGAGTGACAATGGAGTCCCCAGAGCCAGACTGCAGCCAGAGTCCAGATCATCTTATTGTCCTGGTGGTAAGTAGACAATGCAATATGTTTATTATTTAATTGTTTAGTTATTAATACTACATTGGAAACAAATTTTCTCAGCTGGACACCGGCCGACACTGCACATGCGCTGGGAGCCTCACCAGCGGTTAGGGTAGGGAAAAAGCACTGGCCCGTACGTAAATTTTTCCCTTCCCTAACCGCTGGTGAGGCTCCCGGTGCATGCGCAGTGTCGGCCGGTGTTCAGCTGAAAACATCCATCCGATCACTGCGCCTGCGCATTGGCCCATAGTTTTTCCCTACCCTAACCGCCGGCGAGGCTCCTGGCGCATGCGCATTCTGCTGTGAAATTTCCCTAACCTGTCGTTGTGCGCCTGCGCGGCGCTGCACACCTCCTCACGTCATGTCCGGTGCGACCGGAAGTGACGAGGGTAGGGAAATCTCACGAACTAGGGAAGTATAACATTACACCGGCCTTTGGGGTGTGAGGGCTGGTAACTACTTGGTTGGATAGTCAGCCAGCCTATGCCATGATGCCAGCAACAAGCAGTTTTTTTTTTTTTTTTTTGGGGGGGGGGGGGCGCCACAAGGTTAGTTCGCACAGGGCGCCTGAACACCTAAGGCCGGCCCTGCCCCTGACCAGCCATTGTTACCAGCATCTGTTCCAGGACATGAAGTAGTGGAACGACGTCGTTCAGCCGTAGTCCTGGCAACAGACAAATAACGTGGCGTCCTCAAAGGGCCTGAGCAAACAGCAGTTGTCACACATGAGCTGCCAATGGCTGACATCGAAGTTACACAGAGGAGTACTTCTGTCCGCTTGCATCATCAAGAAATCGTTGATGGCCTTTCTCTGTTCGTATAGTCGGTCCAACATATGGAAGGTGGAATTTCAACGGGTGGAAACATCGCATATCAGCCTATGTTGGGGGATGCCGTTCTGCTGCTGCAGCTCAAGGAGGGTGCGCTTTGCGGTGTATGAGTGGCTGAAGTGCATGCAAAGTTTCCTGGCCATTTTTAGGATGTCTTGCAGATATGTGGAAGATTTCAGGAACTTCTTGACAACCAGATTGAACATGTGTGCCATGCAGGGCGCATGGCTCACCTTCCTTGACGCAGCGCTGACACTATGTTCCTTTTTGGCAAAGAAATGACGGCTTGGGACTCTCCACCTCGGCGCGGCGCAAGCCATCAGTTCTCTGAAAGTTGCAGAGTCCACCACTTGAAAAGGGAGGGACTGCAGCACCAGCAACTTAGACAGGAGCACAATCAGTTTCTGCGCCGTTGGATGAGTGCACGCATACTGTTGTCTCTTGGCAATCACTTCGGTGATCGATTGCTGACAGAATGACTGACGAGGAGTAGGAGGAGCAGGAGCATCTGGACCAGTAGAAGATGGGAATGAGAGACAGCTCCTTTCGGCTGAGGTGGTGGAGCCTTGACTGTCTGAAACCGGTGCGTGTCACTGGGTGATGTAGCGGTAGCTGCGGCAGGCTGGACCAACACATCGGAGCCACGGTTCTCCCAGACCACTTTATGGTGACGCTGCATATGTTGAGGCAGGGCTGTGGTGCCAACATTAGCACCCTGGCCATGCTTCACCTTCTGCCCACATATTTTACATATGGCCATATTAACCTCCTCCGGCGGCTTAACAAAAAACTGCCACACCGCCGAGTAGGTGAATTTCCCCCCAACAGTCCGCACTGACTGACTGCTACCGCCGCTGCCTCCGTGAGCCCCTGCACCACTACTTCCCGGGCAGGTAGGCTGCTGCGAAGCAGGTGGTCTACCCCAGGCACGTTTGGCTCCCGACCTCCCACTGCTGCCACCCTTCTGACTCCCCGCCACGCTACCACCTTCCTGGCTCCGCCGCTGCCTCACAGTCAAGCTGCCACCCTCTTCTCCTGATGATGATGAAGCCCCTTCTGCACCCGGCTCCCAAGTGCGATCGGCTTCATCCTCATTGAGTAGTGTCTTTACGTCACAGATGTCTTCCTCAACGGTCTCTGGGCCAGGAGCCTGACCACTCACAACACCACCTCCCAGGCCACTCTCCTCATCACTACTTGCCCACCTACCGAAGGAAGCGGCAGATGTCTCCTCCAGATCTTGGCTGGGCAGTAGATGCTGACTGTCCTCTAGTAGCTCGGCCTCGCTGTATAGTGGAGCTGAGCCCACAGCATATAATACTTCTCTGGATGAGGGAACAGAAAAGGACAGAGGCAGGTTGAGGACAGGTGAGGGCACAGGACCTGCTCCCGGGCCATGCCAACTAAGGGTTGTGTCTGACGAACCCACCGACTGTTGGCTGGGGGTGTCTGATGGCACTTGGGATGAAGTGGATGACCGAGTCAACCATTCAAGCACCGCTGGGTTGCTGGTCAAGACACGAACGCTAGATGACGCCGGGAGCTCAGGCCTCTCACTGCGACCCCTGCTGCCACGCACCCTTACTCTGCTGCGACCTGTGTCGGCGCCAGAAACATTTAGACCTCTTCCCCTCCTCTATGCAGAGCCTGGCACTTCTCTGTCTGACATACTTTTAGCTGAACTAAAAAAATTAAAAGCAAATAAAAACATCCCTAAAAGTGCCGAATATATTTTTCTCTCTGTACTGAAATAGGCCACTAAACGCTATTGCCAAAAATAACTGCACCAGTAAAGTGTGTATATATTTTCCTTTTTTGTACTAAAATAGGACACTAAACTCTGATCCATTGTTTGCAACTAGAGTTGAGCGGACACCTGGATGTTCGGGTTCGGCAGGTAGAGATGTCCCGAACTATTCGCCGGCGAATAGTTCCCGGCGAACATAGCTTGTTCGCGTTCGCCGCTGCGGGTGAACATATGTGATGTTCGGTCCGCCTCCTATACGTCATCATTGAGCAAACTTTGACCCTGTACCTCACAGTCAGCAGACACATTCCAGCCAATCAGCAGCAGCCCCTCCCTCCCAGACCCTCCCACCGCCAATCAAAAAGCAAGGACAGCATCCATCTTAGATTAATTCTGAAGCTGCAGTGTCACAAAGTTGTAATTGCAATGCGATTAATACAGGTTATATTATTCGCGACTGTTTTCATGCGCTTTTGTATTTCTTCTGTGCAATGCAATGTCTCAGAGAATTAGTTGCCCCTTCACGTACCACTGCAGCTCCTTTACTGGAGGATGCTTTTTTTCCAGATGCAGTAAAGGTCCGCATTCGACGTTCTAAGACGGACATTTATGGCCAAGGCGTTTGGCAGTCTATATCCTGTATTGATAGCGTATTTTGCCCAGTGCGGGTTGTTCGTTCATTTTCCGACATCCGTCGTAGGGCTCCTAGTTTCTTAGTTCACGCTGATGGTTCTCCTCTTACCAAATATCAATTCACAATGATAAAGTCAGGTTTGTCCCCGTCCGAATTCAGTACACATTCTTTTCGCATCGGGGCAGCTACGGTCGCGGACGCGGCGGGTATGATGGAGGCGCAAGTTAAGAGACTTGGGAGATGGAAATATGATTGTTTTTGCAGATACATAAGGCCTGATTTATTAACTGGTTAATAGTTGTTTGTTTTTCCTTCTAGGTTTTAAGAGGCCGGCGGTGTGGTCATTCTTTTACTGGGCCACGCAAAGGGCGTTATGCCGCCCGGGAGGCTTGCAGTTGGGGTTTATGCAAGTAGACGTGTCCTGGAGAGGTGGTCGGGGTCTTAAATGGCTGCAGGTGCTACCAGAAGTGGTGACCATTAGCCTGGAATCCTGTGGTCCCACAGTGCTAGTTGTCCACGCCGGCGGCAACGATTTATGTGCAGTCAGGATTTTAGAGCTGATTTCCGTTATGCGCTCGGACTTTGATTGTTTCCCGGCTTTCTTTAATGATTTAGTTGTTGTTTGGTCTGAGATAGTTCCCCGTGTATTGTGGAGCGGAGCGAGGAGCAACAGTGGCATCGAGAGGACACGCCGCTTGCTGAACATGCGGGTCTCTAGACACGTTAGGTGGAAAGGTGGAGTTAGAGGGTACGTGACGGAGTACACCTTAATGACATAGGTCTGGACATCTTTCTATCGAAGTTGCCATTGACAGAGCCCTCTTCATTCTGTTGGGGAGAGGGTCGGAGCTCGGTGTAGGCTTACACCTGGCTCCGGTGGTGGAGGGAGGACCTTGTCTAAGAAGAAGATGGAGAAGTGGCAGTCACCTGAGGTTCCCACAAAGACATGCTCACCGTGGCCACGTGACCAGGCATGCGAGGTGACGAAGAAAGTGCAGTGGCTTGGGAGTTAAGTGTAGACAAGGTCCCCCTGTCGTTGTAATAAAGCTGTGGCCTCCCCCTTTTTACCATAAAGATAAGATTCTGTGTATTTATTTGATAGATAGAGAACCCCCTGAGTGTGTTGGATGGTGAATGTCGCTTCAGTCCTGCCGAGGGGAGGGGGAGGTTTGCCAAATAGCTTACCAATGGTGGACAACCTCTTTAAAGGCTATGGACACATTTGGGCTAATTTTTTCATGATTGCATTTTACTCATTTTGGGCTAAAAATAATTTTTTCAATTGGTCTTCATAAAAAGATTTCAACAGTTTTTGTGATACATGTGGTCAATCATGAGTCTATGTGCAGACTATCCCTCCTGAGTTCCCTCAGTTGTCGGCTCCTGTGAGCGCAGCAGCCTTCTCGAGCACAGCGCCGTCTATTGTATAGTGGTTGTAGTTGGTATCACGCTCAGTCCCTTTCACTTCTATGGGGTTGAGCTGCTCCTATGCAGAAGAAAAAGTGTCATCACTGGCCTAAGAAAAGCTGAATAAAGACCATGGCACCACAGCTAGCACCGGTGCCTTCTCAAACAGCTGATCGGCGGAGGGCCCGGGTGTTGGACCCCCGTCGATCAGATACTGATGACCTATCCAGAGGATTAAAATCTCGGAAAACCCCTTTAAGTCTTCACGCTGAAAAGAAATGCATGTTTATCCAGTGCACGGAATCTAGGATGTGGTTGGAATAAATACAGTAAAACTGCATCTGTCTTGCATAACAAGAAGTGAACCGTAAATTTTCCTACGCGAAATTTGGGCTGAAGAAGCCTCCTGCGAGCACCTTCGAGTCAGAAAAAGTGGTGTGGTACCATTCTACTGGTATATGGGTTTCTGCAGTCACAGCTAGGGGGAGCTCAGCATCTTACTGCATACTGTGTTATTACTGATGTCAATGGATAAGTAGTATGCAGGAAGCTCCCCCTAGTGGTGGCTGCAGGCACACATCATTATACAGGAGATTTTGGAGCTCTGTATAAAAAATAAATAAATAAATAATCTATAAAATTAATCCTCAGTAAGTTTTGACTTTATTTAGATAAAACAAAGTGGGAGTGGACAATCCCTTTAAGGCTCAGTGATTTACAGCGAAGAATTAACTCTCCACATCATGTGACCAGCTCACTTTAAGGTGAGTATTCCCGGCCTGGCTCTCGCTATAGCAGTCCCCTGGTAAATTTCACTTTATAAGTTGCTGAATTATTAAATTCTAATATACGGAGCGCAGCGCCCCGTGGGGGTCATTTACATTAGGTTACACGGGTCCCGTAAATTCTCTGCCTTTTTCCCCATTTCTAAATTTGCCCAATATAACTGAATTTATTCACTGACTTCATAGCCTGAAACGCGTCAGAGCAGTGCATATATTTCATGAATAATGCATGTCCAGAAAGAGGTCTAATATAATGCTGAGCTGGGGGGTCAGTATATTCCAGGCTGCGGTAGGGATGGGGGAGGGGGGGGGGACATCTTTCTTAGAAACTCTTTTCCTGCACTGAACTCATAGCCACATAGTTCTATTCGTCCTGAGCCTCCTGATTCATGAATGCAATACAAGAACTACAGTGCAGACTGACACACCAACAGATCAGTAGGAAATAGGGATAATCTGTACAGGAAGGATGTTTTATTGCTCATGAGAGTTGTCACCCAGCTTTCCCAGACAAAGAGATGCAAACCTTAATGAAAGTCACCTTATCAGAGGCTCGAGGACGGCGGTTATTACTGCTACGTACTGAATTGGTCGCTATTACTTGGGGGCTACTACAGGAGGCAGTATCAGGTCCTCTTCTTTTTAACAGAGATCACATATGAAGATCTGCAGATGATGCCAAATCTTAACGATTAGACTGGAGTTTGGAAACCAATGTCAGGAGGCTGCTGCCAAGGCTAATGAAATATTAGGATATATTATAACAGAGGCAGACGATGAGAACGAGGTTGTACCACTTATAAATCTTTGGTCAGACCACGCTGTATTGTCTGTCATTGTGGGCACCAGTTTATAACCAGTGCAGAGATGGAGCGGGTGTAAAAGAGGGCGACCAAGATAATGCATGGGATGAGAAAACTGCAACTGGGGTTCACTTGCATCCAGCAGTGGAACGAACTGCAGAAGCTCAGCCACAAAGTGGAGACCACGTAGGGTCACAGAGCGCGGTCACCGAGTGCGGAGAAGTCACCAATGCTCCATAACTGCAGAGTCCTGGCCTCCTCTGGCATTAACATCATCACACAACACCTGTCATGGCGTGGGTCTCCATGAGCGCCTTCCACCACCAAGCACAACGCCAAGTGTCTGATGGAGGGTGTAAAGCTGCCACCACTGGACTCTTGAGCAGTGGAGACGTCTTCTGCGCAGTCACCAATCACACTTCTCTATGGTGTCTGATGGATGAGTCTGGAGAATGCAAGGAGAACGTTACCAGCTTTAAAGTTTAGTGGAGTAAGGATAATGCTATGGGGAGGTTCAAGGGTCATCTTCGGCCTCTTACGTCTTAATATTTCAGCAGACAAGACATTGTGGACAATTGTACGGTGAACAGTTTGGGGAAAGCCCTTTTCTGTTCTTCAATGACTGCGCCCCGGTGCACAATGCAGGCTCCATAAAGCCATGGTTGGGGGGGAGTCTGAAGAACTTGACCGGCCGCACAAAGTCTTGACCTCCACCCCATCCAACAACAGAACGGAGGCAGAGCGCAAGGTCTTCTCCTCCCTCAGGGTCTGACCTAACAAATGTTCTTCTGGATGAAGAGGCGAAATTCCCCACAGACAAACCCCAAAATCTTGTAGAAAGCCTTCCCAGGGGAGCAATGAGGAACCAACTCCATATTAACGCCTATGGATGTAGAATGGGAGGTCGGTAAGGCTCCTGGTGGTGGAATGTGAAGGGGTCCGATACTTTTCTCCGTATACTGTGTTTCTGTCAGAACACTATAACGTCAATAGATATATAGAGCTGATTGAATATATGCAAAGGACAGGATTAAAAGAGAGTACAGTCCTGATCAAAAGTTTAAGACCACTTGAAAAATGGCAAAAAAATCCTATTTAGCATGGCTGGATCTTAACAAGGTTCCAATTAGAGCTTCAACATGCAACAAGAAGAAATGGGAGTGAGACACTAAGGCCATCTACTGTCTGGAACTGTTGTCCATTTTTGTAAACTTCCCTTGCCATCCATCCCCAAAGGTTCTCAATTGGATTTAGATCAGGGGAACACGCAGGATGGGCCAAAAGAGTGATGTTATTCTCCTGGAAGAAGTCCCTTGCCCTGCGGGCATTGTGTACTGTAGCGTTGTCCTGTTGAAAAACCCAGTCGTTACCACACAGACGAGGGCCCTCAGTCATGAGGAACGCTCTCTGCAACATCTGGACATAGCCGGCGGCCGTTTGACGCCTCTGCACTTCCTGAAGCTACATTGTTCCACTGAAGGAAAAAGCACCCCAGACCATTATGGCGCCCCCTCCACTGTGGCGCGTAGAAAACATCTCAGGAGGGATCTGCTTGTCATGCCAGTAACGTTGGAAACCATCAGAACCATCAAGGTTACATTTTTTCTCATCAGAGAATAAAACTTTCTTCCACCTTTGAATGTCTCATGTTTGGTGCTCTCTTGCAAAGTCCAAACGAGCAGTTCTGTGGCGTTCAAGGAGACGAGGTCTTTGAAGACGTTTTTTGTTATTGAAGCCCTTCAGTCTCAGATGCCGTCTGATGGTTATGGGGCTGCAGTCAGCACCAGTAAGGGCCTTAATTTGGGTCGAGGATCATCCAGTGTCTTGACGGACAGCCAATTGGATCCTCCGGCTCAGTGCTGATGAAATTTTTTTGGGGTCTTCCACTTGACTTTTTTGTTCCATAACCCTCAGGATCATTTAAGAAATTCCAAATGACTGTCTTACTGCGTCCCACCTCAGCAGCGATGGCGCGCTGTGAGAGACCCTGCTTATGCAGCTCAACAACCTGACCACGTTCAAAAAGGGAGAGTTTTTTTGCCTTTGCCATCACAACGTGTGACCTGACAGAAAGTGACAATGAATCCACATCTCTGCACAGATTTGTTTCAGTTTATTCGTTGTTTTCAATTAATTGAATGCTCAAAAAATGTTTTGTCTCGCTCCCATTTCTTCTTGTTGCATGTTGAAGCTCTACTTGGAACCTTGTTAAGATCCAACAATGTAAAATTTGATTTTTTGCCATTTTTGATCAGGACTGTATATACAGACGTGGACAAAATTGTTGGTACCCTTTGGTCAATGAAAGAAAAAGTCACAATGGTCACAGAAATAACTTTAATCTGACAAAAGTAATAATAAATTAAAATTCTATAAATGTTAACCAATGAAAGTCAGACATTGTTTTTCAACCATGCTTCAACAGAATTATGTAAAAAAATAAACTCATGAAACAGGCATGGACAAAAATGATGGTACCCCTAGAAAACACAGAACATAATGTGACCAAAGGGACATGTTAATTCAAGGTGTGTCCACTAATTAGCATCACAGGTGTCTACAACCTTGTAATCAGCCATTGGGCCTATATATATGGCTCCAGGTAATCACTGTGTTGTTTGGTGATATGGTGTGTACCACACTCGACATGGACCAGAGGAAGCAAAGGAAAGAGCTGTCTCAAGAGATCAGAAAGAAAATTATAGACAAGCATGTTAAAGGTAAAGGCTATAAGACCATCTCCAAGCAACTAGATGTTCCTGTGAGTACAGTTGCACATATTATTCATAAGTTTAAGATCCATGGGACTGTAGCCAACCTCCCTGGACGTGGCCGCAGGAGGAAAATTGATGACAAATCTAAGAGACGGATAATCCGAATGGTAACAAAAGAGCCTAGAAAGACTTCTAAAGAGATTCAAGGTGAACTTCATGCTCAAGGAACATCAGTGTCAGATCGCACCATCCGTCGTTGTTTGAGCCAAAGTGGACTACATGGGAGACGACCAAGGAGGACACCATTGTTGAAAACGAATCATAAAAAAGCAAGACTGGAATATGCCAAACTACATGTTGACAAGCCACAAAGCTTCTGGGAGAATGTCCTGTGGACAGATGAGACAAAAATCGAAGTTTTTGCCAAGGCACATCAGCTGTATGTTCACAGACGAAAAAATGAAGCATATCAAGAAAAGAACACTGTCCCTACTGTGAAACATGGAGGAGGCTCTGTTATGTTCTGGGGCTGCTTTGCTGCGTCTGGCACAGGGTGTCTTGAATCTGTGCAGGGTACAATGAAATCTCAAGACTATCAAGGAATTCTAGAGAGAAATGTACTAGCCAGTGTCAGAAAGCTTGGTCTCAGTCGCAGGTCATGGGTCTTGCAACAGGACAATGACCCAAAACACACCGCTAAAAACACCCAAGAATGGCTAAGAGGAAAAAATTGGACTATTCTAAAGTGGCCTTCTATGAGCCCTGACCTCAATCCTATTGAGCATCTTTGGAAGGAGCTGAAACATGCAGTCTGGAAAAGGCACCCTTCAAACCGGACACAACTGGAGCAGTTTGCTCATGAGGAGTGGGCCAAAATACCTGCTGAGAGGTGCAGATGTCTCATTGACAGTTACAGGAAGCGTTTGATTGCAGTGATTGCCTCAAAAGGTTGCGCAACAAAATATTAAGTTAGGGGTACCATCATTTTTGTCCATGCCTGTTTCATGAGTTTATTTTTTTACATAATTCTGTTGAAGCATGGTTGAAAAACAATGTCTGACTTTCATTGGTTAACATTTATAGAATTTTAATTTATTATTACTTTTGTCAGATTAAAGTTATTTCTGTGACCATTGTGACTTTTTCTTTCATTGACCAAAGGGTACCAACAATTTTGTCCACGTCTGTATCTGTACCCAGATGTGGTTTACATTGCAATAACAAGTCTTCACCACTAGGGGGCAGCAGAGCCATTTGTATAGAATGACCCACTTATTTCCTTGCACATTTATGTGGCAGGTAGGTGTCTGTGCAATGTAAGCATGGAGATGTACCATTATATGTACACCCTCGGATTATTGCAGGATACGGGAGGTGCGGGGACACAGATAATTCCATGTCTTGTTTGCAGATGAACTGAGCCTTGAGTTTCTTAAAATTTTCTTTCTTGTTCTGGTAAGAATTGAAGAAATGTGGGACATATTTCTGGTTAATAGACGGGTGTAGACTTCGACGTACTGTAATTGATAGAAACTACAACTCCCAGAAAGCTTTATTCACTTCTGTGGGAGTTAGAAGAACGGCCGAGCATGCTTTCATGCTGGGAGTTGTAGTTTCACAGCCGAAGGTTGCTAATCCCAGCTGTAGGGTGTAATCACCATTGATTAGGCGGGTGTCGGGAGGGATGTTGTAGTAGCTCTTGGGCTCTATCAACTGGTAGAAAAATGCAGATAAGATCCAAAGCAGAATATCTACATGTAGTGACATCATCACATCAGTCCCACATGCAGATGAACCAGAGCCACACCACCCCTAAAAGATCCTCAGACCATAATGCATAGTTGCCAACAGTCCCCAATTTTCAAGGAGTGTCACTAATTTTCAGAGACAGTCCCTGAAAATTCAAGCTGTCCTATGTGGGCCCAAGCATTTTCTGCCTATACATGGGTTAGCCCCACCCTATTTGGGGGCATGTCCTATTTGTCCTGCATAATGGAGCCTCCTCCGCGCCTGACCGTGGGCGGAATATAAGCAGGAAACTTACGCTTGCCTGTCACACAACGAACAGACTTTCGCCTCTTGGACCTCAAATGTCCATTTGTCAGTGACCAGAACCTTCTTCTGCTGACTAGTGGTCCGGCTCCTGTTATTTTTGGCCGACATTAGCCTAGCCTTTATAATAAGGGGCCTAAGCGCTGCTTTCAAGGAGCAGTCGCCATTGACACGCTTTTCTTCCTCATTTCCATCGGATCTAGTGAACTGTTATGGATCTGGCCTCTTCAGAGCATGCTCTGCTATCCAGGTCATGGTCGCGCGTGGTCATCCAGGTCGTGGTCACGCGTGGTCATCCAGGTCGTGGTCGCGCGTGGTCATCCAGGTCGTGGTCGCGCGTGATCATCCAGGTCGTGGTCGCGCGTGATCATCCAGGTCGTGGTCGCGCGTGATCATCCAGGTCGTGGTCGCGCGTGATCATCCAGGTCGTGGTCGCGCGTGATCATCCAGGTCGTGGTCGCGCGTGATCATCCAGGTCGTGGTCGCGCGTGATCATCCAGGTCGTGGTCGCGCGTGATCATCCAGGTCGTGGTCGCGCGTGATCATCCAGGTCGTGGTCGCGCGTGATCATCCAGGTCGTGGTCGCGCGTGGTCATCCAGGTCGTGGTCGCGCGTGATCATCCAGGTCGTGGTCGCGCGTGATCATCCAGGTCGTGGTCGCGCGTGATCATCCAGGTCGTGGTCGCGCGTGGTCATCCAGGTCATGGTCGCGCGTGGTCATCCAGGTCGTGGTCGCGCGTGGTCATCCAGGTTATGGTCGCTCATGGTCATCCAGGTCGTGGTCGCTTGTGGGCATCCATTGTTTTTGTCTCTGAGCATCACCAAGAGAAACTTTATCTAGGCAGGCAATTTCCCTCTCACTAAACCCTGCATTTCTCAATGTGACTACAGCAGATGGCTTTTCAATTGATAACCCTTCCTGGGAACCATTTATGACACCACACTACACAATTCAGTATGTTTGCCCAGAGCAGCCAATCAGAGCGCAGATTTCATTTCATATTCTGCTTGTGAAAAAGGAAATCCGCGCTGTGATTGGTTGCCATGGGCAACAAGAACAGGTTCTCTTTTACTTAGGTTTCATAGGCCCGTTTCTTCAAAAAGTACAGTTTTCAAGGATATTTATATAAATGATATATGAATATGATGCATGCGAGAGCTGTAAAACCACTGGAAAAGTCATTTCTGCGCAAATGACTCATATGAAGTTAGTGAGCAGTAGTGCACATACACTCCACTATAGACTCATATACAGGCAGTAGTGTACATACACATACAGTAGATATAAAAAGTCTACACACCCCTGTTAAAATGTCAGGTTTCTGTGCTGTAAAAAAATTAAACAAAGATAAATCATTTCAGAACTTTTTCTACCTTTAATGTGACCTATAAACTGTACAACTCAACTGAAAAACAAACTGAAATCTTTTAGGTGGAGGGAAGAAAAAATATAAAAATAAAATAATATGGTTGCATAAGTGTGCACACCCTTAAACTAATACTTTGTTGAAGCACCTTCTGATGTTATTACAGCACTCAGTCTTTTCGGGTATGAGTCTATCAGCATGGCACATTGTGACTTGGCAAGATTTGCCCGCTCTTCTTTGCAAAAACACTCCAAATCTGTCAGATTGCGAGGGCATCTCCTGGGCACAGCCCTCTTCAGATCACCCCACAGATTGTCAATCGGATTACAGTTTTTAAACCAGCACCTGGATCTGAATACTAGCACAGCCACTGAGTTATTCAATTAAACCTATCTGTAGGGCGCCACCTGCTGTTTGTTTTTTCTTATTTCTTTGTCCTGCTCAGTGAGAAGGCCACACATTCTCAGTTTCAACCTTTAACTGTCTGCTGATCTGTGATAGGGAGAACATGGACATGTCCCCCTTAGCTGCAGCAGAAAAGACACTCCCCTTGAGCTGTCAGCTTGATATAAATCTATCAGAGCAATGACTGCGGAGATCTCTGGATCCATGTGAGGTACAGGGCTGGTTATAGCGTTGTTAGAGATTGTCGTGTACTACATGATGTTCTACACAATTTTTAACATTAGTCATGGGACAAAACCTTTAAGGTATGGATGGCAAAGGTTGGCTAGGAACAGGGCTAACCACCCTGTTCCTCCCATCTTGGTAGGAGTGGGCTGGTCCTGCTTCCTACTAGGAGGGGGAGTTCCAGAGACAGAAGGGAGAGGAGGGACACGCCTGAGCTCCTGCTCCAAAAGAGAGAACAACCAACCATTATCCTCAAGCAAAGCATTGAGACACTAGACAGCAGAGTGGACTGCTACAACCAGCATATCCAGACACTGCTGCAAGGTGAGGGCTAACAGTCAAGACACCCATCACCCAGAAAATTACATTGGCCAGTATCACCTAAGTGCCTAATTGCCACCATCCAACCTGCCTCCATAACCTTTACTGGTGCCAGAGAAGCTGTGTATTTGAGATTCTATGTTGTACTTAGTAAAAAGACTTTCTTAGTCTGGCCTCGTTCTTCAATACTGCATTTCCACTGCATAGATCCCCAGGGAGCAACAGCTTGAGGGAGTGCACTTGAACAAACACTTAGTCAGGGCCACTACCACTCCTATCTTCTGCACCAGCTCCTCTGGGGCTCACTGCACACGCACATTGCTGTTCATACACACATGTATACATGCACATACACTCACCTAAAGAATTATTAGGAACACCTGTTCTATTTCTCATTAATGTGATTATCTAGCCAATCAATCACATGGCAGTTGCTTCAATGCATGTAGGGTTGTGGTCCTGGTCAAGTCAATCTCCTGAACTCCAAACTGAATGTGAGAATGGGAAAGAAAGGTGGGCTACAACAGCAGAAGACCCCACCGGGTACCACTCATCTCCACTACAAATAGGAAAAAGAGGCTACAATTTGCACGAGCTCACCAAAATTGGACTGTTGAAGACTGGAAAAATGTTGCCTGGTCTGATGAGTCTCGATTTCTGTTGAGACATTCAAATGGTAGAGTCAGAATTTGGCGTAAACAGAATGAGAACATGTATCCATTATGCCTTGTTACCACTGTGCAGGCTGGTGGTGGTGGTGTAATGGTGTGGGGGATGTTTTCTGGGCACACTTTAGGCCTCTTAGTGCCAATTGGCCATCGTGTAAATGCCACGGGCTACCTGAGCATTGTTTCTGACCATGTCCATCCCTTCATGACCACCATGTACCCATCCTTTGATGGCTATTTCCAGCAGGATAATGCACCATGTCACAAAGCTCAAATCATTTCAAATTGGTTTCTTGAACATGACAATGAGTTCACTGTACTAAAATGGCCCCCACAGTCACCAGATCTCAACCCAATAGAGCATCTTTGGGATGTGGTGGAACGGGAGCTTCGTGCCCTGGATGTGCATCCCTCAAATCTCCATCAACTGCAAGATGCTATCCTATCAATATGGGCCAACATTTCTAAAGAATGCTATCAGCACCTTGTGGAATCAATGCCACGTAGAATTAAGGCAGTTCTGAAGGCAAAAGGGGGTCCAACACCGTATTAGTATGGTGTTCCTAATAATTCTTTAGGCGAGTGTATGTACACACACTCATTAATACACACAACTTACATAGTTTTCAGACCCTTTCACTTTTCTCACATTTTATGTTCTTGTGCTAAAAATAAATAAATCAAGTTTTCCCCCATTATTCTGCACTTAACTGCGCATAATGAGAAAGTGAAAACAGAATTTTAGAAATATTTGCAATTTTATTAAAAGGGGAAAAAAACAAAATTTGTCCTGGACATAAGTATTCAGACCCTTTGCTCTGACATTTAGGTCCGGGGCCTCCCATTTCTCTCGATCATCTCTGAAATGTTCTACACCTTCATTGGAGTCACCTGTGGTAAATTCAGTGGATCGGACATGATTTGGAAAGACACAGCTCTGTCTGTATAATGTCTCACAGCTGAAAATGTATATCAGCAAAAACCAAGGCATGAGGAGGAAAGAACTGCCTGTAGAGCTCAGAGACAGGATTTTGTGGAGGCACTGATCTGGAAAAGTGGGAAAAAAAATCTGAAAGTTCACAAGAGCAAAGTGGCCTCCAAAATTCCTACATAGAACAAGTTTGGAACAACCAGGGCTTTTCCTAGAGCTGGCTGCCCCACCAAACTAAGTAATCGGGGAGAAAGACCTTAGTAAGAGAGGTGACCAAAAACACAATGGTCTCTCTGGATAAGCTTCAAAGATCCTGTGTGCAGATGGGAGAAACTTCCAGAAGGTCGACCGTCACTGCAGCCTCCACCAATCTGAGTTCATGACAGAGCAGCCAGAAAGAAGCCTCTCCTAAGTAAAAGACACAAGATAGCCGCTTGGAGTTCTCAAAAAAGTACCTAAAGGACTCTTAGATGCGAAAAAACTGGATTTAACTTTTTGGCCTCAATTCTAAGCATCATGTCTGAAGGAAACTAGGTGCAACTCATCACCTGCCCAATACCATCCTTACAGTGAAGCATGGTGGTGGAAGCATCATGCTGAGGGGCAGGGAGACCGGAAAACCTGATCCAGAGCTCTGGACATCAGACTAGGCTGAAGGTTAACCTTCCAACAAGACAATGGCCCTAAGCACACGGCAAAGACAATACAGGAGCAGCTTAGGGACAAATCTGTGACAGTCCTTCAGTGGCTCAGCCAGAGCCCTGAACCCAATGGAACATCTCTGAAGAATGGCCTAAAATCCGCAAATCCAGATGTGCAAACCTTGTAGCATCATCCCCAAGAAGACTAGAGGCTGGAATCACTGCCAAAGGGGCTTCAACTAAGTCCTGAGTAAAGAGGCTGAATGCTTATGTCCTAAGTAAAGGGGCTAAAGACTTGTAAGCCGTGTATCGGGGTGGGCTCCACAGGATACAGTGAAGTCACAAACAAGGAAAGCAACCCCAACACCAGCTTTTGCCAAAACTGAATTTTACTGAAATGTGGCAATAAACACAACAAATGATGAGAACATACAATCAATTTACATACAACCAGCCCGAAGGCTGAGACCCTTGTGCTGCACAGTACGGCGCCCTACGATGGATGCAGGAGGAAAGGGCAGTAATTTACCTACTGGCGGGCACAACTAAACTGCCACATCTTACCTGTTATAACCCTAAAAGAACAAGAACCACTGTATGGATGTGTGGTAAGGGCTGGCCTGCGGTGCAGCACAACAGCTTACATTCTTACAAAGCTCTACAGTGTTCCCCTTCCTATAACCGGTCCTGTAGCACATGCTTGAGTAATCCTTCTGAGCAAAACGCCAGCCTGGCTTGAGTTTGTGGGGATTTATCAGCTCTCCAAGGTGAAATGTCCCTTTTAGTTATGGAGAACTTGCAATAAACAGTATTAACACTTGTGGCCTGACACAAACCCAAACTAACTACAGGCCTGGTCTCAGTCTCTAGGCTTCAACACTGTGATGAGGTGTGTGGCAGCGTGTGTAAGAGGTAGCCCTGAATCAACCAGCAGCATTTCCAGCAGTTATATCTATGCAGACTGTCATGCTTCCCTCCGGCCACCAGAGGCCACTGTGACTAAGCAGGAACCTGAGTTGTACTGGCCAGAGGCTAAGAAAGAGTTAAGAAGTTTTCCCGGGCTGTTCTAGAAGTTATTAGGGGCTTGCTGAGATAACAGGGAGAGATGGACTGCTGAGAGTAAAAGACTGGAGCAGCAGGAGACTACAATAGCTGAGTTTTCCCTGACAGCTGTGGAGCAGGATACAGAGGACTGTACAGTGTGTTCCAGAGGAGTGGGACCGTGTGTCAGAGACTAGTACAAGCTGGATCCTTCCTGCCAGAGCTGAAACTAGGTGAAGATCTGCATCTGCTGTAACCAGAGAGAGAAAGACAGACAAGCAAGCGACCGGACCTGGAGCCAGACTGCATCTTATTGGATCCAGGAGAATCTGCAGAACTGTGAGTGGCACCGGTGCTTATCTGTGATAGGTTATAGAGTCAGGGAATTAGTCAGTGCGCCGTAGAAGCGTCCCCTGGGTAGCAGGGCTAGATAGGAAAT
Organism: Bufo gargarizans; assembly: GCF_014858855.1. Lineage (NCBI taxonomy): Eukaryota > Metazoa > Chordata > Amphibia > Anura > Bufonidae > Bufo > Bufo gargarizans. Next base: position 559,064,377 of record NC_058082.1, on the reverse strand, counting down.
AAGTGTTGAGAGAAGCTTGTAAGCTTTCTGTTTGCTGTTTAGCTCATTCTGTGTATATGCTAAATTCCTGTACCATTGTTGATGATTTATGTTCACCTGTTCATGCCATTCCTGTCATTGACCCATTGTGCCTCTGGTGCGGTGGTACTGTATTGTTATTCAGGTTTTTCTGCAGTTTAATTTTGCTCCTTAATAAAGCCGGTTTTTGCTTCAGTCTCCTTGTCCGCTGTACTGTACTTGAATCCTGCTTTGCGGTCTCTCCCTCCTCTGACCGCTACAAGTGGCGATGCGAGCAGGGTACAGTCACAGAGATGGAGGCGGCTGAAGGCAATGTGCATGATGCTAATGTGAGCACCTCAGGCAATGGTCAAACCCCTGCAAGGGCCCTCCCTATTGGCACGTTGTTGATGGCCAGAACATGTCACTGTCGGACTGGGTATCAAGATTACAGAGCGCTGCTAGGATTTACAATGTCATCCCAGAACTACAAGTAGAAATAGCTTTGGCCGCTCTAGAGGGTGAGGCCCGACAAAATGTTCTACTACAACCGGAAGCCACGCGCAATACATTAAAAGAGATTCCTGGAAGAAATATACGGTGAAACGGCCAGCGCAGTGCACCTCAGGGCGAAATTCTTTTACCGAATTCAGCGGGAAGACGAAGGTGTCTCGCAGTATGCAATGGCTCTACAGAAAGTGTTGGCCGAGGTGCAGAAAAAAGAGGCGGACGGAGTAACCGCCATGGGAACTGCAGATCAGATCCTGCGGGAACAATTCATTCTGGGACTCTACAGCACTCCCCTGAAATGGGCCCTGCAGGAACGAGTTAGGGTGGACCCTACACTAACCTTTAGACAAATATAGGTAGTGGCACGGAGCAAAGAAGAAAGTTATGTGTCCGGAGTGATACGGACCCAGACCGTCACCTCCCTCTGGGTTTCAAAGAGCGAAGAGGTCCTAGTCAGAGTAGTACAAGACTTACAGAGCTCTCTGAGTGCTATGCATGAAAAGTTGACACACCTGGAAAAATGGATAGTCGCGCTATACCCCTGAAACTGCCTACCCGGCCCGACAACAAATTTATCAGGCGCCCCCATGGGTTCCTATACCAGAATATCCTCACCCTAATTTACCTTCTCACCAAGCTCCTCAATATCCTCCAAGGAGGCCCGTCAATCAAGTCCTAAGGGCACCCCACATACGCAGACAAGGGGAAGGCCATCAAGGGGCACAGTGTTGGCAGTGTGGAAATTATAGACATTATGCCAGAGAGTGTCGGAGTGATGTGGCTGGACGCCCAGAGCCACAGTTAAACTTCCTGCCTTCCCACAGTAGTGGGGCGTACTGCGGGGGAGGTGGAGAACCACGATACCCATTATGGCTCTGAACACCGGGTCGCAGGGTGTCCCACCATTCAAGCTGAATTTGAAGACATTCTGGTGGACTGCTTAGTGGATACCGGGTCACAAGTAATAACTATGCCTGAGTCACTCTTCTACCGTTACTTCCAAGCGCTGGCCAAGCCAGAGAGAGAGACGCTGGTCCGGGTTACAACGGCCAATCAACAACAGATCCCTGTCACAGGAGTTATGTGGATGAATGTACGGCTATGTGGGCAAGAAGTGGGACGGAAAGGTATCCTGCTTGTCCCTGAGACATTCAAAGAAGATGTGCCTGTAACAATGGGCATGAATATTCTGCGAGAATTGGATCAGATAATGTTCACCAAACGGGGGCCGGGCTATTGGAAGCAAGCAACTCCACACAAACCTACTCAGAAAGGGTTTCAACGGCTGATCCGATTATGTGGGACACAGAAAAGTGTCCCAGCACACTAGTCTGTGGGAACGATCCGATTGCCAGGAAAGGCTACCCTCAACTTCCCCCCTGGTCGGGAGACCGTGTTGACATTACCCGTGGAAACCTTCCGCAATCTTGAAGGTATGGAGGTGTTCATCGAACTGACGGCCCTAGGAGAGTTGGGTCAGGATGTCCTGGTGGCCCGAACACTGGGAGTGGTCCAGAATGGACGAGTACCCATAAGAGCTGTGAACATGGGACATCTAGAAGTTTCCTTGACACCAGGAGTGGAACTGGCTCGTGTGTACCTACATCGGGGAGAAGTACTGAGTCGGAGAGAAGAGACTCTAGCTACGGTAGGTGATGCTGTTTGGACCCTGGCAGTTACTGCCAATGTAGAAGAGGTGCCGACCCCAGAATGGAATGGGAGAACCATCTTGGATCAAATGGAAATAGATGTGAAGGCTCTCAGTTTGGACCAACGGCAAGCAGTTGAAAACATGCTGTGGGAGAATCAGGCTGCATTTGCCCGTCACGCCGATGACTTTGGCTGCACGGATGCTATCACGCATGAGATACCGACAGGGGACACTCCTCCAATTCGGGAGAGATATCGGCAGATTCCGTCCAAGTTGTACCAGGAAGTGAAAATGTTGTTGAAACAGATGAAATATTCCGGAGTGGTGCGGGGTAGCCAGAGCCCTTCGGCGGCCCCAGTGGGGCTTGTTAAGAAGGAGGATGGCACTATTCGGTTTTGTGTGAATTGCCGGCGGTTAAATGCATGCACTGCACGAGACTCATATCCTCTGCCACGTATCGAGGAGTCTCTGACAGCTCTAGGACAAGCCAAATACTTCTCTACCTTGGACCGGGAGAGCGGGTACTGGCAAGTACCAGTGGCCGAGCAAGACAAGGCAAAGACAGCGTTCATACTCCCCATGGGACTATTCAAATTCAACAGGATGCCATTTGGGCTGACTAATGCCCCAGGGACCTACCAGCAGCTTTAGGAGAGATGCCTGGGAGACCTGAATTTTGAAGCCACTCTGATATACCTGCACAATATCATCGTATAGTCTGCTATTTTTCAAGAACACCTGAATCAGCTAGGGCAGATACTCGAGCGACTGCGATCCCATGGCCTGAAGGTAAAGCCAAAGAAGTGTAATCTCTTCAAGAGGGAGATCAAGTACTTGGGCCATACGGTGTCTCAGGACGGAGTGTTGCCGTCCCAAGACAAAGTGGCTGCAATATGACAATGGCTAATGCCCAGAACGCTGCGGGAGTTGAAGGCCTTCCTTGGACTGACCGGGTACTACCAGCGGTTCATCAAAGACTATGCCAAGATAGCGGGCCCTCTTAATGAGTTGTTGAGAGGAACGGCTGGGCAACCCAAGGGCCAATGTATTCCCAGGGGGCAGAAGCAGGAAGAGGCCTTCCAGGACCTGAAAGAAGCTCTGACATCGGACCCCATATTGGCTTATGCCGACTTTGAAAAACCATTTCTCTTATCTACTGATGGCAGTCTCTACGGACTCGGGGCAGTCCTATCGCAGGTACAAGATGAACATGAGAGAGTGATCGCCTACGCCAGTAGATCCTTGCAAGAGACAGAGCTAAACCCCCATAACTACAGTTCCTTCTGGCTAGAACTCCTTGCCCTGGTGTGGGCTATGACGGAGAAGTTTGCATGATATTTGACAGGAGCTAAGATCTTTGTACGGACTGATAACAATCCCCTGGCCCATCTGGATACTGCCAAGTAGGGAGCCCTAGAGCAACGCTGGGCAGCTCGCCTTGCAAAATATTACTTCTCAATTCGCTACCGTTCTGCTACGGAGAACACTAATGCCGATGGCCTGTCGAGGGTTACTTTTGAGACCCAAGTAGGGGGTGTCGATGAACAAAAGGAAGAAGATGAAACTCTGGATTTCCGCAAGCTCGTTCTGCCCACAGTTGCGGCCCAGACAAGTGGGAAGGCCCGTAAGCTACACTAGGCATTGGGGAGGACTAATGAGGACTGGGGCCGATTACAGGATGACGATGTTGGACTGCGGCAGATGAAAAGCTGGGGTACCCAGCGAAGGAAGCCCAACAGAGAAGTAAGGACTGACCTGGATGCCGAGATGAAGTCCGTTCTACATCAATGGGACAGACTGGAAATGCACAGAGCTGTTCTGTACCGCAAGTGGCAACAGCCCAATGACCTAGAGGAGAGGTGGCAAGTAGTCATACCCAGAAGCGTGGCAGGTGAGATAGCCAAAGAAGCCCATGAATTTGGAGCTCACTTCAGGCCCGCCAAGACTTACCAGTGGCTGCAGCGTTATGTATATTGTCCGCGACTGGAGGCCGCGGTGGAGGAAGTTTGCCGACAGTGTCGAGTGTGTGAACTCACTAGGGCACCCCTCCAGTCCATACAGACCAAAGAACCGCTGGAATTATTGATGATAGACTACCTCCTCGTGGGACACTCATCAAGAGGTCCACAGTACTGCCTGGTCATGGTTGACCACTTCTCCAAGTTTGCAGTAGTCTCCCCAACTCGGGATCAGACGGCTGTCAGGATTTCATCCGGGTCTACGGGTGTCCAAAACTCAGATCAAGGAGCGTGCTTTCAAGGGAAAGTAATGGAGGAGCTACACCGACTGTACTGCATTGAAAAATCCAGGACGACCCCCTATCATCCCCAAGGGAATGGGGCCTGTGAGCGCTTTAACCGGACGCTGCTACAAATGCTGAGAATGCTAGAGGAAGACAAGAGGGCACACTGGTCTGATTACCTGCCGGAACTAGTCTGGGCCTACAATAATCGGGTCCATACCACCACCGGTTACACCCTGTATATGTTACTGTTTGGGAGAGCTGGTAGAAAAATCGTTGAATTGAACCTGGAACAGCCAGAAGACCTAATCTTTGCGGTCTCTCCCTCCTCTGACCGCTACACGTGCATGATCTTACCGACCCGGGTCTGCTCTGCCTCCGCTGGTGACTCTGAACAGAATAAACAGAATTGCGCTATACTCTGAACAGATTTGCGGTGACTCTGAACAGAATAAACAGAATTGCGGTACCGCAGTGTATGTTGCTTTGTTCCTCTGCTCTCATCAACATTCCTGGCCGCAATCTTCCTTCCTCTGGACAGGATCAGGGTCTTGGACATGATCAGCTTCACTCAGCTGCAGCTCTGGTATCTGAGAGTTGCTCTCACACCTGGATGCTGTCAGACTCTCTGCTCACACAACTCTATAGCTTCACCTCCCTCTAAAATGGCTGCTTTGTCTTTTTTTCGTCCTCTCCAGACCTTGTGTAAAACCCCACCTCTCTCGTATGTGTGCAGTCTGTAGCCGTGTTAGGAAACAGCGGCATCTTGTGGCCAAACAGCAGAACGTCAGTTCAGACAAAGAGAGCTCTTTCCCCATCTCACAGACTTATGTCCTGAGTAAAGGGGCTGAATATTTATGTTCTGAGTAGAGGGGCTGAAGACTTATGTCCTGAGTAAAGGGGCTGAAGACTTATGTCCTGAGTAAAGGGGCTGAAGACTTATGTCTTGAGTAAAGGGGCTGAAGACTTATGTCTTGAGTAAAGGGGCTGAAGACTTATCTCCCAAATAAAAGTGGCTGAAGACTTATGTCCTGAATAAAAGGAGCTGAAGACTTATGTCCCGAGTAAAGAGGCTGAAGACATGTCCAGAGTAAAGGGTCTGAAAACTTATGTCCCGAGTAAAGGGGCTGAAGACTTATGTCCCGAGTGAAGGAGATGAATACTTTTGTCAGTGTGAGATTTTAGTTTTTCCTCCTAAATAAATTAGTAAAGATTTCTACCATTCTGTTCTCATGTTCTCATTATGGGGGGAGAAGGAGCAACAGAACAAAATGTAAAAAAAAAGTGAAAGGGCGTGAAGACTTTCCAAAGGCACTGTATGTATATAAGAGCATAGACAATTTTTACTTTTCATGCACAGATGTGTGCGCACACTCATTTATACCGTACAGATGTTCCTGAATGCTGCGGCCAATTATTAGACGGCTGCGCCGATGTCACATGACTGCCCCCTCCTAGGAGTGCAGAGGAATGAGAAGATGATGGAGTCTGCAGAGGGGCATGAAGCCCTCACTAGCCGGGGCCACCATGGATTTTACTCCTCCCCGCTTCATCCTCCTAAGAGGATGTCCAGTGGGGAAACATTATCAGAAAAAAGATCACGATGGGTTAAAAAATGTAATGCTCAATCAATCCTGACACCCCCCCTTTTTAACACTTTTTACCCATTTTGAGCCCTTTCTCTGTAATTTTTCCCAGTTTGGCAACCCATTTAGTTATCCTAGGCCATGAGGGATATTACCTTTACCTCCATTCACTACCACCAGAGTTGTCACCATTAACTTCTTCAGTAGCTGAGACTCTCAGGGATGTTGCCATTAACCCCTTTACTACCCTAGACTATCATGAATGTCACCATGAACTGTTTCAGAACCCTAGACCATCAGGGATGTTGTCATTAACTCATTCCACAATTAAAGGGGTCCTCTCACTTCAGCAAATAGCATTTATAATGAAAGTTACTACAAGGCACTTACATCCGTGACAGGGAAATTAATATAGTTAATCCGTCTGTTAGTTCGGTGGGTGACCTCAAAGAATGAGGAGAGCATCAAGTAAGGGATGTGGCCGTAGTCATGGTGCTGGTGGAGCTCCTGTTTCAGAGAGAGGACGTGGTCGATCTGTGCCAGCTACACGCCCAAATAAAACACCTTCCTCAGGTGCCCGTAGGTGACAGAACGTTCAGCGTTATTTTGTAGGCCCTAATACCGGTGTATGAATGGTGAGTCCAAAACAAGTACAGGCGATAGTATATTGGGTTGCTGACAGTGCCTCCAGTTCCTTCACATTGTCTCCCACCCAGTCCCCTGCAGAAACCGCAGAGTTGGCACCTGCAGCCCATGGGCATCTGTCTTTCACCTCACCCCCTTGCAAATCAGCCAAGCAGTCTGAGCCCCAAGTCATGCAGCAGTCTCTTCTGCTTTTTGATAACTCTGCTGGCGGGGTTTCCCAGGGCCATCCACCTAGCCCTTCACCAGAAGTGGTGCCCAACCACTTAAGTTTCAGGATGTTGACATGGGAGGACCATAGCAGCACGTCTCTGATGATGACGAAACACAGGTGCCAACTGCTGCGGCTTTCTGCAGTTTGCAGACCGGCAAGGAGGGCAGGGGTGAAGAGTGGGTGGAGGATGATGTGGAGGATGATGAGGTCCTAGATCTCACATGAAATCAAGGTCATGCGAGTGACGTGTGCAGTTCGGAATAAGAGGTGGTGGTCACACAGCGCCAGCCACACAGCAAAAAAGGGAGCAGGGTGCAAAAGCAGAGTGGCCGTCCCCTAGACAGTACGCCTGCTACTGCCCACCACACCCAGGGACCGAGCACACCAAAGCCAGCTCCAAAGAGTTCCCTGGCGTGGCAGTTCTTCAGACAATGTGCTGACGACAAGACACGAGTGGTTTGCACGCTGTGCAATCAGAGCCTGAAGCGAGGCATAAACGATCTAAACTTAAGTACCTCCTGCATGACCAGGCATCTAAATGCAAAGCACGAGCTGCTGCTTCTGCTGTAGTCTCAGCCTTTTCCTGGAACAACAGACTGATGAGTGGTTGGTGCCGTTGAGCCTCAAGCCCGGCCTGGTGGTGTGCGATGATGGGCGAAATCTCGTAGCAGCTCTGGGCCTAGCCGGTTTGGCGCACATCCCTTGCCTAGTGCATGTGCTGAATTTGGTGGTGCAGATGTTCCTGAAAAATTACACTAATATGTCAGAGCTGCTTCAGAAATTGCGGCCCGTCTGTGCGCACTTTCGGCATTCTCATCCAGCTGCTGCTCGCCTGTCTGCGCTGCAGCTTAACTTCGGCCTTCCCGCTTGTAGCTGGCCAGCTAAGACCTGTCCTAGGTTGCTAGTATAGCTGGTATGTTTATGCAGCTAAACCTGCCAATAGCCTTAATACAGTTCCTATGTTTATGTGTTAAAGATAAAAGCAGAGTTATTTACTGTGACATCATGTTTTGGATGTCATATTACTGTTATATTTTGTGTTCACAGAAGCAGAAAGGGATAATGTGCCTTTGGGGTTCATTTTGTAGTGTAAGGTGGACTCAGTGACACAGCAGAAACAACAGAAAGTATAGTGTTAATCTGTTGTTGCTGGACAAAGGTCTAGACCAATCACAGCCAGCCTCACACACAGCCTGTCTGGGAATTCATCAGAGACAGGAGCTGAAGAGACATTCACTCCACTGAGCTGAGTTTTATGGGAACAAGAGGCCAATATAGGTATTTAAAACCATACCAGATCATACTCAACCAATCTGAAAATAGTTACTGCTAACTGCATACTGAAGTGAACTATTAGTAAGACCTCAGATATACCTCTCAGAGAGATGCTAAAGTGCTTAAAAAACTTAAAGTGAGAGTACAGATACTCAAGAGAGAAATATATCCACTATTTTATGTTGAATGACAAGATTGAACAGTGGAACCACCATCTTAATCATACCGTCATTTTGTGATATCTTTTCAACACGTGTTATGTACATGGACTATCTGCTGTGGAGGCAGCAGTGTTATATGAAGAAAAGTTGAAGTTAATAAAGAAGTTATTTCAAGCATTTGGTGTGCTCTTTAAAACTACTGTTTCCATAGAACAACGCTAGAGGAATTGCAGAGTAATAGACAGTCTGGTTAGACTAAAAGTCAGAGATACCAAAATTCTTCTAATGCCACAGCGCAAAAGGCACTTCATAGTGATGCGCCTGTCACACCGCTCACCGCCTCATATGTGACGTACCCACAAGGTGGAACTCCACCTTGCACTAGGGTGACCATTGGCTTCACCCAAGAAAGCCAGACCTCACTGGCCACGCTCCCAACTGATAAACCACGCCCTGTCTCTGTAAAACCACGCCCCCCTATCGCCGGCCGGGAAAAAAACTGGGGAAGGAGAGGGAAGAATTATCTGAGGGAAAGGTGGGCCGGGGGCAGCCGGTGTGCTTCTCTCCCCCTCAGTCAGCCACAGGGAGCCATGTCTGCGGCTTTAGTGACTGGGGGTGAGAGAAGCCTCAGTCAGTTGCTGCAGCTCACGCTCAGACAGCACAATGCTGCTGTCTGAGCGTGAGCTACTGAAAGGGTGGACATCCCTGTGTCCGTCCAGGCCCTGCGCTGCACGGAGGACAGGGAACCAGAAAACCGGACTGTCCGGCCTAAAACCGGACGTCTGGCCACCCTACCTTGCACATGCTGGAGAGACTGTGTGAGAACAGCAGGCGATAGTGGAGTTTCAGCTGCAGCACGCACGGGTGAGTCGCTCTGCGGAACAGCACCACCAACGAGTGGGCCTCCATGCGGGACATGTTTCGAGTACTCCACCAACATGGCCAGTGCCGATGACGCAGTTACTATCCCACTTCTATGTTTCCTTGAAAAAACGCTTCAGGTGATGATGGAAGAGGATGTGGCACAGGAGGAAGAGGGATCATTTCCATGGTTATCAGACCAGTCATTCACAGGTGGCTCGGAGGGTGGGGTTCTGCACCAACAGAGGCCAGGTACACAACTGTCAAGCCAGGACACTGTTCTGGAGGGAGGATGAGTAGGAGGAGGATGATGAGGAGGAGGATGATGAGGAGGAGGAACCATATTCACAGCAGGGTGGCACTCAAAGCAGCTTATGAGCATCACTGGAGCGCGGCTGGGGGGGATACAGAGGATACACACACTTGAGTGACTACATGCTGCAGTGTCTCCGCAACGACCGCCGAGTTGCCCACATTCTAACCAGTGCTGATAACTGGGTGGCCACCCTGCTGAATCATCGCTACAAGGACAACGTGCCGTCCTTAATTCAGTCACTGGAGCGTGATCGGAAGATGCGCGAGTACAAGCGCACGCTGGTAGACGCGCTGCTGATAGCACTCCCACCTGATAGCGGGGGCACAGTGGAACCACAAGGCAGGGCAGAAGAGGAGGAAGAAGTCGCCAATGCAGCTGGGGCACCGCCAGCACCTCAGAAGGCAGGGTTAGCATGGCCGAAATGTGGAAAAGCTTTGTCAGCACGCCACAACAACCAGCACCACCAGCTGATATGGAACGTCTTAGCAGGAGGCAGCATTTCACCAACATGGTGGAGCAGTATGTGTGCACACAACTACACGTACTGAATGACGGGTCTGCCCCCTTCAACTAATGGGTCTCCAAATTGTCCTCATGGCCTGAGCTTGCCCTTTACGCCTTGGAGGTGCTGGCCTGCCCTGCAGCCAGTGTATTATCTGAACGAGTGTTTAGCACGGCAGGGGGCGTCATCACAGACAAGTGCAGCCGCCTGTCCACAGCCAACGTGGACAAGCTCACGTTCATTAAAATGAACCAGGCATGGATTCCACAGGACTTGTCTGTACCTTGTGCTGAGTAGACACGTATACCGGCACTAACCAGCCATTGTTACACTGCAGCGCAGTTTCTCTTTGCGTTCTCTTTTCCATTTCCCAATGTTTTGGGGCCTTCCCAAATTTATAAAAAATAAATAAATAAAGGAAGAAAAAAAAAACTGTCTTGGCTATCTCCTCCTCCTCTTCCATCGCCTCTTCCACCTACACCGCCACGTCTACCACCTCCTCAACCTCCTACTCCACTTTGACCTCTGCCTCCTAGTTCAAGATTATTATTATTATTTTTTTTTCTATTCTATGTTATTTTAAGTCATTTCGCTATCCACATTTGTTTGCAGGGCAATTGTCCTGCCCTTAATATGTTTATTTTACAGGCATTTTAGTGCACCAATGGGGTTCGGGTCCCGAACCCGAAGTTTGGCCAAACCCGGCGAACCCGAACATCCACGGGTCCACTCATCCCTACTATTAACCCATAACTGCCATGTATACTGTGTATCAATATTAACTCCTTCTTTACCTAAGACCACCGGCGATATTAAGAATTAACCACTAGACTATTAGGGGTGTAAAGGAGAAAGTTGGTGAAGTCCAAGTACTCTTAGTCCTTGCACCAGCACACTTGGAGACCCTGCTTCTTCCCTTGCAGGGAAAGTACTGAACGGTGACCCATTTGGTTGTCACCCGGCTGCTCCAGAAGAGCAGAATAGAGGATGGTTTTATGAAGGAAATGCCGGGACTTGTTCAGAGATTCTTCGTTGGAAGAGAACAGCTGCATTAGCAGAAAACAAAGGCTTCTCGAGATCCCTGCAGAATCCTCATAAAATACCCATGACCATGAATAAAGAAGAGGTGTGGAGGATGGGAGTCCGTGCACATCGCACATCTGGCTGCCGACCAGGCATCAAAGCACCAAACATCTGGCACCAACAGAGGCCGACCCCAGCGAGGACACCGCCATAATACACCTGACCTGTTTCTTCTCCTGTAACATTTAAAGTGCTTCTCCCATTATAATGTATGTTCTCATAAACCAGCAGGATAAATGATATGGGGCATTGGTCTAATTTGGAAGTCGGTTTCTAAAGTATCACTGTTCCCTCTAATCCCCCTATATATTCTTAAAAAATAAAAAATCAGTTGTTACCACTAGGTGGTGATGGGAATGCAGCTGTATACGGCTCCTAATTACATGAATCTGCGCCCCCTAGTGGTGACAACAGGCAGCTGGGATTTCTCTAGATGTGTTTGCGGTAGGTGGGCTGGACAATGCTCTGTATATCCACACATCTCCACCAGGGGTGTAGCTATAGGGGGTGCAGAGGTAGCCCAAGAGCCTCAGGGGGCCCTAAAACCCCTGCGCCATAAGGAGACAATGGTATTATAGACAGTGCATGCTAGTCAAGTTACACCTCTGGTGGGAGGGAAGGGGTTAGGTCAAGAATTTGGCATGGGGGGCGTACCTTTTTAATTTTTGCCTCAGGCAGCACGAAGGCTATGTTCTTCCCTGCCCCTGGCCACGAAGCACTGAGGGAAGGGGGCCCAAGCTGAACTTATGCACCAGGGCCCATGAGCCTTTAGCTGCGCCCCTGATCTCCACATTTTATGACTTGCACAAGCAAGATTTTTTTCACAGTTTCTTCATTCATCAGATTTTTTTTTTTTCTATTTTGCTCTTGGTTTTTGCTTTGTTTGCTTTGGATGTGGTCAATATAGAACGAGCTCCCGTGGACCATATCTAGTAGGCATCTGCTACCACATAGATTGTATGGAAACAGATGCCATACGTATCCATATGCCGCTAGATTTGCAGAGTACTTTCCTGTCAAGCCTCGGATGAACATTACACGAGGCTGCCTGAGTATGTTTTACAATACAAGGGATTGTGGGGGAGGTGAATATTTAGGGGGGTGTTCCCCAAGCTCTATACATCATTTATTGTCCTATCTTGTAATTTTTGATATTGAGCGCACATTTTTTACTTTAAAAGGGTTAAAACTGTAGTACAGCCTTTGAATTATTCAATAAAATGTATCTATATGGCGCCACCTACTGCATGTTGTTTCCCTTATTTTACTGAGGTGGTCACACATGCTCAGTTCCAGCCTTCAAATTCCACCAGCTGTATCTACTGTTTGAAGCTGTGACACTTACAGAGAGAAACCTGCAATAGAAAGGACATGTCCCCTGAGCTGTGATAGGGAGAGAGCAGCAGCAGAAAGGAGACACCTCCTGAGCTGTGATAGGGAGAGAGCTACAGCAGAAAGGATATGTCCCCTGAGCTGTGATAGGGAGAGAGAGAGAGCTGCAGCAGAAAGGAGACACCTCATGAGCTGTTATAGGGAGAGAGCTGCAGCAGAAAAGAGACACTCCTGAGCTGTTATAGGGAGAGAGATGCAGCAGAAAGGAGACACCTCCTGAGCTGTGATAGGGAGAGAGCTACAGCAGAAAGGAGACACCTCCTGAGCTGTGATAGGGAGAGAGCTGCAGCAGAAAGGAGACACCTCCTGAGCTGTGATAGGGAGAGAGTTACAGCAGAAAGGAGACACCTCCTGAGCTGTGATAGGGAGAGAGCTACAGCAGAAAGGATATGTCCCCTGAGCTGTGATAGAGAGAGAGAGAGAGCTGCAGCAGAAAGGACACATCCCTTGAGCTGTGATAGGGATAGAGCTGCAACAGAAAGGTCATGTCCCCTGAGCTTTGAGAGGGAGAGAGCTGCAGCAGAAAGGACATGCCCCTAGCTGTGATACAGAGTTTCAGCCGAAAAGACCCCCCCTAACCTGTGATAGAGAGAGCTGCAGCAGAAAGGACACACCCCTGAGCTGCAGCCCAAAGTGAATCTAGCAGAGCAATTAGAACAATGAATGTGGAGATCTCTGGATCCAGGTACAGGGCTGGTTTTAGCTTTGTTAGAAAGACATTGTCATCTACTATATGATACATGAAATAGCTTTGCCCTGGACCCCACAAACCCATCAGCTCCACAACAATCACATTCTCTGCCACCATGGATGGTACGCCCTGGTGTTATCCTTATACAGTATTCAGTACAGTGTGCCGTTCCTCTACACTGATACTGTATTTGTAAAAAATCTCAGGTTCCTATTGCTGCCACTCGGGGGAAAAGTGTATGCAGCTTCTATTTAGGTCAATGGCAGACTGGCTACAGATTGCCCTCTAGTGGTAGCAAAAGACAACAAGATGTCTACGAGTCTGTGCGCAATGTGAACAGAGGAGACGTGCTGCATACTAAAGAAAAGGAGCAGCCCTTCCTTATGATGTATATTAAGAAAACGCTCCAAATAATTTTTTTTTATTAATTTAAAAAAACTGAAAGGCTTAGTGCCCTTTGAGTAGCTTTTAAGTAACTTCAGCTTTCACTGACCCTTTATCTGTTCTACATGTTGGCGAGTCTCCTCGGTGCTGAAGCCGTCCTTACCCACCGAGCCTGTCACATCTGTGACCATAATGATGATACCTCATAATAGGCATTTCTTACCGCGCTGCCATCGCTGATTGAGCTTTTATCTTTGCAGAAGAGACACAGGTGGAGGTAATCCCTCCTGTGCTCCAGGTGGGGCCGAGGCTCAGGGTATATTATGTAAGATATGCAGGCGGTCTCTTCACACTGGAGATCACTGGACACTTGTAGAAAAATATATCTAAAAAGACTTGCAAATCCCCGGCTAGGAGGGACATCTATTTACACTGGGGGCAGAAACCTTTTGAACTAAATTATTTAAATGGTAAAGGTCCTTTTACACAGATCGATGATCTGGGAGATTATGGGGAATGAAGCAGATGTGCCCGATAATTGCCTGATCAAAAATGTTTGGATAGGCACATCAGCTTCCCTAGAAGACTCCTGGTCCTGTACAGGACGAGCTCCAGCACCTGAGAAGACAAATCACTGTGCCTGTGTAATCAATGAAGCGTGCCACGGTGTGTGCCACGGCTCGCTCACTGCACAGATCAGCAGAGGACAGACGTACACCAATCAAAGATTGCAGGACTATGCCAAAAATTAGTCGCAAATGTTAATATCTAATGAAGAATTTATTTATATTTTTGTATTTTTTTTGCATGCAGTATTCCTTTTAAGAGATTCTGAAAAAAATAATTTCCAGCAAAATATTCATTGGACGAGTCATTACAGGTTATGAAGTCCATATTTCTATCATTGTCTTTGCCTTGATGGAAGTTGATCTGTGTCTTCGGCCAGTTCTATACATTGCCTCTTGTCTACATCGATCACATGTTCTTTAGAGCACTGGTCCCCAACCTTTTTTGCACCAAGGACCAGTTTCATGTAAGACAATTTTTCCAGGGACCGGGTGGGGTGGGGGGGGGTTCAGGGGTGGGGCTTAGGGGGTGGGCGGGGTTTATGGGGGTGACTGATTCACGCGCACGACAAAACACAAGGTGCATATTAAGCTATATAACACTATATAACGATTACATTTATTATTTAAATGTGACTCCAAAAAAAAGTATTGCAACACCAATTCAATACCATGAAGAAAAAAAATACTCACACGTTAACCACATGTTGCATGGGGTTAACGTGTGAGTATTTTTTAATTTTTACTTTTTGCAAAGTATCAATTGCCCATTATGTGAGGAGGTACTTGATGGGGTCACTTACTATTAATGTGAAGCAAATAGAAGTCTAAATTGATAAAGCCTTGTGCCTCATATTAATAGTAACACCAGCGAGTACTTCCTAACATAATGGACATTGAGCAGCATGGGGTTAATGTGTAGGCTGGTGTTGGGTACCACAGTATGATAAGGTTACTGGCTATTAATGTGAGGCACATGGAGTCTAAATTGATGAAACCATGTGCCACATATTAATAGCAACCTCGTCAAGAACCCCGCTTAACATAATGGACAACATGGGGTTAATGGCATCAGGTACATGCTGTTAATATGAGGCACATTGTTTTATCAATTTGGACCTGCATGTGCCTCACATTAATAGTAGGAAACCTCATTATGTGTACCTCATATTAATGGTTAACCCAATGTTGCCCATTATTTGATGAGGTGCTTGGGGGCCACATACTTTTAATCTGAGGTACATGGGGGGTACTAATGTAATAGCACCATGTACCTCAGATTAATAATAGGTGACCCCATCTGTGGGACCTGCGCTTTCCAGATCACTAATGGCTGGGGACTGGTCTGAGAACACAAGAGTCAGGAGGAGGAGGCCAAGCGCACTAGCTGAGACGGTGCAGCGGTAAACGCTCCCCGGTCCCTCCTCCTACTTTAATATTAGACATATTCATTGGTGGCAGTGGTGCGGCGCCTCAGAGCCCGCTCATTGTATTGGGCGGCCGCGTGATGGGAGGCAGAGGCGTAACTAGAGTTCTATGGGCCCGGGGCAAACTTTGAATTGGGCCCCCCCCCCCACCGGGCCTGACCCCCCCAGTCAAACACAGGGGACTGGCATAGCAGCAAATCCTTCATAGGGGCCCAGCCTCGGGGCGATGTAATTAACTGTGAGAGCGCAGTGCTGTGCTGCCGGTCAGGCACGACCTGACTGGCCATTATTAAAGTAAGATTAACAAATTTGAAATCACTGCGTGCGGGGCTGTGGAGACCGCGATCATTTGGACGTCTCCACTAATGTTGGCAAGATGAACGCGTCGGCCGCGCATGCGCCTGTCGTCTGCGCTCCTCTCTCCTCTGCGGCCCGGCAACATATCTCCCAGGGCCCGGTCCTGGGCCGCGGCCCCGCGGTTGGGGACCGCTGCTTTAGAGGACAAACTCAATCCATAACTGTAATGGAAGACCCAAAATGAAACCAAACCTGTACTAATGGCCTTTGTAAAAAAAAAAAAATTGGGTAACTCATGACTTGGTGAAGAACTGTAAAGCTGCCTATAGACACAGGAGTTTGGTTGGTCACCTATTTAACCCAGGGTTTACCAGCCACATAGCCGATGGTTACTGGAGTATGGAGAATCTCTAGAATGTCTTGACCAATATTGAAGTTGCACCCCGTACCGGAGAAGAGGATCCTCTAGGCTGACATTGATTTGCAGGTGACTAGACTGGACTGTGCAGTCTAGGCAATCTCTCTATTCTTCTCCCTCAACAATCACGAGAAGTTTTGGACTTTACTGGTCAAATTCCCAGAACTGTCACTGATTAGTGAAAGACTTTTAGCAAAGCGAGGAACGTAGGCACAGGTTGTTAGGTGTGTGGTCCATGTCTGTCGCCTTCCAGCTGTTCCCTGTGGGCACTTACACTGCCCTACTTACCATGTCATCCTGCATTCTGGATGCCGGGGTCCTCTCCATGATGCTGCCTCCATGTTCCTGCTTGATGCTCTCTTAGGGTGCAAACACGCTCACTTCCGGCCTCCTAAGGTGCCAGTGCGTGCCCACCCAAATTCTTCCACAGCCAATGGCTGAGGGTCCCTGGGTATTTAAGGCACCCTCTTCAGTAGGAGGGTGCCTGAGCTTTAGGTTCCCTGGTGACCAGAAAAGGTGTTTGATAGTCTAATGCTATTGTGATTTATCTGCAAATTATCTCCTGCCTTTCTTCCTGATGTGTTTTTAGTGTGTGCCTGCCTGTGTGCCCCTGCACTTTCAATTCCAAGTTCAGTTCATTTTTAAGTTGCTGTCTACCCAGTCTGTTCGGGTTTGGTCCCTAGCCTGCCTGCCTTGTTTATGTCTCATCAGTAGTCCACCCTCAAGTCTTTGCTGTAACTGCATTAATTGTGTACTGCCTGGATCCCTAAAAACAGCATCCTACTCTTGGTGGCTGTTCAGACAATACTTGCAGTTTTCCTGCAATTTTTATACTCTGCACTTCTGGTGCTTGCATCAGAGTCCCTGACCCTAGTGGGTTAGCTACAACTACACTGGGACTATCCCAGGAGGTAGCGGTCCAATTGCTTCCCTGCAGTGAAGTCCAGAGAAGAGAGAGGTTAAAAGGTGAAATAGGGAAGCACCAGAAAAATGCCCTTAGGGTTTATCCCAAAGCTAAACCGTTTAGTTGGCACAGTGGGTTCTCACTTGCTTATCTGTAACACAGGTCTTTACCAGAAATCCAGTAAAGATCCCGAAGCTCAGAGGATGAGGCACAAACAGGGCTGGAAGTCAAAACCAGGAGTAGAACAACAGGTACCAGGTGACAAACACAAGAAGCAGACAGAATCATAACCTGAAAATAAAGTCAAGGTCGTTGTCAGAGTACAATAGCATAAAGGAACAACTACCAAACACAAGAACCTTGAGGAGCACCCCAGTGGCGTGCCTACGAGGGGAGGGGGGGGGGGCGGTGGTCTTCCCCGGGTGTCAGGCTGTCAGTTATACAGGGGGTTGCTGCCGTGTCTGCAGCGAACTGTGAGAGAGTTCAGAAATCAGAGGCAGGCAGCAGCCTCTGAGAGTCTAGCGGCGCTAGCGCATCCTGCCATTGCTATTCATTGAATCATTTAATGAATGGCTCAGGCGGGATGAGCAGCAGCGCCGGCCCAATGTCTCTGCAAGGAAGGAGAGCTGTGATTCTCTTAGGAGAAAGGACCTTTGATGACATCATCACCATGTGACCAGTAACATATTGATATTACTGGTTACATGGCTATGAGGTAATCAAAGGTCCTTTCTCTCTACCAGTGTTGCTACAGAAGTTTGCTATAATTGTGGAGCTTTCTTTTTTTATGAAGATTACATCAGGAAGGTGACAGGGGCTGTTATGCTAATATACTGTAAGCTACTGGATAGTGTGGGGTGCTATATTCTGTGGGGTGCTATACTGCTGTACTGTATAGTATGGGGTGCTGTATATTGTGGGGTGCTATACTGCTCTACTGTATAGTATGGGGTGCTGTATATTGTGGGGTGCTATACTACTCCACTGTATAGTATAGGGTGCTGTATAGTGTGGGGTGCTATACTGCTCTACTGTATAGTATGGGGTGCTGTATAGTGTGGGGTGCTATACTGCTCTACTGTATAGTATGAGGTGCAGTATATTGTGGAGTGCTATACTACTCCACTGTATAGTATAGGGTGCTGTATAGTGTGGGGTGCTATACTGCTCTACTGTATAGTATGGGGTGCTGTATAGTGTGGGGTGCCATACTGCTCTACCTTATACTGTGGGGTGCTGTATATTGTGGAGTGCTATACTGCTCTACTGAATACTGTGGGGTGCTGTATACTGTGGGGTTTATACTGCTCTACTGTGTAGTGTGGGGTGCTGTATAGTGCAAGATACTGTATAGTGTGGGGTGCTATACTGCTCTACTGAATACTGTGGGGTGCTGTATACTGTAAGCTACTGTATAGTGTGGGGTGCTATACAGCTCTACTGTATAGTGTGGGGTGCTGTATAGTGTTGGGTACTGTATACTGTAAGCTACTGTATAGTGTGGGTTGCTATACTGTTCTACTGTACAGGGAATGCAGAATTATTAGGCAAGTTGTATTTTTGAGGATTAATTTTATTATTGAACAACAACCATGTTCTCAATGAACCCAAAAAACTCATTAATATCAAAGCTGAATATTTTTGGAAGTAGTTTTTAGTTTATTTTTAGTTTTAGCTATTTTAGGGGGATATCTGTGTGTGCAGGTGACTATTACTGTGCATAATTATTAGGCAACTTAACAAAAAACAAATATATACCCATTTCAATTATTTATTTTTACCAGTGAAACCAATATAACATCTCAACATTCACAAATATACATTTCTGACATTCAAAAACAAATCAGTGACCAATATAGCCACCTTTCTTTGCAAGGACACTCAAAAGCCTGCCATCCATGGATTCTGTCAGTGTTTTGATCTGTTCACCATCAACATTGCGTGCAGCAGCAACCACAGCCTCCCAGACACTGTTCAGAGAGGTGGACTGTTTTCCCTCCTTGTAAATCTCACATTTGATGATGGACCACAGGTTCTCAATGGGGTTCAGATCAGGTGAACAAGGAGGCCATGTCATTAGATTTTCTTCTTTTATACCCTTTCTTGCCAGCCACGCTGTGGAGTACTTGGACGCGTGTGATGGAGCATTGTCCTGCATGAAAATCATGTTTTTCTTGAAGGATGCAGACTTCTTCCTGTACCACTGCTTGAAGAAGGTGTCTTCCAGAAACTGGCAGTAGGACTGGGAGTTGAGCTTGACTCCATCCTCCACCCGAAAAGGCCCCACAAGCTCATCTTTGATGATACCAGCCCAAACCAGTACTCCACCTCCACCTTGCTGGCGTCTGAGTCGGACTGGAGCTCTCTGCCCTTTACCAATCCAGCCACGGGCCCATCCATCTTGCCCATCAAGACTCACTCTCATTTCATCAGTCCATAAAACCTTAGAAAAATCAGTCTTGAGATATTTCTTGGCCCAGTCTTGACGTTTCAGCTTGTGTGTCTTGTTCAGTGGTGGTCGTCTTTCAGCCTTTCTTACCTTGGCCATGTCTCTGAGTATTGCACACCTTGTGCTTTTGGGCACTCCAGTGATGTTGCAGCTCTGAAATATGGCCAAACTGGTGGCAAGTGGCATCTTGGCAGCTGCACGCTTGACTTTTCTCAGTTCATGGGCAGTTATTTTGCGCCTTGGTTTTTCCACACGCTTCTTGCGACCCTGTTGACTATTGTGAATGAAACGCTTGATTGTTCGATGATCACGCTTCAGAAGCTTTGCAATTTTAAGAGTGCTGCATCCCTCTGCAAGATATCTCACTATTTTTGACTTTTCTGAGCCTGTCAAGTCCTTCTTTTGACCCATTTTGCCAAAAGAAAGGAAGTTGCCTAATAATTATGCACACCTGATATAGGGTGTTGATGTCATTAGACCACACCCCTTCTCATTACAGAGATGCACATCACCTAATATGCTTAATTGGTAGTAGGCTTTCAAGCCTATATAGCTTGGAGTAAGACAACATGCATAAAGAGGATTATGTGGTCAAAATACTAATTTGCCTAATAATTCTGCACTCCCTGTATAGAATGGGGTGCTATACTTCTCTACTGACTACTGTGGGATACTGTATATTGTGGGGTTCTATGCTGCTCTACTAAATACTGTAAGCTACTGTATAGTGTGGGGCTCTATACTGCTCTACTGTATACTGTGGGGTGCTGTATAGTGTGGGGTGCGGTATACTGTAAGCTAGTGTATAGTGTGGAGAGCTACAGTCATGTGAAAAAATTAGGACACCCTTTGAAAGCATGTGGTTTTTTGTAACATTTTTAATAAAAGGTTATTTCATCTCCGTTTCAACAATACAGAGAGATTAAAGTAATCCGACTAAACAAAGAAAACTGAAGAAAAGTCTTTTCAAGATCTTCTGTAAATGTCATTCTACAAAAATGCCTATTCTAACTGAGGAAAAAGATAGGACACCCTTGCCCCTAATAGCGAGTGTTACCTCCTTTGGCTGAAATAACTGCAGTGAGACGGTTCTTGTAGCCATCTACCAGTCTTCGACATCGGTCTGAGGAAATTTTACCCCACTCCTCAATGCAGAACTTTTTCAGCTGTGAGATGTTTGAGGGGTTTCTTGCACGTACAGCCCTTTTCAAGTCACCCCACAGCATCTCAATGGGATTCAAATCTGGACTTTGACTTGGCCATTCCAGGACTCTCCATTTCTTCTTTTTCAGCCAATCTTTGGTTGATTTACTAGTATGTTTTGGGTCATTGTCATGTTGCATGGTCCAGTTCCGCTTCAGCTTTAATTTTCTAACTGATGGTCTCACATGTTCTTCAAGCACCTTCTGATACACAGTAGAATTCATCGTGGATTCTATGATGGTGAGCTGACCAGGTCCTGCTGCAGCAAAGCAGCCCCAAACCATGACACTTCCACCTCCATGCTTCACAGTTGGTATGAGGTTCTTTTCTTGGAATGCTGTGTTTGGTTTACGCCAAACATGTCCTCTGCTGTTGTGTCCAAATAATTCAATTTTGGACTCATCTGTCCAAAGAACATTATTCCAGAAGTCCTGGTCTTTGTCTGGCAAATGTCAGTCTGGCCTCGATGTTTCTCTTGGAAAGCAAAGGTTTCCTCCTTGCACACCTCCCATGCAAGTTAAACTTGTACAGTCTCTTTCTGATTGTAGAGGCATGTACTTCTACATCAACAGTAGCCAGAGCCTGCTGTAGTTCTCGAGATGACACTTTAGGGTTTTTGGAGACCTCTTTTAGCATCTTGCGGTCTGCTCTTGGGGTGAACTTGCTGGGGCGACCAGTCCTGGGCATGTTGGCAGTTGTTTTGAAAGCCCTCCACTTGTAGACTATCTTCCGGACAGTGGAATGGCTGATTTCAAAATCTTTTGAGATCTTTTTAAATCCCTTCCCAGACTCATAGGCTGCTACAATCTTTTTTCTGAAGTCCTCTGACAGCTCTTTTGCTCTCACCATGGTGCTCACTCTCACTTCAACAGTCAGGAGCACACCAAACGAAATGTCTGAGGTTTAAATAGGGCAAGCCTCATTCAACATGCAGAGTAACGATCTACTAATTATGTGCACCTGGTGTGATATACCTGTGTGAGATCTGAGCCAATTTAAGAGGGAATACATGTGAGGGTGTCCTATCTTTTTCCTCAGTTAGAATAGGCATTTTTGTAGAATGACATTTACAGAAGATCTGGAAAAGACTTTTCTTCAGTTTTCTTTGTTTAGTTGGATTACTTTAATCTCTCTGTATTGTTGAAACGGAGATGAAATAACCTTTTATTAAAAATGTTACAAAAAACCACATGCTTTCAAAGGGTGTCCTAATTTTTTCACATGACTGTATATGGGCTCTTCTGTATACTATGGGGTGCTGTATATTGTGGAGTACTCTACTGTATACTGTGGGGTACTGTATATTGTGGGGTGCTGTATATTGTGGGGGGCTGTATATTGTGGGGTTCTATACTGCTCTACTGTATAGTGTGGGGTGCTATATTGTATGCTATGGATGCTATTCTGCATACTGTGGGGTGATATACTATATATTGCATACTGTGGGGTGCTGTATATTATAGGGTGCTATACTGCATACTATGGGGTGCTGTATACTATAGGGTGCTATACTGCACACTGTGGGGTGCTGTATACTATAGGGTGCTATACTGCATACTGTGGAGTGCTGTATACTGTGTATTGCATGCTGTGGGGTACTGTATACTGGGCAGTGTTACATACTGTATACTGTTGGGTATTGCACAGTATACTGCGGACTGTTGTACGCTATACACTATGAAGGGCTGGGGGTGTTATATAATAGACGTCAATTCAACAACAACAAAGGGTATTAGGTTCTCCTAAATAAAAACTGTCCCCCCTACGGCTGATAGCCCCCAATTTACATTAATCCCATAATCTGTAATAATAAATCCACTCTATTTCATTAAAAGTCCTCCAACCACTAGACACTGGCGAGCTGTGGCAGTGTACTATTCTGCGTTTACTCCTGCACCAGGGATGTGGTTCTGTGCACTGTGACCACTCGTCCCTCTATTGCTTCCTTTTCATTGATTAATCTCATTGATTATATGGCTTAGGGTCAGCACTGACGATAGCCGTCCTCTAAAATCGTTTTATACGCTGCCCCCAAAATGTTTGCCAGATCCTTGGCATCCTCAGGGGTAATGGGTAATGACACTATATACGTGGCATAGTTTTCTTTAATATTTACCAGAAAAAAATAAACATGGGGCACAATACGAAAGAGGGGACGGTCGGGGCAAATAGACAGAGGAGGCCCAAGATGGGTAAACAGCCCCCGGCCTATGATTTAGTTATTGGGGTAGTTGGGCCAGTGGTCACTGCTGTGACTACTGGAGAAGCTAACACAGCGGTCATTAGAAAAGTAGGTGTAGTACCCCAGAGCGGGCACTACCATTCCTACACCCAGCTACTGTCTACAATGGTTGGCAAATAATGTCATCTGTATATCTGATTCTGTCCCTTAATAATACTGCCATGCAACTTATGCATTGTATTACTTGCACTGTGCCTGGTTGTCCAGCAGGTGGCAGTGTATCTGGCAGAGAGATCTTTAGATAGAATGGAACTTACCATTCCATTCTTGCCCCTTTTGGGAAGAAGTGGGTTAGTCCTGCTTTCTACCAAGGGAGGAGTTGCAGGAAGCAATAGTATAATAGAATTGGAAAGGGACAAGACATGGTGCAGTGAGGGGAGCGCCCCCTCCTGCAGCAGGAGTCTTCCAGGGGAAGCAGCTCATAGAGCACACCAACTCCTTGCAGTTCCTAGACTGAGTATTATGATAGGGTCAATGGCCAAAGGCACCCCACTCAAAGGTACCATAACTGCTAGAAAGTCCAGTAACCAGACTGATGCCAGAGATTAGCACAGCAGCAGAGGGAGAAAGCAAGGTATTCAAGTTTGCTGGCCAGTTTACACTAAAACCTGCTGGAGCCAAGTGAAAGATCAAGTATTGTCTGGATGCAAGTTTATTCAAGTAAAACTGTTGAAATGTATCAAGTTTGGACTCATTTTATTCTCCACTAACTATAACTCTTTTCTTTTAATGCTACGGAGTCTAACCCTGGAGAGTGATGGTATACAGGTAGGAGAACCGTGACACACAAACCATTTAGACAATATCACCACTCAGCATTTCCTACTCACTGGGACCCCATTCATGCCCTGGGGGGTGGCACATTGCAGAGGCTGCTGTGACTACTAGGAAGTGAGGGCAGTGGTCACTACATAAGTGGCTGCTGAGACTATTTGGGTCATTATGGCAATGATTACTAGATATGGGGCCTGCTGTAACCATTATGGAAGTTAGGACAGTGGTCACTAGATATGGGGGCTGCTGGGACTATTGGGGGAGTTGGGGCAGTGGTCACTAGATGAGGGGGCTTCTGTGACTATGGGGAAAGTTAAAGCAGTGGTCACTAGATATGGGGACTGCTGTGACTATGGGGGAGTTGGGGCATTGGTCACTAGATGAGGGGCTGCTGTGACGACTGGGAAACTTAAAGCAGTGGTCCCTAGATATAGGGGCTGCTGTGACTATAGGGGAGTTGGGGCATTGGTCACTAGATGAGGGGGCTTGTGTGACTATGGGGAAAGTTAAAGCAGTGGTCACTAGATATGGGGGCTGCTGTGACTAGAGGGAAAGTTAAAGCAGTGGTCATTATATATGGGGGCTGCTGTGACTATTGGGGGAGTTGGGGCATTGGTCACTAGATGAGGGGCTGCTGTGACTACTGGGAAACTTAAAGCAGTGGTCCCTAGATATAGGGGCTGCTGTGACTATAGGGGAGTTGGGGCATTGGTCACTAGATGAGGGGGCTTGTGTGACTATGGGGAAAGTTAAAGCAGTGGTCACTAGATATGGGGGCTGCTGTGACTAGAGAGAAAGTTAAAGCAGTGGCCATTATATATGGGGGCTGCTGTGACTAGAGGGAAATTTAAAGCAGTGGCCATTATATATGGGGGCTGCTGTGACTATTGGGGGAGTTGGGGCAGTGGTCACTAGATGAGGGGTCCGCTGTGACTATTGTGGGAGTTGGGGCAGTGGTCACTAGATATAGGGGCTGCTGTGACTACTGGGGAAATTAAAATAGTGGGCACTAGATATAGGGGCTGCTGTGACTATTGGGGGAGTTGGGGCAGTGGACACTAGATAGGGGGCTGCTGTGACTATTGGGGGAGTTGGGGCAGTGGACACTAGATATGGGGCTGCTGTGACTATTGGGGCAGTGGTCACTAGATGAGGGGCAGATTTGAATGCTGGGGAAGTGGAGGGCCTGCTGTGATCTGTGGGGGTCTGAGGGAATAAAACATAAACATAAAGTCATTATGACTGTTCAGCTACTCTTGTAAAACACAGAAACTGCATCACAATAACCTTTCAGTTTAAATATTTGACCTTTTAAAAAATGTTTTTACATTTTTTTTTACTTATGCAGAAAACTATTTATGAGGCTGTGCAGCGCGGGGCACGTTGTACGCCATTCAGGCATTTGTTTTAATCCAAAACTTAATTTATTAGGTTAGAAGATGATTCATTTCAACAGCTGAAGGGACTTTTACTAATTTTTATTGCAGCGTAAAATTTATTAGCGGCAGAATAAGGTCATTTCATCTGTGCGGAGTCTTAATAAAGATTTTAATTGGGGTGTCGCTTCTTAAAAATGCATGAACGCTACATTGTAAATTAACGGGAACTTTCCGTTTTCTAGGAAAAATGTTCTTTATTTGGATAATAAAAAGTCTCGTAAAATAATAGTTGTGTCTGGAAAAAGAAAAAAAGGAATGAATAAATAAACTTTTCCCAGGGTGCAACGGGAAGTCACAGAGGTGACAGACGGGCCCCTGAGTACTCAGACTAATTACTGGTGTAGGAGCCATAGCAGCAGCGTGGCCTTCTTTGGGGGGAAAAATGCTTAAAGGGGTTCAACACATTGAATAAAAGGTATGATTTTTCCACAGAAACAGTGCCTCGATTGGCCATTGGCTATGTTCATATGGAGCTGTTTTTGAAAAAAACAAAAAACAAAAACAAAAGCGGGCATTTTTCTGAATCTACAGGATGTACAGTACAGTAGGTCATGTAATTAAATTAAGAGAAGTAACAGTTGGATACAATAAGTAACACTGGGATACGCTGGGTAATACTAAGAGCGCTGAGAACGATGATGAAGCGATTCTATTAATTTTTATATCTTGCCTTCTCTCGTTACTTACACTCACGTCTCATCAGTGCTGCAAATGCTCAGATTATACCGCAGTGCAGAGCACAAAACCAATGGATAATTATCAGGATCACTGAGGAAATGTCAGCAGGAAAAGGCTCTGGTTCCAAGAAAACTTGCACTAGTGATAGCAGCGTCAACTGTGAAATGGGAAAGAGCATTTCCTAACAAAGGATTATAATCACACTAAATATAAAAGAACATAAGACAATATAGTAGTACAGGCATGCTCAACCTGCGGCCTCCGGCTGTTGTAAAACTACAACTCCCACAATGCCCTGCTGTAGGCTGTTCGGGCATGCTGGGAGTTGTAGTTTTGCAACAGCTGGAGGGCCGCAGGTTGATCATGCCTGTACTAGTAGATACCCAGGTTATACCAGCATGCTCCATATCACTATACACAAGAAGATGTATAACTTATACCAGCTGTACATATATAATTATATACAGGAGATGCCCAGGTTATACCAGCATGGTCCGTATCACTATATACAAGAAGATGTATAACTTATACCAGCTGTACATATATAATTATATACAGGAGATACCCAGGTTATACCAGCACGGTCCATATCACTATATACAAGAAGATGTATAACTTATACCAGCTGTACATATATAATTATATACAGGAGATACCCAGGTTATACCAGCTGTACATCTATAATTATATACAGGAGATGCCCAGGTTATACCAGCATGGTCCATATCACTATATACAAGACGTGTATAACTTATACCAGCTGTACATATATAATTATATACAGGAGATACCCAGGTTATACCAGCATGGTTCATATCACTATATACAAGAAGATGTATAACTTATACCAGCTGTACATATATAATTATATACAGGAGATGCCCAGGTTATACCAGCATGGTCCATATCACTATATACAAGAAGATGTATAACTTATACCAGCTGCACATATATAATTATATACAGGAGATGCCCAGGTTATTCCAGCTGTACATATATAATTATATACAGAAGATACCCAGGTTATACCAACATGGTCCATATCACTATATAGAAGAAGATGTATAACTTATACCAGCTGTACATATATAATTATATACAGCAGATGCCCAGGTTATACCAGCACGGTCCATATCACTATATACAAGAAGATGTATAACTTATACCAGCTGTACATATATAATTATATACAGGAGATGCCCAGGTTATACCAGCATGCTCCATATCACTGTATACAAGGAGATGTATAACTTATACCAGCTGTACATATATAATTATATACAGGAGATGCCCAGGTTATACCAGCATGCTCCATATCACTATATACAAGAAGATGTATAACTTATACCAGCTGTACATATATAATTATATACAGGAGATGCCCGGGTTATACCAGCATGGTCCATATCACTATATACAAGAAGATGTATAACTTATACCAGCTGTACATATATAATATATACAGGAGATGCCCAGGTTATACCAGCTGTACATATATAATTATATACAGGAGATGCCCAGGTTATACCAGCATGCTCCATATCACTATATAGAAGAAGATGTATAACTTATATCAGCTGCCCAAAAAGTTAGAAATATTTGTCTTTTGGGGGAAATTTATGAAAAAAGTTCCGGCTCAGTGATTTTATATCATGAAAGTCAGGCATTTAAGTAGAAGCAGCGATGGCGATTCCTTCATTAACTTGTCCTGTGCCCTTGAGCACCAATTACAGCTTGACAGTGATGTCTCCTGCTGTTCACAAGTCGCCCTATTGTCTGCTGAGGCATGGCATCCCACTCTTCTCGAAGGGCGGCCCTTAGGCCATTGAGGTTCTGGGGTACAGAGTTACGAGCCCCTACACAGCGACTCAGCTGATCCCATAGGTTTTCAATGGGATTCAGGTCTGGATCTCCTTGACGTCTCCAACATCGTTGTGACAATCATTTCTGCTCTTCTCAGCATGAATTGACTTTCATCAGTGAACAGCACTGAGGCCCACTGTTCCCTCGTCCAGCGTAGATGCTCTCTGGCCCATACAAGATGATGACGCCTGTGCCTGGTGATCTGGTCAGGTACCTTTGCAGGTCATCTAGCACACAGGTCTGGTCTCATGTGACACTTAGGTGCCTCTCGTCTCCCTTTAATGTGCCTGGTGTTGTTTGGCATTCATCATCTGGTTCCGCAGGGCATTGTTCAGAATGAAGCGTTCATCAGTGGCCGATGTGGCCAAAGGACGTCCACTTCTCTACCTTTCTGTGACTTTTCCAGTCTCTCTGTATCTCTGATACAGCCTGCTGATGACACTCTGTGACACTCTAAGCTCAGTGGTTACTTCCGTCTGAGAACATTCTGCTTGAAGCCTTGCAATGGCGAGGAACTGTTGATCAATTGTTAGGTGTCATCTTGGTCTCATGATGTCAAAATGTGAACAGCATGATGAGGAGGACTGTTTAAATACCAATTCTAACTGAACCAGGAAATTTTTGGGGCGATTCATGGATCAAACACCTGTTGTGAATTTTGCCGTTAAGCTCCTTGTTAGAGAACAGCAAGTCGTGCAAAAAGTACTGAAGCATTGAACAACTGGACATGTGCATTCAAAAGTTTAGAGAAGGTCACATTAAGTTCTCCTGTAAAGGTTAGAGGGCATTTTAGGTTAATCCTGAAATTTCACCCACAGGACAAATATCCCTAACTTTTTGTGAGTAGTTGTATATCATTACATATAGGACATGCCCAGATTATATCAGCATAGTCCATACTTGAGTTGACCCCACCTACTTTTTCCCCCTCCTTCTGTCCATTTGGGCCCTAATTGGAAGAATTCAGACTTGTTGTCTAGAGAGGCACTAACTATAAATACACCCCTGACTACCCAACTGGTTGAAGACCTGTAAAGCTCCCCATAGATACAGGAGTTTATTTGGTCACCTATTTGATTCAATGTTTCCAACATAGCCGGCTGTTACTAGAGTATAAAGAATGTCCAGAATGTCTTGGTCAATATTGACGTTAGGGTTCAAATCCATAATGGGCTGAAATCACAGGGGATGATAATGAGGGGCACATGACTACGGACCTCGCCATCACGACGGTGATGCTAATGTCACATCGCTTCTGTCTACCTTCTGTAAAACACAACTACATGACAAGAGCAAAGCCGTCACCAGCACCAGGAAATCCTGGGCAGATTCCAGGCCCTACTGGGCATCAAGGTCACTCTACAGTCGTGGCCAAAAGTTTTTTTTTTCAGGTTTAAGTGATATATTTAAGCACATTTACAGAGAATTGTAAAAACCAGTCCAGTGGCATCATCTTCACTGGTATCTGAATCATGTGTTACATCAAGCATGTCCCGCACAGAATCCACATGGAGGGAGAAGTGTCACCAGGGTATGGATTTACCTGACAGTTGGTCTCATTTTCCTTTGGGGCTCACTCCCTGGAAGACTCCAGCATCCCTCATCGCCTCAAACGCCTTCACTGCGTCATAGTTCTTGTAGAAGTCGGCATATGACTTCTTCCTGGGTTCAGCCACTCCGAACTTGTATAACGCAATGACGCTAAGTGAAAAGACGACGGCTCCGATAATGTGGACTCTCAGGCGCTTGGCCAGGAGGCCTCTCATCTGAGGCTTTTGCAGAAGAGCTTGTGACATGATGGCAATTTATAAACCTCCGCAGCGGGCACTGTGTCCTCGTGGCCAAAAGTTTTGAGAATTACAGTCATGTGAAAAAATTAGGACACCCTTTGAAAGCATGTGGTTTTTTGTAACATTTTTAATAAAAGGTTATTTCATCTCCGTTTCAACAATACAGAGAGATTAAAGTAATCCGACTAAACAAAGAAAACTGAAGAAAAGTCTTTTCAAGATCTTCTGTAAATGTCATTCTACAAAAATGCCTATTCTAACTGAGGAAAAAGATAGGACACCCTTGCCCCTAATAGCGAGTGTTACCTCCTTTGGCTGAAATAACTGCAGTGAGACGGTTCTTGTAGCCATCTACCAGTCTTCGACATCGGTCTGAGGAAATTTTACCCCACTCCTCAATGCAGAACTTTTTCAGCTGTGAGATGTTTGAGGGGTTTCTTGCACGTACAGCCCTTTTCAAGTCACCCCACAGCATCTCAATGGGATTCAAATCTGGACTTTGACTTGGCCATTCCAGGACTCTCCATTTCTTCTTTTTCAGCCAATCTTTGGTTGATTTACTAGTATGTTTTGGGTCATTGTCATGTTGCATGGTCCAGTTCCGCTTCAGCTTTAATTTTCTAACTGATGGTCTCACATGTTCTTCAAGCACCTTCTGATACACAGTAGAATTCATCGTGGATTCTATGATGGTGAGCTGACCAGGTCCTGCTGCAGCAAAGCAGCCCCAAACCATGACACTTCCACCTCCATGCTTCACAGTTGGTATGAGGTTCTTTTCTTGGAATGCTGTGTTTGGTTTACGCCAAACATGTCCTCTGCTGTTGTGTCCAAATAATTCAATTTTGGACTCATCTGTCCAAAGAACATTATTCCAGAAGTCCTGGTCTTTGTCAACTTTATCTCTGGCAAATGTCAGTCTGGCCTCGATGTTTCTCTTGGAAAGCAAAGGTTTCCTCCTTGCACACCTCCCATGCAAGTTAAACTTGTACAGTCTCTTTCTGATTGTAGAGGCATGTACTTCTACATCAACAGTAGCCAGAGCCTGCTGTAGTTCTCGAGATGACACTTTAGGGTTTTTGGAGACCTCTTTTAGCATCTTGCGGTCTGCTCTTGGGGTGAACTTGCTGGGGCGACCAGTCCTGGGCATGTTGGCAGTTGTTTTGAAAGCCCTCCACTTGTAGACTATCTTCCGGACAGTGGAATGGCTGATTTCAAAATCTTTTGAGATCTTTTTAAATCCCTTCCCAGACTCATAGGCTGCTACAATCTTTTTTCTGAAGTCCTCTGACAGCTCTTTTGCTCTCACCATGGTGCTCACTCTCACTTCAACAGTCAGGAGCACACCAAACTAAATGTCTGAGGTTTAAATAGGGCAAGCCTCATTCAACATGCAGAGTAACGATCTACTAATTATGTGCACCTGGTGTGATATACCTGTGTGAGATCTGAGCCAATTTAAGAGGGAATACATGTGAGGGTGTCCTATCTTTTTCCTCAGTTAGAATAGGCATTTTTGTAGAATGACATTTACAGAAGATCTTGAAAAGACTTTTCTTCAGTTTTCTTTGTTTAGTTGGATTACTTTAATCTCTCTGTATTGTTGAAACGGAGATGAAATAACCTTTTATTAAAAATGTTACAAAAAACCACATGCTTTCAAAGGGTGTCCTAATTTTTTCACATGACTGTACATAAATGTTGGAAATTGGAAAAGTTGCTGCCTTAGTTTTTATAATAGCACTTTGCATATACTCCAGAATGTTATGAAGAGTGATCAGATGAATTGCATAGTCCTTCTTTGCCATGAAAATTAACTTAATCCCCAAAAAACCTTTCCACTGCATTTCATTGCTGTCATTAACCTCTTAGTGACCAAGCCTGTTTGGGCCTTTATGACCAAGCGTTTCTCTTTCTTTTTTCATGGTCTCGTTCCAAGAGCTATAACTTTTTTATTTTTTCGTCTATATAGCTTTATAAAGGGCTTGTTTTTTACGGGACAAGTTGTAGTTTTTAATGGCACCATTTTGGGTTACACATAACTTTATGATTAACTTTTATTAACTCTTTCTGGGAGGGAGATGGGGAAAAATAGCAATACTGCCACTGCGTTTTTACATTATAAATTTTACGGCGTTAATTTTTCGGTACAAATAGCATAATATCTTTATTCTCTGGGTCAGTACAATTACAGTGATACTAAATACTTATAATTTTTTTAAGTTTTACTACTTTTTTCCAATAAAACCCCTTTTTTTAACCCAAAAAATGATTTTGCATTGCCACTTCACAAGACCCATAACTTTTTTTATTTTTTTCTATGGAGTTGTGTGAGGGCTTGATTTTTGAGGGACAACTTGTATTTTTCATTGGTATCATTTTGGAGTAAATGCCGCTTTTTGATCTCTTGTTATTACGTTTTTTTCAGTGGAAACTAAGAATAAATTTGAAATTCTGTTGTTGTTTTTTTACGGCGTTCACCATAGGGGATAATTTATGTAATATTTATGTAGTCCGGGTCGTTACGGACGTGGCAATACCAAATATATGGGGGCTATTTTCTTTTTGCAATTTTTTTCATTGAAAAGCGTATTTTCATTGAAAAAAAAAACATATTTTTTTATTTTATGGAATTTTTTTAAATCATTGTTCTTCCATTGTTAACCATGGTGACCTGCAAAGAAACGCGTGCAGCCATCATTGCGTTGCATAAAAATGGCTTCACAGGCAAGGATATTGTGGCTACTAAGATTGCACCTCAATCAACAATTTATAGGATCATCAAGAACTTCAAGGAAAGAGGTTCAATTCTTGTTAAGAAGGCTTCAGGGCGTCCAAGAAAGTCCAGTAAGCGCCAGGATCGTCTCCTAAAGAGGATTCAGCTGCGGGATCGGAGTGCCACCAGTGCAGAGCTTGCTCAGGAATGGCAGCAGGCAGGTGTGAGCGCATCTGCACGCACAGTGAGGCGAAGACTTTTGGAAGATGGCCTGGTGTCAAGAAGGGCAGCAAAGAAGCCACTTCTGCCACGAGCGATCAGTATGATAGAGACATTTGGTCGGTACTCGGGTTTACATATTAATTGGACCAAGTCGGCTCTCATGCCCTTATGGGACGCTGATTGGCCCATTGAGTATCATAATCTGAGGATTGTGGACCATTTTAAATATTTGGGGATTTTCATTACCAGAGACCCGAGGGAGGCGTACGCCAAAAATGTTGCCCCTTTGGAATCAGTTTTTTCTAGCAAGTTTGCTATCTGGAAAACGCTGCCTATATCTATTATGGGACGGATTAACTTGATAAAGATGATCCTACTACCCAAGGGGCTATATTTGTTGGAACATGCCTGCACTCCAGTATCTAGGAATTTTTTTGATCGGCTTCATTCCTTAATGGTGCAGTTTATCTGGGGCAAGGCCAGACATAAATTAGCCATGCACACGTTACAGCGGTCCAGGATGTCGGGGGGCGCGGCTCTCCCGGATTTTCATTTGTACTTCCTAGCGGGTCAATTGAGGTTTTTAGCTGGGTGGGTTAATGGGCAGCCTCTAGTGAATATGGAATATTACCTGCAGCAGTATCTGGGGCTGTCCAGTTTATGGCCAGTGTTAGAAGGGGCGGGATCGCTGTCAGGGAAATTATTGCAGATTCACAGGCTGGCACATCAAGTTTGGAGAGACTCCAAATTGAGGCGCTATCAGGATTGGGCGGATGATATACCCCTGTGGGATAATCCATTGCTTCCACATTTGCAATCTATAGAGGGGACTCAGGTTTGGGCATCTTTAGGGATACATGCGCTGCGCGACTTGTATCAGAATGGTGTTCTTTGTTCCTTTTCTCAAGTTCAGGAGAAATTTGGCCTGGAGCGTACCCAATTTTTTAGATATTTGCAGATCAGGCATGCGCTGCAGGCACAGTTTAGGGATCCAAGCAGGGCCATCTCTTCATATCCCTTAATCGGTGTGGTGAAATCACAAGGGCCTAGGGGTCTAATTTCAGCCCTTTACACTTACTTGTTGGGGTTACGAATGTCTTCACAACCCATTCTAGCCGAAGCCAGGTGGAGGGATAATATTCCTCTTCTTACTGCAGAGGATTGGGCGGATGCGTTGGAGGCTGTCACCTCTGTGTCACCGTTGGTTAACAACAGACTGATACAGTTATATATGTTGCTCCGTAGTTATTTGACTCCTACCAGGCTGCATAAGATGGGGAGGATGCCTCAGCCTGATTGCCTTAGATGCTCACAGACTGGCGCGGACTTCTGGCACATGATGTGGGAATGCTCCCATATCAGATCATACTGGCAGGATATCCTTAGAGTCTTGTCGTCATTAGGTATGGGTCCGATTCCGTTATGTCCCAAGGTATGTGTGTTGGGCGTATTAAACAATGACGGGTGGTCACATTACAATAAGATACTCCTCAGTGAATCCCTGTTTATGGCCCGCAAGGTGATAGCTCTAAAATGGATGGCGGACGATCTTCCTACTGTGGGAATCTGGAAGAGGCTAGTGAACCAGATCATCCCATACGAAAAAGTATTATATGTAAATAGGAAGTGTCCTGACAAATTTCAGAAGGTTTGGGGACTATGGTGCGACTCTACTCTAACCACATCGCCCAATTCTACAAG
Source organism: Bufo gargarizans (assembly GCF_014858855.1). NCBI lineage: Eukaryota > Metazoa > Chordata > Amphibia > Anura > Bufonidae > Bufo > Bufo gargarizans. The sequence goes on along the minus strand of NC_058082.1, from coordinate 559,030,181 downwards.
GTCAGACAACCCCTGAGAGGGGCACAGAACCTCTAGGTTCTCTTTATTTTGATTCGATGCTTTGATTTTCCACACTGTGCTTGGGAGGGAAGGAAGTGATGACTTCTGTGCAATGGTGTACTCTTTCTTTATTGTGCTGTATTATGTGACATTTCGGTATGTTTTCATTGTACTTGCTGTAGCCTACTGTATGTGATTTTACGATATGCATATGTCTATGCCATATATGTGCCTTGTTACTCTTTTTCAATAAAACGAGTTTAAAAAAAAAAAAGAAGCCACTTCTCTCAAAAAAAAAACATCAGGGACAGATTGATCTTCTGCAGAAAATATGGTGAATGGACTGCGGAGGACTGGGGCAAAGTCATATTCTCCGATGAAGCCTCTTTCCGATTGTTTGGGGCATCAGGAAAAAGGCTTGTCCGGAGAAGAAAAGGTGAGCGCTACCATCAGTCCTGTGTCCTGCCAACAGTAAAGCATCCTGAGACCATTCATGTGTGGGGTTGCTTCTCATCCAAGGGAGTGGGCTCACTCACAATTTTGCCCAAAAACACAGCCATGAATAAAGAATGGTACCAAAACACCCTCCAACAACAACTTCTTCCAACAATCCAACAACAGTTTGGTGAAGAACAATGCATTTTCCAGCACGATGGAGCACCGTGCCATAAGGCAAAAGTGATAACTAAGTGGCTCGGTGGACCCAAAATGCCAACGTTTTGGGTCCATGGCCTGGAAACTCCCCAGATCTTAATCCCATTGAGAACTTGTGGTCAATCCTCAAGAGGCGGGTGGACAAACAAAAACCCACTAATTCTGACAAACTCCAAGAAGTGATTATGAAAGAATGGGTTGCTATCAGTCAGGAATTGGCCCAGAAGTTGATTGAGAGCATGCCCAGTCGGATTGCAGAGGTCCTGAAAAAGAAGGGCCAACACTGCAAATACTGACTCTTTGCATAAATGTCATGTAATTGTCGATAAAAGCCTTTGAAATGTATGAAGTCCTTGTAATTATAATTTCACTACATCACAGAAACAACTGAAACAAAGATCTAAAAGCAGTTTAGCAGCAAACTTTGTGAAAACTAATATTTGTGTCATTCTCAAAACTTTTGGCCAGGACTGTACACCTGCGGTGGTCCTGAACAGGATTGTACACAAAGCATTACATTCAGGACAGATATGGAGATTGCTGCAACTCTCACCTCTCACCCTCTAGTGGAGCACGGATGTACAGACCTGAACTCAGTCTGGAGCGAAATACGAAAAAGAACAAGGAATATAGCTCTTCATAATAAAAGGCTTCTTTATTCCACATTGTGGAAAGATCTCAGTTTTGCACTCACTCCTCCTTTGTAGTCTATGGGGAACGCTGCCTCTGTAAATCAGTTGATGGGGTCCCCCTTCTCCAGATACACAAAAAGCTCCAGAGGTGGGATCCATGACAATGAAGTGCACGTGAAGGGGATACCTCATTATAGGTGTTCGTCTTGTTTCGAAAGCCCCTTTTGATACTATTAGGACATTCTGAGGGAGGCAACTAAAAAGTCTCTTGCTCTGGAGAAGCTTATACAGATAGCCTATTGATTTTAATAGGCACCATGTAATACCTAATTCCACCTGTGGTAGCGCAGTTGTCAAATTCACCTGCATATGACAGCTGATCTCTGGGATCTTTGAAGCAGGACGCTCAATGATCAGCTTTTCACTTGTGGGGACCTTTTGTGTAGACCCCACTGTGTGGCCAGACCCGCCGTGGACATTATACAATGCCTTGAAAAATTATTCATACCCCCTGAACTTTTCCACATTTTTTCACATTACACTCACAAACTTAAATATATGTGTTTGGCATTCTCTGTGAAAATCCAGTGTGACCAGTTGCCTTCAAAAGTCACCTAATTAGTAAATAGAGTCCACCCGTGTGTAAGGTGTTCTTAGTATAACTCCAGCTGTTCTGTGAAGGCCTTAGTGATCAAACAGCATCATGAAAACCAAAGAACACACCAGACAGGTCAGAAATAAAGTTATGGAGAAGTCCAAAGCAGGTTTAGGTTATAAAAAAATATCCCAAGCTCTGAACATCTCATGGAGCACTGTTCAATCCATTATCTGAAAATAGACGGTATATGGAACTGAAAACCTACCAAGACATGGCCGTCCACCTAAACTGACAGCCCCGGCAAGAAGAGCACTAATTAGAGAAGCAGCCAAGAGGCCCATGCTCACTCTGTAGAAGCTACAGAGATCCACAGCTCAGGTGGGAGAATCTGTCCACAGCTATTAGTCATACTCCACAAATCTGGCCTTTATGGCAGAATGCCAAGAAGAATTTTTTTTTGAAAGCAAGCCATAATAAGTACTGTTCACAGTTTGCCAGAAGCCATGTAGGGTAAACAGCAAACATGTGGAAGAAGGTGCTCTGGTCAGATGAGACCAAAGTTGAAGTTTTTGGCCTTAATGTAAAATGCAATGTGTGGCGGAAAACTTACACTGCACATCACCCTGAACACACCATCCCCTCATAGTGGTAGAAGCATCATGCTGTGGGGAGGCTTTCCTTTCGCAGGGACAGGAAAGCTGGTCAGAGATGATGGGAAGATGAATGGAGCTAAATGCAGGGAAATCCTGGAGGAAAACCTGGTGGAGGCTGCAGAAGACTTGAGACTAGGGTGGAGGTTCACCTTCCAGGAGGACAAGAACCCTAAACATCCAGCCAGAGCTACAATGTAAGGGTTCAGATCAAAGCATATTCATGTGTTAGAGCGACCCAGTCACAGTCCAGACCTAAATCACATTGAGAAGCTGTGGCAAGACTTGAAAACTGCTGTTCACAGATACTCTCCATCCAATCTGACCGAGCGCGAGCTCTTTTGCACAGAATAATGGGCACAAATTTCAGCCTTTTCAAAGCTGGTAGAGACAGACCCCAAAATACTTGTGCAACAGGCACCTCTCCCTAGGGCTCTCTATATAAACGCGTCCCAGGTGTAGGAAATGCCGAGTGGTATGTTGCGGCCTAAAATGTCTCTTTATGTGTGTCACGGTGCTCCTACCTGGATACAACTAGACCGCAGGCTTTGGCTCCAAAGCAATAAATAAAGGGAATAATTGAGGGATAAAAGAATAACTTGAGTCCAGACCTTGAGATGAATTTCAATGGCAGCTTTACTTTGCATAAACGTTCTCCAAAACAGTTTACAGGCTTTGTCTTGGTTCCAGCAGGCTTTAGCATGAAACTGGCAGGCAAACTCAGCTTCTTCTGTATGCTGCACTTCACTTTGTAGTCTGACTCTAGGTTATGAACTTTCCTCCTGGCTCCTGAAGCTTCAAGCTTTGGCCTCTATGGCCAGAAGAGCTCAAGGTGCACACCCTTTCCCTAGTTGGGGGTAAACTAGACTAACTGGAACTTCTGCCCCACCCTTCCTGCAGGAAATAGGACTCGCCCACTTCTCTCCAGTGGGGGGTTAGAATAGAATGGTTAGCTCCATTCTACATAATTACAGCTCTGCCGGGTTTGCTGCCACCTGCTGGTGAACCAGGCACATTACATGTGAACATAACAGTTGCATAACAAAATAGGAATGCACATTGTATAGGTCCTGGAATAAATACACAAGATGACATGAGGTTAGACCAATAAATACAGTGGTGAGCGGTGTGTGTCGTGTATACTTGTGCATTAACGAATCGACATCTCGTCGGCCGTAACAGCGGGTGGCAGCAGCATGTATTTGGGGAGTGTTGACAGGCGGAAGTGGAAGGAGAGATTTAGTGAGTGGAGATAGATCGACCCCCTCGCAGTCACGTCCCCATCATGTTCTGGGACGGTGCGTAAGTGCGATAGCAAAAAAAAAAGGATAGCTCGGCAGAGGGCGGGACAGAGGCGAATGTTCACGAGAAGCCATGACACTTTAGAATCATCCTAAAAATATCCTAAACACTGCATTTGGATGTCGGGGCCCTTTAAAATGTTGACACTTCTCGTATTCTAATAGAAATGTAATTGAAGATTTTGCTGTTATTTGAACCAGTGAAAACATTTCTTCTTAATTAGCTAAAACTCAATTATAATTATTCTGCCTGGGAAAATCTGCGTGAATCAAACGCCTGGTTGTATCATCTAATTAAAATGGTAAAAAGAGACGATGGGAGTAATATTAATAGATTACTGCAACGTTTAGCGCATTACGGAAGCAACTGCTGCGCCGGCTCCTTCATTTTCTGGGATTTATCGCTCTTAATTAGTTAATTTAGAGTAACATGTTTAAAACAAATCAAGTATCAGCCTCATTTGCACTGTGAACTCTTCTTGTTTTATCTGTTTTGCACAAATATTTGTCTTTTCTTTTTGCTCCCGACCTCGTCTTCTGTAGCTGGGTCCCGGGCGCCGTGCAGAGCGGATACGGTGTTATAATTCAGTCACAGAGTCACCAGGGCTTCATACCAATGCACAGACCCTGCTGACTCCTCGCCATCTTCTCTGCTCCACTCTAGAAATGAGTGAACCACTCGTTTTGGGTCTGGTTTGCGAATTTTGAAATATTTTGAATCGATTTGTGTCCAACTAAAGTTGCTCCAATTGTCCTAGGAAAACTTGTTAGCACTTTTCATTTATTTTTTATGAATTTTTTTTCCCCTGCTCAAGCTCTGGAACACAATGACAGCAACAGTAAAAGCTTCGAAAAGTGGTCCCTCATCGGGGGGGGGGGGGGGGGGGGGGGGGGGGGATGATGTTTAAACACACACAGTGTTATGGGATTAAAATAAATAAATAATAAAAGTGGCTTGGGGGACCTAACGTCCAAAAATGATGCCTTGACAGGGTCAGAAAGCTGCCGCTACGACACGCACAAGTGTTGATTGTCAGAATTAAAAGTGGCTTGTTGTGAATAGGCCAAAAAAAAAATCTGGAAATGTGAATGTGGAAAGGGTACGGATATGGTGACGTGTAGCTGCAGCAGGAGCAGTATAGCACGGAACATACGAGGCTGTCTATGGGTAGTCGTTTTAGTAGTGATAGTGGCGGCAGATCCTTTGCATTAATGGTGGGGATTAACAGCGAGGAGCAGCAGCAGCCTTATGGAAGATGATGGTCAGCAGGTTGCAGCAGTGGCATGATGTTGGCGGTGGCAACTGGAGCCAAATGTTGCCAACTGGCATGATGCAGGCCGGAACAGCAGCCGTACGGAACTTGCAAGTAAACAGACAGACAGCAGTGGCATGATGTGGGGGGCAGCAGCCGTACAGACAGACCGTACGAAGACAGAAAGCAACAAGGGGTTACATTGTGTTCTTTAATAAAGCCGCTGTATGCTTCAGCCTCCTTGTTTGCTGTACTGCATTTGAATTCTGCCTTGCGGTCTCTTCCTCCGCTGACCGCTACAGCTGCGTGCTCAGTTCTTTTCTTCAGGTCGAAAAAAAAAAGGAGGATACCCAGGTTATACCAGCATGCTCCATATCACTATATACAAGGAGATGTATAACTTATACCAGTTGTACATATATAATTATATACAGGAGATACCCAGGTTATACCAGCATGGTCCATATCACTATATAGTGGAAGATATGTAACTTATACCAGTTGTACATATACATTTATATACAGGAGATGCCCAGGTTATACCAGATGTACATATATAATTATATACAGGAGATGCCCAGGTTATACCAGATGTACATATATCATTATATACAGGAGATGCCCAGGTTATACCAGCATGGTCCATATCACTATATACAAGAAGATATGTAACTTATACCAGTTGTACATATATATTTATATACAGGAGATGCCCAGGTTATACCAGCATGCTCCATATCACTATATACAAAAAGATGTATAACTTATACCAGCTGTACATATATAATTATATACAGGAGATGCCCAGGTTATACCAGCATGCTCCATATCACTATATACAAGAAGATGTATAACTTATACCGGCTGTACATATATAATTATACACAGGAGATGCCCAGGTTATACCAGCATGCTCCATATCACTATATACAAGAAGATGTATAACTTATACCGGCTGTACATATATAATTATATACAGGAGATGCCCAGGTTATACCAGCATGCTCCATATCACTATATACAAGAAGATGTATAACTTGTACCAGCTGTATATATATAATTATATACAGGAGATGCCCAGGTTATACCAGCATGCTCCATATCACTATATACAAGAAGATGTATAACTTGTACCAGCTGTACATATATAATTATATACAGGAGATGCCCAGGTTATACCAGCATGGTCCATATCACTGTATACAAGGAGATGTATAACTTATACCAGCTGTACCTATATAATTATATACAGGAGATGCCCAGGTTATACCAGCATGGTCCATATCACTATATACAAGAAGATGTATAACTTATACCAGCTGTACATATATAATTATATACAGGAGATGCCCAGGTTATACCAGCTGTACATATATAATTATATACAGGAGATGCCCAGGTTATACCAACATGCTCCATATCACTATATACAGGAGATGTATAACTTATACCAGCTGTACATATATAATTATATACAGGAGATGCCCAGGTTATACCAGCATGGTCCATATCACTATATACAAGAAGATGTATAACTTATACCAGCTGTACATATATAATTATATACAGGAGATACCCAGGTTATACCAGCTGTACATATATAATTATATACAGGAGATGCCCAGGTTATACCAGCTGTACATATATAATTATATACAGGAGATACCCAGGTTATACCAGCATGCTCCATATCACTATATACAAGAAGATGTATAACTTATACCAGCTGTACATATATAATTATATACAGGAGATGCCCAGGTTATACCAGCATGGTCCATATATAATTATATACAGGAGATGCCCAGGTTATACCAGCATGCTCCATATCACTATATACAAGAAGATGTATAACTTATACCCGCTGTACATATACAATTATATACAGGAGATGCCCAGGTTATACCAGCGTGCTCCATATCACTATATACAAGAAGATGTATAACTTATATCAGCTGTACATATACAATTCTATACATGACATACCCAGGTTATACCAGCGTGCTCCATATCACTATATACAAGAAGATGTATAGCTTATACCAGCTGTACATATATAATTATATACAACGATTATCTCTCGTTTGATTTTCCTATTGCCCACCTTTGACTAAGCATTGCCCATCTTAAAGCCTACCCTGCTCAGCAGCTGCCATGGCTTAGAGGGAACACTGGACCAGACCCCAATCAGACCTATCAGACCCCCATATCAGACCTTAGACCAGACCACCAGACCCCCATATCAGACCCCATTAGACTTCCAGACCCCCATATCGGATCTCAGACCAGACCTCCAGACCCCCATTAGATATCCAGAGCCCCATATCAGACCCCAATTAGACCTCCAGGCCCCCATTAAACTTACAGACCCCCATATCAGACCTAAGACCAGACCTCCAGACCCCCACATAACACCCACATTAGACCTCAAGACTCCTATATCAGACCCCCATTAGATCTCAGACCAGACCTCCAGACCCCCATTTGACCTTCAGAGCCCCATTTGACCTCCAGGCCCTCATAAGACTTACAGACCCTCATATCAGACCTCAGACTCCTATTAAACCCCAGATCCCCCATATCAGATCCCTATCAGACCCCTCATATGAGACCTTCAGATCCCAATCAGACCTCCAGACCCCCCATATCAGACCTCAGATCAGACTTAAAAATAAATAAATTAACTTACCCCTCCTGCTTCGCTGCCACTCTCCAGGTCCGGCGGTCTCCCAGGTTCTCTTCTCAGGTCCCGCGCCTGCAGTCACTTGACCTACTGCAGCGTCAGGTCATAGAGCGCTCTATACGTCCTGATGCTGCATGCAGCCAGGACACAGCAGCGCGGGCCCTGAGAAGAGCGAGCAGGAGGAGGGGTAAGTACAGCGATCACAGGGCTTCTCTCCCCGCCTCTTGCATACTAGTGAGCGCTTCCAAGATGCAGTGCATCTTATAAAAGAAAAAGTACCGCCCCACTGGCAAGGAGGGCATCGACCACAGGCTGTGCCGATGCCGCCCTTCAAAGTCGGCACAAGATGCCGCCTGAGGCGAGATTAATACAAGAGAGAAGGAAAACAAGCGCCAATCCCCGTTAGGACACAAAGTCGTGGAGAAAAATGATAATAAAGGAAAGCCAGGGGTGGGAAATGAGACGTAGGACTGGATAGCTCTATCACATGAACTATAAGTGAACACAGCTATATAAAGGCAATATATAAATAAATGGATAGTATGATAAAAAATTATCATGTGATAGAGCTATCCAGTCCTACGTCTCATTTCCCACCCCTGGCTTTCCTTTATTATCATTTTTCTCCACGACTTTGTGTCCTAACGGGGATTGGCGCTTGTTTTCCTTCTCTCTTGTTTTTGGGGTCTACAGGTCCTTCTAAAAAAATTAGCATATTGTGATAAGGTTCATTATTTTCTGTAATGTACTGATAAACATTAGACTTTCATATATTTTAGATTCATTACACACCAACTGAAGTAGTTCAAGCCTTTTATTGTTTTAATATTGATGATTTTGGCATACAGCTCATGAAAACCCCAAATTCCTATCTAAAAAAATTAGCATATTTCATCCGACCAATAAAACAAAAGATTTTTTAATACAAAAAAAGTCAACCTTCAAATAATTCTGTTCAGTTCTGCACTCAATACTTGGTCGGGAATCCTTTTGCAGAAATCACTGCTTCAGTGCGGCGTGGCATGGAGGCAATCAGCCTGTGGCACTGCTGAGGTGTTATGGAGGCCCAGGATGCTTCAATGCGGCGTGGCATGGAGGCAATCAGCCTGTGGCACTGCTGAGGTGTTATGGAGGCCCAGGAGGCTTTACTGCGGCGTGGCATGGAGGCAATCAGCCTGTGGCACTGCTGAGGTGTTATGGAGGCCCAGGAGGCTTCAATGCGGCGTGGCATGGAGGCAATCAGCCTGTGGCACTGCTGAGGTGTTATGGAGGCCCAGGAGGCTTTACTGCGGCGTGGCATGGAGGCAATCAGCCTGTGGCACTGCTGAGGTGTTATGGAGGCCCAGGAGGCTTCACTGCGGCGTGGCATGGAGGCAATCAGCCTGTGGCACTGCTGAGGTGTTATGGAGGCCCAGGAGGCTTCGATAGCGGCCTTAAGCTCATCCAGAGTGTTGGGTCTTGCGTCTCTCAACTTTCTCTTCCCAATATCCCACAGATTCTCTATGGGGTTCAGGTCCGGAGAGTTGGCAGGCCAATTGAGCACAGTAATACCATGGTCAGTAAACCATTTACCAGTGGTTTTGGCGCTGTGAGCAGGTGCCAGGTCGTGCTGAAAAATGACATCTTCATCTCCATAAAGCTTTTCAGCAGATGGAAGCATGAAGTGCTCCACAATCTCCTGATAGCGGCTGCATTGACCCTGCCCTTGATAAAACACAGTGGACCAGCAGCTGACATGGCACCCCAGACCATCACTGACTGTGGGTACTGACACTGGACTTCAGGCATTTTGGCATTTCCCTCTCCCCAGTCTTCCTCCAGACTCTGGCACCTTGATTTCCGAATGACATGCAACAGTCCAGTGCTGCTTCTCTGTAGCCCAGGTCAGGCGCTTCTGCCGCTGTTTCTGGGGAATGCGGCCCCTGTAGCCCATTTCCTGCACACGCCTGTACACGGGGGTTCTGGATGTTTCTACTCCAGACTCAGTCCACTGCTTCCGCAGGTCCCCCAAGGTCTGGAATCGGTCCTTCTCCACAATCTTCCTCAGGGTCCGGTCACCTCTTCTCGTTGTGCAGCGTTTTCTGCCACACTTTTTCCTTCCCACAGACTTCCCACTGAGGTGCCTTGATACAGCACTCTGGGAACAGCCTATTCCTTCAGACATGTCTTTCTGTGTCTTACCCTCTTGCTTGAGGGGTCAATGATGGCCTTCTGGACAGCAGTCAGGTCGGCAGTCTTACCCATGATTGCGGTTTGGAGTAATGAACCAGGCTGGGAGTTTTTAAAAGCCTCAGGAATCTTTTGCAGGTGTTTAGAGTAAATTAGTTGATTCAGATGATTAGGTTAATAGCTCGTTTAGAGAACCTTTTCATGATATGCTAATTTTTTTAGATAGGAATTTTGGGTTTTCATGAGCTGTGGCCAAAATCATCAATATTAAAACAATAAAAGGCTTGAACTACTTCAGTTGGTGTGTAATGAATCTAAAATATATGAAAGTCTAATGTTTATCAGTACATTACAGAAAATAATGAACTTTATCACAATATGCTAATTTTTTTAGAAGGACCTGTATATTGTAAGTGACTGACTCTGTTCAACACTATAGATATATCACCCTTCATACGCATTCACATAACCCCCTCCAGTCGTGCTAAACACACGTTCAGACAATACACTGGCTGCAGGGCAGGCCAGCACCTCCAAGGCGTAAAGGGAAAGCTCAGGCCATGTGCCCAATTTGGGAGACCCAGAAGTTGAAGGGGGCAGACCCATCAGTCAGTTCGTGTAGGTTGGTGGTGCTGGTTGTTGTGGCGTGCTGACAAAGCTTTTCCACATGTCGGCCATGCTAACCCGGCCTTCTGAGGTGCTGGCGGTGCCCCAGCTGCGTTGGCGACCTCTTCCTCCTCCTCTGCCTTCGCCTTGTGCTTCCACTGTGCCCCCGCTGTCAGGTGGGAATACTCCCAGCAGCACGTCTACCAACATGCGCTTGTACTCACACATCTTACGATCACGCTCCAGTGACAGAATTAAGGACGGTACGTTGTCCTTGTAACAGGGATCCAGGAGCGTGGCCACCCAGTAATCAGCACAAGTTAGAATGTGGGCAACTCTGCAGTCATTGCGGAGACACTGCAGCATGTAATCGCTCATGTGTGCCAGGCTGCCCAGAGGCAACGAAAAGCTGTCCTCTGTGGGAGGTGTATCGTCTGTGTCCTCTGTATCCCCCCATCCACGCACCAGTGATGGCCATGAGCTGGTCTGGGTGCCACCCTGCTGTGAACATGGTTCCTCCTCCTCCATCTCCTCCTTTTTTATACCCAGAATATAATTGCAGTATTTCAAGCTTCTATTTGACTGTCACAAATGCACATATGCTGTGCTGGTGCACTGAACTTGCATAAACTGGCCGCCGCCGCCCACAGACGGATACAAGTTATTTTTCTGTGTCACTGGGCTCAGGGCAGGGTAAAAGGATTGTGCACTGCACCCACACAACAAAATCGCTGAGTTAACAAGCACTTCAGATTAAAGATTCTGTACTATTCTCTCCCTCACAGCAGCAGCATCCTCTCCCTACACTGATCAGAGCAGAGTGACGGGCGGCGCTACGTGACTCCAGCTTATACAGAGGCTGGGTCACATGCTGCACTGGCCAATCACAGCAATGCCAATAGTAGGCATGGCTGTGATGGCTTCTAAGGTCACATGAGTTAAACACTTGTTGATTGGCTGCTCTGTAGCCTTTCAAAAAATGCCATTAAATCGCCGAACACCAAACCCGAACTTTTACTAAAAAAAAATTCCTAAAGTTCGGGTCCAAAAATCCGAAAGTTCGGTACAAACCAGAACTTTACAGTTTCGGGTTCGCTCAACCCTAGTCGCAGCCAGACACAGCTCCCATCTTCTCTCTCCCTGCTTGTCCCTATTCTACACAACACACACATTTCGTCTTTGGAATCCTAGCCTTTCCCTTCACTCTCTCTGGCAATAAGCTTGATTAATTTCTGACTGTCCCTGATTTAGTTCTTATTTTCCCTGACTTCCTAAGATCATTTTTCTGGCAGACACAGTAAGACCCATCCACCTTCATACACGGCCCAGCACAGAATGGCATTGGGCTCATTCTGCTTGGGCACCTCTCTGCCTGCTGCAGCATGGATTGACTCATCTAGGCTGTCTGTCAGCCTGGGAGCCAATCAGGGCAAGCCCTTCGCCCACTTCCTCTCAGGGCCATGTAAGTCCCCTTCTTCCTCCCTAGTGTTTTTTCTCGTTTTAGTGGATTCAGGTTCGTCTGCCCTCCGAAAAATAGCAAAGTTTGGATCGAACACGGTTCGGTCCGAACTGGTTCGCTAATCCTTATTCCACTCATAACTCCACAGGATGAGCCCAGTCTTCTGCATGGACAGAATGGGATTTTTAGGTTGGTCCTGCTCACTGGACTGTTGGATGATTCTCAGATCTTGGTCATTTAACCCTTGTGATGCCACGATAAATTATGATGAGGTATTCCAATCTCCACAGGATATTGCACAAATGTTGATCAGTTTAAGTCTCACCTCTTGAGATTGGGCCCCATCTCACGGCTACTGTGAGTAGAGAGGTGGCTACAAATGCATTTTTTTTTTTTTTTGTGAATTCTGAGATCCGGGAATAAAATAGGCTTAAAATGAAACGTTTACTAAATTATGATAAAATACATTAATAAAGAAAACTAAGTTACCCAGGTCTTGAACAAATGAGTAATCTCCCTATCAGCTAGTGCCCAACATGTCATCTGGCCAATGCCCATATGATACAACCAGAGGTGGTAATGACAAGACATATTTTACCCTGATAATGTCCTCAATGGAGCTAACCTCTTTGTTACATCCCTAGATGGCTTCTAGCTTCTTGGCCCCTCCAAGCTCCTATTTGGTCAACATATGGCAGTTACTTGGGCACCGTATGATATGGCTCTTATTATTAGGCACTGGGCGGTATGACTATTGGTTCATTGTATAACAGTACACCATGTTCGAAGGTAAAGAAGGTTTTGAAGATGTATTGTTTGCTAAAAAAATCAATGAGTAGATCAGCTTATATCACATACAAAGCACTCACATCCTGTATATTTCTTACGGATAAAGGGAACATTGGTCGTGTTCTGTATTTTTAGAATCTGCCTTTCTACGCTGAGCGAACAGCATTTTTGGAGCTTAGTCATCCTGCGAAAGGGTCGAGTGAGCATATTCAAGTGAGCAGGATATAACCACGGCCACTTTCATGTATGAAGACACTTTACAAAGCAGCACTTAGTACAGGATCTGTACCGGCCTCGCTACCTTCTCCCAATCGTAACGTGTCTTTGTATTGATTGCTTGTGAGAGTCTCAACAATATGGAGAATGTTGGGTGAGTAATTTCTTTTTTTTTCTTTTTCGACCATCATCTTGGAGAATAAATCAGACCCGGCTTTTAGTTCTTGATAGCTGAAGAGAGATTGTTTGATGAATGGCAGCTTTCATAGTCAACCAAATGATACCATGCAAGCAGCTATGACCGCACAATAGTTCAATCCAACCCAGAGAAAACATTTTTATTTTTCTCTTTTGGAACTTATAGGCAAGAAAATAACCATGATTTACACTGCAATTCTGCTCTATTTGTGCACGACTATGATCAGCCACCCCAGGTAAGCAGCAACATTTAGTAGTCTGACATCCACCTCCAGTCTCTTAAGAGCAGTGGTCTATTACCTGTGGTCTTACAAGTACTGGGTGTTGTAGTTGTGCAATGTGTCATGAGTTGTGTTAACTAAAAAATACAACTCCCAGAGTGGACTGCTCTGTCCTAGAAATATATTGAACCACCATGAATGCTCCCAGACATATACTACCGTATGTCAACACTAAATACTGTGCAGAACAGACCCCAAAATGAGTTCAAACCCCAAATCCTAAAATGTATTTACACCTGTAAAGCAAGGTCTTAATTGGTTCTTCCTCTTTAATTCTGAACAAATGGTTAGAGATGTGTGATACTTGGTAGCATTTCTGCAGTATGAGGAAACTGTGCATGTTTACTGACATTTAGGTGGGGCCAGGAGACTAGAAAACATTTAGCTTTGTGCTAACATCACCTCTCTTTGTATCATATGGGCGTCTGCCAAGTACCATGTTGGGTGATGTTCTAAGTGGAGCTGGCCCATCTGTTTAAAGGCTCTCGGTGACTATTACTTACTTTATCTTTGTAAATCTTTGTGTATATATCTGTCACGGCTGAAGATGGGTAAAACCCTCAGCCGCCTGATGCCAGAAGATGGTGGTCACTGCAAGGCCAGGACAGGAATCAGGGAGCAGGTCACCTCCTATCACATCCCTAATTCTGACACTGTCTCCTAGCCATATGAGCCGACCCTGATGGTAGGAGGGCTCATACTCCAGAACCTAAGATTCCTACTAGCCCACAGGGTGGCCCTCAACTAGGAGCAGAGTAAGATGACATGTTCCTCCTAGTCACGGAGGAACAGGAGTCTCACTGGCCAAGCTACATAGAAAGGGGAACATAAACAACTTATGGCAATGGCAGGTAAATGCAACAAGTACACCTACCTGCCACAGACACAAAGCCTGGAACCCATGCAGAAGCGCTGCTTTCCACAAGAACACAAAGGGACACAGCACACACCACACATCACACAGGAACCCAGGACCATAAGCTGCAATAAACAAGCAGACCAAAGACACACCTTCATAACATCATGTATAACATAAACTTATGACCACAAGGGTGGCCCTCACTGGCAGATGGTATATAACCAGGAGGATGACTCCAGCTAACCATGGCTGAAGTACCCCTCAGACTTCTGAGCTTCCAGCAGGAGCTAAATAGCCCATGTAGCCACACCCACACACACAGACACACCCAGTGTCCACACAAAGAAGGGAGTTAACCCTTCCCACACCAGGCAAGGGAAGAAAGCATCTTAAAGGGAAAGTGCATACACAAATAAACCCCGTGCACACCAAACAGGGAAAGTGCACACATATAACACAAGTTGCCTGAGACAACCGCATGCTATGACAGGGAGCAGCCTAGCAACCAGCTCAAGCTGCTCTACTGCCACATACCTTATGTTGCCAGCGGCAACCATAAGTGAGGTCACATACTAGCGGCCCTCACCTGTGGTTGAACAACCAAACCAGACCGCAGGCAACAGCCTGCGGTTCAGGAATCACAACCATGACCATGGTCGTGACAATATCTTTTATTATAGTTTAATAAACTCTTTTTGCACCTAAGTCGTGTTAAGTCTATTTTTTCCCCGAACTTCAGATCCCGTGATAGCAATACCCCATTCAAGACCCAGACTAGACCCCAACATTAATTAGGACCTCAGACCAGACTCCAATGTTGACCAGACAGACAACTCTAAGGCTACTTTCACATCTTAGTTTTTACTGGATCCGGCATGGGTCAGCAAAAATGCTTCCGTTAGGATAATACAACCGGCTGCATCTGTTATGAACATATCCGGTTGTATTATCTCTAAAATAGCCATGACGGATCCGGCACTAAAACCATTGTGAGTCAATGGGCGTCGGATCTGTTTTCTTTTGTGCCCGAGAAAACAGATCCGGCACCATTGACTTACATGGTGTTTTTATGCCAGATCCATCTTACTCCGCATTCCCATGCCGGACAGAAAAACACTGCTTGCATTTGATCGGTGTGGTGGTCTAACATGCAGGACCTCCACCAATTATCTGTTCCTAGCTGTTTTCTCTGCTTTTCCTAGGCCGAGTGAAGATACGTTCATGTGTCACATGGCTTAGGAGCAACTCAGCCCTATTCAAGGGAATGGGGCTGGGTGCAATATCAAGCACAGCCGCTATATAATGTACAGTGCTGTGCTTGGTAAGCTGCTAGAAGGCTGCTATGTTCACAGGAGCTCCGATGCCTTTTCAATTTGCTGATCGGTGGGGGTTCCAGGTGTTGCCCCCCCCCCATCAGATACTGATGACATATCCAGACAGTGTGAGCACTGTCTCCTTAACAGGCACCAACTCGCTCTCCTTCTGGCTTACAATGGTTTCAGTACCTCCATCCTCACAACTACTGCGCCCACTCTTTTCAGTCATGGTATGTCCTTCCTTGAGACACACAGTATTGCACACAAGCTCTCACACAGCTTTGCTTTCATGGAGCAAGCTGGTTGGTCTTGGTCACTGACAATTTTAAAGTCCTTGGCTGCTATCAGAATGTACAGGCTAGATGGCTGTTTTTTAACCCTCAGCTCCAAACACAACTTGTTTAAGGTACTTAGCTGCATCTTGGCCCTATCTATGCCCTGAGATGGTGCACCTATATAGCTAGTGGCACAACCTCCACTGCTAGCTAGCTACACACATTAACATGCAATGTCTTTTGGCTCATATTCAGTCTCAGACACTCCTGCATCTGATTGTGAGGCATGCCTTCACTTCTAATTATCTTGTCACAGGACGTCACTATGGCTTGAGGACCTGCATAATTACATCATGAGACCAAAAGGTCCTTTGCACCTACGGCATATTATTTAACAGCAATAACACAATTGGCAGAAGGCTAAGGTCTGCTAGAAAGGTGGTTCAGTGCCCTACAGTCCTCATCAGGACACCCACTTACAAACATAACATCATTTGTTTAATGACAAACTCTACATTTACATTACAACACTAATTGTGCAGTCAGGATAGTAAGTGCCAGTAAGATGTTTATTTTGTTGAAGCTTGCTCTTGATGATTCATTTGAGTTTTACTATCCAGATGCGCTGTGATCGGTTCTGAATAATTTTATTTCAATATTTACCGACAAACAAAGAAAAAAGAAAAAATGCACCAAGAAGATGAATAAAAATGAAATGAAGGCAATTTTTGCAGAGCAATAAATGTAAACCGTCAAAATGTAAATAAACCTCCCTCAAATACTTCACACACATCACGTGTGACAAACGGCACCGGTGCTATATTGTTATTTCCAGATGTATGTAGTTTTTATTTCCAACAAGAATCTTCAGCTTCTCAAATGCTGCTCAATCCAAAATAATCATGAGGGCAAAAGATGATTGACAGAAGACAACACCTATCCATGCTTAAAGGGACTGTAAGAGACAGAAGTAGGGAAAAATACAGAGGTCACCATCCAGGACCACCACCAGCAAACTCTTTATCTACTACCGATCGTCCTTCACCAATCTGGTTAGTAGAATAAGGCTACCCCTAGATGTTCACCTAAGCCCGCTACAAGGCAGGTTGGATTTGGCTACTAGGGACTTATGCCTCATTCACACGTCAGTGTTCGGTCAGTGATTTCCATCAGTGATTCGTGACCCAAAACCAGGTCCGGCTCTAAACACAGAACAGGAGCAGATCTTTCCCTTATACGTTATGTCTGTTGAGGCTTCTCTTCTGGTTTTGGCTCACAAATCACTGATGGAAATCACTGACCAAACACTGAAGTGTGAACGAGGCCTTAGGTTACTTTTGCAGAGCCAGGCGTCAGAAAACAGGTACAGGCTCACAAGTAGTAGACTTATCAGATGCAAAGGAGTAGCAGGAGAGATGTACAAGCCAGAATCTAAGCCAGGAAGGTCAGTGGTGGCCAAATCAGTAGATAAAAGGTTAATTCTGAGACAAGGCAAAGTCTGTTTGTCCGGAGAGACAATTGAAGCCCAATCAGTAGACAAGGGGTTAATACAGAAACAAGTCCATGTTAGTTCACCAGGTGTGACAATTGAAGCCAAATCTGTAGACAAGGGGTTAATCCAGAGACAAGCCAATGTCAGTTCACCAGGAGTTTTTAGCAAGAGTTGAAAGTAGCAGAACGCACCAATGAAATTACAGGATCCTGGACACGTACTAATCACAGGCAAAGACAAACAGCAAATGCCAGTTTTAAATCCCACTACTAGCTCTGGGACTGGATGCCGAGCCAGGAAACTGAACAGTACCTCACCGATCGGTTGACCAGCAAGCCCCCGAAACAAACCAAGGATGAGCCAGAGCTTGGCTAAGAGGGCAGGGAGTAATAGTGCTTGATCTCCATTGCTGCCCTTAGCTGGTCGGTTTGGCTAGATCAGCCATGTGCTGAAATATGGCTAAGTAAGTTTCTGACAGAGACAGAAATCCAACAATGACCAAGGGGTTAAAAACCCATAAAAACAAAATTAAATTAATCTATTTGACTATAAACGTCCTGGGCGGTCAGGTTTATTTCTGAGCGGACATTTCTCAAGCTTACCTTTCCTCATCCTTTCAGAGATGGCAGCTGCATGTGCAGTACGCAGCCCTGCAGGGTATTGCGATGGTGAGGTCACGGTTACTTAGGCAAACGTGGGTTGCTCTGGGTTACCCCCAATTTTCTTGAAAGACCCTGGGCAGGAGTACAGCAGTGATGGAGAGGCTGGCACAGGGGTCCTCTGGGGCACTCTCTGTGTATAGAAACCAGGCCGGTGGTAGGTGAGGTGCCCTGGATGTTGCAGGTGTTTAATCTGCCGGTGGCAAGATCCCTTTAAGATTCGTGACGCCAGTGCCTGTAACAGTGGCACACCGATTTATGATAGGAATAATTGAGGAACACGATTGTCTGTCCTGTCTGTCTTTATTTCAAGGCCCGTATGCCCTATTGATGGCTTTATCCTTGGTTAGGGAAACTTCCTCAGGTATATATATATCCTTGCATCAAGTAGACCCTTCTGCCCTTCAGCTCTCTGGTTCAGCTGGAAACACTTCTGCTCTGCTCTGTACTTTGTGGGAACTGCAGGTTTCTCAGGAGGTAACTCTTCCCCTGGTGACAAACTTCTGAGCTACTCTTGCTCAGGAACCTCAGGCAGGCTAGACTGCACTCACTAGCCTCCTGGACTACACTGCCCTCGCCTTTCCTGTCTGGGCCTAACTATATACTAGGGGTTACCTAGCTCCCTCTACTGTCTAGGAGGAGGAACTACCCCTAACAGGACTGATACAGGAAATACACAGGGAAAATCACATAAAACATCATATAAAATACAATGGCCATATTAACCCTTGTGTAGTGCCCACATTTACCTAGTGGGACACTACATACGCCGTTGCTTTGACGTTGCCCGTCCTCGGAGCAACACAAGGGGCCCGCCCAGCTGGAGACTGCAACCTGAAAGACAAAAATGAAAAGCAGGCATATACAATAACCACTACTTTTACAATATAAATATATCAGGCAGCTCCGCTGGCAAGTGCGGTGAAAAGGGGCGTCATTCTCTTCATACAGGATAAAACAGGGAACAGGGGCGCTGACCTGGTACAGCGTATCAGGAATAACCAGGATAGTCCATAATAATAAAATGCAACAACAACATAAGTTCCTGGAGGCTCAAAAGAACAAAATGAGTCCGTACCTGGGTCTTGTAGACAGTTAAACAGGGGTTTCCCGGGAGGGGCTACTCTGGCCCACAATGTAGTCTCCGAATCTCACAGGTAGGTGCCCCTTAGTAGGCCGCGTGGACCTTCTTACTGGCAGAGGCTCTTCTTGCCTTGCTTCAGGAGGGCCAGAAGAATCCACAGGCTCTGGAACTCTTTCAGGTGTACTCTGGGACAGGTCATCCTGGGGTGGAGGACTAGCAGGAACTGGAGCTGTACCACCAAGTTCAACCAGGGTGTGAGGAACCAATGAAGTGGCTCTTTGTCATGTATCAGGTTCTCAACAGCCTGCATAGGGTCAGTAGGTTGGGCTGGCAACTCGGGCTCCGGAGACTCTGGCTCAATATCCCCTACTGCAATTTCTCCTTCTATGCAGGGTTTTAAACGGTTCCTATGTACAATTTGGGAGCCTTTATCTTCCCTAGAGATTTGATAAATGTGGGCCTCAGCATTAGGAATAGCAGAAATGACGTAGGGAGTCCTTTACCACTTACTGTCCAGTTTACTGGTTCGGTGGTTATTTTTTAACCACACCATGTCTCCTACAGCTAGAGGCTCTGCATGAGCAGCCAGGTCATAGTCTCTCAGCTGTCGCTCTCGGGCACTTTCCATCCGCTCCTGAACAATCTCCTTAGCATTAAGGAGATGCCTTTGATGCTCCATCACCCAATCAGTCCTTGGTAGTGGATTGATGACATCAGGCACTTGTACATCCAGGGAGTGTTCAGCAGGCAACCTCCCATGACGGCCGAACATCAAATAGAAGGGCGTGTACCCGGTGGAGCAGTGAATTGTATTGTTATAGGTATATATGAGTTGTGGCAGCAGAGTAGGCCAATTACCCCTTGTCTCAGGAGGTACTGCTCTTAACATTTCAATGAGAGTTTGATTCATCTTCTCACAGAGTCCATAACCTAGCGGGAGATAGGCTGTGGTCCGGACCTTCTGGCAGTTATGTAGCAGGCACATCTCTTGGAACAACTGTGATTCAAACGCAGACCCATGATCAATGGCAACAAGTTCTAGGGGGGTTTTACTCACGATAGGATGGAGAGGTGCTCTCTGGTCATGGCGTTCACTTCTCCCAACGCACAGGTAGTACATTCCCGGCACCATTTTTCAATGTCTTCTCTCATCCCGATCCAATAGAACCTCCTGCGAATGGTGGCCTCAGTTTTCTGCACGCCAAAGTGTCTGGACTGGTCATGATACATCTCTAACACCAGACTGGCATCTCGACGTGGTATGAGGATCTGGTACACCCTATCGCAGGACACTGGATCCAGGCTCCTCCTAAGCAACAGGCCTTTTTGGAGGAAGAGTTGGTGGCGATGTCTCCACAGTCTCATTAGTTCTGGGTCTGCACTCTTCCTGCGGACTCTCTCAGGAGTTCTCCCACTAGTAAGGAAGTCGAGCAGTTCACCGAGGACTCTACTTTCTGACTGGAGCTTAATCCACCTTTCTTGTTCGCCCCTGGACTCAGGAGTATTTGATGAAGAGGGATCAGCAGCTGAGTGATTTTCGGTGCGAACATTATCTTGTTGAGCAAATTTGCTGTAAAACGCCGGCATCTCCACTTCTTCCCAGGCATCCTTAGGTTCATCTGGTGCTTCGATAGTGGGAAGCCGTGACAGGGCATCAGCATTATCATTGGAGCGGCCTGCCCGGTATTTCACAGTGAAGTCATAGTTGTCAAGGCGGGTTTCACGGCGGACGAGCACTCAGGCACACAGATAAACCAGCAACCAGGCTCTAGGCAAGTAGCAGGGGAAGGGTCACCTCCTAGCTAATCCCTGACCTCTCTCCCTGCACTGCTCAGCCCACATTCAGACCTTGGTGATAGGAATTATGTGTCCCCGTGCCTGGGCTAAAACACCCTAGATTCCCTGAGATGGTGAAAAGGGGAAATAGGAGCAGCCTGCTGGCACAGAACCTGGATGGGAGAGATGACACAAACACAACTAGACAGCAAACAACAAAAACAGAAACCACACTTATCTTTTCTGAGCTGGAACAGACTTTGCTTGCTTCCAAGGCCAGACTGATTTCTATAACCCGCTCAGAGCACTGGAATTGAGAGACATTTAAACTATTGACCCCACCCAGTGCACCTGATGGGAGGCGGATCCAGCACGACTCCAAAACAAACACTAGACACGTGCTGCTATTCTGGCCGACCTCCGCACATAGTCAGAGCAGGGCATGACAGCGGGAGGCCCATCTTTGCTCCAGCCGTTCCCGTGAAGGCGACAAACGGAGTGGCCGCAAGATAGTCTTTGAACTTTTCAGTCACAGCCCACACTAAAGCAAGGAACTCCAGCTTGAAGGAACTATAGTTCTGAACGTTTTACTAAGCTCCCCTCAGGGATCTGCTGGCATAGGCAATCACCCTCTCTTTGTTGTCTTGCACCTGAGCCAGCACGGCTCCCAGGCCTCTTTTACTGGTCAAACGGCTTCTGATAACCCAGGACAGGGGTTCAGTCAGCTTCTTCTTTAGGAGCTGGAAGCCAATCTCCTGGTCTTCATTCCATTCAACCGGGATAGGAGTCTTTGGACTCTTTTTGGGATGCTCCCTTAGGAGTTCCTGGATCGGATCCGCAATCTGTGCAAAATGTCTGTAATATCCTGCAAAGCTGAGGAAACTTCTCACCTCCTTCACGGTGGTAGGAGTAGGCCAATTACGGAGAGCAGCAAGTTTATCAGGATCAGGCTGGACTCCTTCGGCACTAACAATGTGCCCTAGGTATTTTACCGCTGGTTTCAGCAGATGGCACTTGGACGGCTTGATTTTAAGGCCCTATTTAATGAGGACTTGAAACACTTCAGCCAGGTGGTTTAAATGATCCTCATATGTCTTGGAGTAGATAATGACGTCATCCAAGTATAGCAATACAGTCTCAAAGGTCTTATGGCCTAAACAACGCTCCATCAACCGCTGGAATGTCCCTGGAGCATTACACAGTCCGAACGGCATGTATTAAACTCGAACAGGCCCATAGGCGTAGTGAAAGCGGTCTTCTCCCGGTCTTCCGGGGCCATGGGTACCTGCCAGTATCCGTTGGTTAAATCCAGAGTGGAGAAGTAGGCTGATGACCCCAGGGCAGTTAAGGACTCTTCGATGCGTGGCAATGGATAGGCATCTTTATGGGTGATTTGATTGATTTTTCTATAATCCACGCAGAACCTAATGCTGCCATCTTTTTTTCGGACAAGAACTAGGGGCGCAGCCCAGGGACTATAACTGTCCCGGATTATATTAGAGTCCTTCATTTCCTGTATCATCTCTTTTACGGACTGATAGGTAGTAGGTGGTATGGGTCTGTATTTCTCCTTGATAGGAGGATGAGAGCCAGTGGGTATGGTGTGTTTTGACCTCTCCGTAGTTCGTGGAGTGCTTGCTAAAGGCCTTGTGGTGTTCTTTCACTAGATTCAGGACTCCCTCTATTTGCTCCTTCGGGGTGGATTCGTTCCCCACATGAAGTTCCTCCCACCAGGATACTTAAGAGGCGCTGGCAGGGACGCTGCTGCTCTGTGCGGTCTGGAACGTCTCCATGGCAGGCAGACGGATAACATCCTGGAAGGACACCTGGAAAAGCTGAGCCATGGGGCAGTGCTTAGAAAGAGTAACAGGGTGATCACCGAAATTAATCAAACGGACAGGCACTTTACCTTGAGATACGGTCACCAGACTCTTTGCTGTTCGCACAAAGGGATGATTCTCAATTTGGATAGGTTCCACTAGGGCTTGATAGTCCTGGCCCTGGATCCCTAAAACAGCACGGCACCACAGGATGATCTGGAAATTCGGAGGCAGGATTACCGGCCGGTTATCCCGGATCCAGGCAGTACAAATTTCTCCTTTTCCATTTGCAAATTTTTGCTGAGAACACAGCACACTGATAGTCTTTTAGAAGCCGGTGAAGCTGAAGGTATGGATTGGTTCAATGCCTCAAGCACCTCGGAGTAACAATTTTTAAAGACATTAGTCCCTAAGATCACGGGGTGTCCCCCTTTATCTCCGGCTTGCACCACAATCACACCTTGTTGTGGTAAGGTGGCTTCTCCCACCTGAAGGGTAGGTCCGCAGAACCCATGGACTTTCACCGGCTTGCCATTGCTAGCAATGATATCTAGCCAGGATTCTGGCGGCTGGGTGAGGAGACTTGAATCCCAGAATTTGTCAAAGGCGGGTCGTTGGATGGTGTTAACCTGCGACCCAGTATCCAGCAGGGCTTCAAAAGGTATCCCGTTGATACATATGTTAATTTTTGGACGAGATTCTACGTATCTGGGCATCCAGCTTGGATCCTTTGGACCTACTGTTCTACCTCCCGAGGGGCGGTCCTCGGCCTTTGGGGTGGCCCGTTTAACTGCCAACATGTTGATTCAGTATGTCCATATTTTTTACAATAGTGGCAGACAGGCTGCTTGCGATTCTTAGACCGGTAACTCAGTCGTCCATCAGGTTCTTTTAGGTATACCTCTTTATATGCAGGCGGGAGCCTTTGAGAAAGGGGACTTTCATCTTCCAGTAACAATGGTCTCTCCCATTCCTCTATTTTCCTGCACACCTTCTCCAGGCTCTTAGTGAGATGGTTTACTTGCTCCATTAATGCCGCCACCACATCTGTTACTGGAGCCTGAGTGGCTTGACTGGCTCCAGACGGCCTCACATTAACAGTTTTTGACTGGCAGGCCTGAGGTTCAAGGGAGGCCGCTGGTCCCGTGGGCGGGTTTTGGCCTAAGATACTGATGGTCAGCTCTTTAACCACCTCAGCCCCCCTAGCTTAAACACCCTTAATGACCAGGCCACTTTTTACAATTCTGCACTACACTACTTTCACCGTTTATTGCTCGGTCATGCAACTTACCACTCAAATAAATTTTACCTCCTTTTCTTCTCACTAATAGAGCTTTCATTTGGTGGTATTTCATTGCTGATGACATTTTTACTTTTTTTGTTAATAATCAAAATTTAACGAAATTTTTGCCAAAAAATGACATTTTTCACTTTCAGTTGTAAATTTTTTTTTAAAAAATGACATCCTTATATACATTTTTCTCTAAATTTATTGTTCTACATGTCTTTGATTAAAAAAAAAATGTTTGGGTAAAAAAAAATGATTTGGGTAAAAGTTATAGCGTTTACAAACTATGGTACAAAAATGTGAATTTCTGCTTTTTGAAGCAGCTCTGACTTTCTGAGCACCTGTCATGTTTCCTGAGGTTCTACAATGCCCAGACAGTAGAAAACCCCCACAAATAACCCTATTTCGGAAAGTAGACATCCTAAGGTATTCGCTGATGGGCATAGTGAGTTCATAGAACTTTTTATTTTTTGTCACAAGTTAGCGGAAAATCATGATTTTTTTTTCTTTTTCTTTTTCCTTACAAAGTCTCATATTCCACTAACTTTTGACGAAAAATAAAAACTTCCATGAACTCACTATGCCCATCATGAAATACCTTGGGTGTCTTCTTTCCAAAATGGGGTCACTTGTGGGGTAGTTATACTGCCCTGGCATTTTAGGGGCCCAAATGCGTGCGAAGTAGTTTAAAATCAAAATCTGTAAAAAATGGCCTGTGAAATCCGAAAGGTGCTCTTTGGAATGTGGGCCCCTTTGCCCACCTAGGCTGCAAAAAAGTGTCACACATGTGGTATCGACATACTCAGGAGAAGTTGGGGAATGTGTTTTGGGGTGTCATTTTACATATACCCATGCTGGGTAAGAGAAATATCTCGGCAAAAGACAACTTTTCCAGTTTTTTTTATACAAAGTTGGCATTTGACCAAGATATTTATCTCACCCAGCATGGGTATATGTAAAATTACACCCCAAAACACATTCCCCAACTTCTCCTGAGTACGGCGATACCACATGTGTGACACTTTTTTGCAGCCTAGGTGGGCAAAGGGGCCCACATTCCAAAGAACACCTTTTGGATTTCACAGGCCATTTTTTACAGATTTTGATTTCAAACTACTTCGCACACATTAGGGCCCCTAAAATGCCGGGGCAGTATAACTACGCCACAAGTGACCCCATTTTGGAAAGAAGACACCCCAAGGTATTTCATATTGGGCAGAGTGAGTTCATGGAAGTTTTTATTTTTTGTCACAAGTTAGTGGAATATGAGACTTTGTAAGAAAAAAATAAATAAATAAATAAATCATCATTTTCCGCTAACTTGTGACAAAAAATAAAAAATTCTAGGAACTCGCCATGCCCCTCATGGAATACCTTGGTGTGTCTTCTTTCCAAAATGGGGTCACTTGTGGGGTATTTATACTGCCCTGGCATTTTAGGGGCCCTAAAGTGTGAGAAGAGGTCTGGAATATAAATGTCTAAAGAATTTTACGCATTTGGATTCCGTGAGGGGTATGGTGAGTTCATGTGAGATTTTATTTTTTGACACAAGTTAGTGGAATATGAGACTTTGTAAGAAAAAAAAAGAACAAAAAAAACAAAACAATTTCCGCTAACTTGTGCCCAAAAAATGTCTGAATGGAGCCTTACAGGGGGGTGATCAATGACAGGGGGGTGATCACCCCATATACACTCCCTGATCACCCCCCCTGTCATTGATCACCCCCCTGTAAGGCTCCATTCAGAGGTCCGTATGTGTTTTGCGGATCCACGGATCCATGGATCGGATCCGCAAAACACATACGGACGTCTGAATGGAGCCTTACAGGGGGGTGATCAATGACAGGTGGGTGATCAATGACAGGGGGGTGATCAGGGAGTGTATATGGGGTGATCACCCCCCTGTCATTGATCACCCCCCTGTAAGCCTCCATTCAGACGTCCGTATGTGTTTTTTTGTGGATCCGATCCATGGATGCGTGGATCCGTAAAACACATACGGATGTCTGAATGGAGCCTTACGGGGTGGGGGGGGGATGATCATCCCATATAGACTCCCTGATCACCCCCCTGTAAGGCTCCATTCAGACATCCGTATGTGTTTTGCGGATCCGATCCATGGATGCGTGGATCCGTAAAACACATACGGGCGTCTGAATGGAGCCTTACAGGGGGGTGATCAATGACAGGGGGTGATAAGGGAGTGTATATGGGGTGATCACCCCCCTGTCATTGATCACCCCCCTGTAAGGCTCCATTCAGACGTCCGTATGTGTTTTGCGGATCCGATCCATGGATGCGTGGATCCGTAAAACACATACGGACGTCTGAATGGAGCCTTACAGGGGGGGAGGGGTGATCATCCCATATGGACTCCCTGATCACCCCCCTGTAAGGCTCCATTCAGACATCCGTATGTGTTTTGCGGATCCGATCCATGGATGCGTGGATCCGTAAAACACATACGGGCGTCTGAATGGAGCCTTACAGGGGGGTGATCAATGACAGGGGGGTGATCAATGACAGGGAAGTGATCAGGGAGTCTATATGGGCTGATCACCCCCCTGTCACTGATCACCCCCCTGTAAGGCTCCAATCAGACATCCGTATGTGTTTTGCGGATCCGATCCATAGATGCGTGGATCCGTAAAACACATACAGGCGTCTGAATGGAGCCTTACAGGGGGGTGATCAATGACAGGGGGGTGATCAATGACAGGGGGGTGATCAGGGAGTCTATATGGGGTGATCAGGGGTTCATAAGGGGTTAATAAGTGACAGGGGGGGTGTAGTGTAGTGGTGTTTGGTGCTACTTTACAGAGCTACCTGTGTCCTCTGGTGGTCGATCCAAGCAAAAGGGACCACAAGAAGACCAGGTAGCAGGTATATTAGACGCTGTTATCAAAACAGCGTCTAATATACCTATTAGGGGTTAAAAAAATCGCATCTACAGCCTGCCAGCGAACGAACGCCGCTGGCAGGCTGTAGATCCACTCTCTTACCTACCGATCCTGTGAACGCGAGTGCCTGTGTGCGCGCGTTCACAGGAGGTCTCGCGAGATGACGCATATATGCGTGACTGTGCCTGGGACAGCCGCCTCCGGAACGCGATCCTGCGTTAGGCGGTCCGGAGGCGGTTAAAGTCCAAAAACGCACAATTGGGGTGTTGGGCCGACAGCATCCTCAGCTGGCCCTTTAAATGCTCAGTGTTTACACCCGCAAGGAACTGCTCTCTTAGAGTCCGGTCCTGGTCCTCAGCCTCCCGGGGGTCCACTTGGACCACAGCCCTCAGGGTCTCTTGCAGGGATAAAGCAAAATCACAGAGTGACTCTCCAGGCTGTTGCTTCCTGCTGAAAAAATCACATCTTAACTTCGGACAACGTTCTAGCCTCAAACGTGGTGCCGAGGCGATCAAAGATCTTTTCCAGGCTATTCTTTTCAGAGCTGGGCCATGACATGAC
This sequence comes from Bufo gargarizans, assembly GCF_014858855.1. Classification (NCBI taxonomy): domain Eukaryota; kingdom Metazoa; phylum Chordata; class Amphibia; order Anura; family Bufonidae; genus Bufo; species Bufo gargarizans. The sequence continues at coordinate 559,002,662 of NC_058082.1, read as the reverse complement.
TTCCCTGCGGGCGGCCCCTTCTAACTGTGCTAAGAGGATCTCCATTTGTTGCTCAGTGGAGCTAGGGTAGAGCCGAAACAAGGCCAGGATCTGGTCTCTAAAGTCTTTTAACTTGTGTGCTTCCCCGGAATATCGCGGGAACCAGGGGGCCCCAAAATAATATGGCATTGTCAGTGGCATCAGGCTAGATGCTGCTGCAGCGGCGGGCGCCCTGTTATCAGCGGCGTGCATTTCAGGAGGTACATCGGGGGCCGCCCGCTCCACTTCTTCAGGTGCGGACATTGCGTGGTCTCTGGTGGCCTGTTCTATAGGCAGACACATGCTGGCCTTCGCTTGCTTAAGCATTGCTAAGGGCGCCTACGGAGTAGGTATGGCCCTCTAAGGAGTGACGGAGCAGGCCGGATCTAAGTTGGACGTACTTCCCCCCCGGGTTAAGTCTCTTGTTACTAGTGAGGGACCTTCCCCAGTCTCTTTGCAAGGATCGGAACCTCCCCGGTGCTGGTATATAAAGGGGCCGGTGAATCCGAAAGTTTTTACTTACTCTGGCGATGCTCAGTCCAAATCTCGCGAGGTACGTGGTTACATTGTGTGGAGGTCCCACACGCAGTGTCAGAAGATTCAAGGTAGGCGGTATCTTCTTTACAGACAGGGCGGTGTCTTTCCTTTTGCAGGCTGGGCGGTAACTTCTCTTCTTCTTTTTTTCGCCAAACAGACACAACGAGGCGCACCAATAATCCAGTCCACTTAGGCGGCCATCTTTGAGTATAAGGCTATAAATTCACTGACAGCAAGCGGTGACTTTAAGAAGCAACAAACAGTCCACAAAATACAGGTTTCACACCGCAAATTTTTACAGTTCTTTGGCCCAGCAATTTTTTAAATAAACAGATGGGCTTTTTTAAAAGGTGGAAACCATTGGTGAGCCTCAAAAACAGGAAGGCCAGATTAGAGTTTGCCAAACGATATGTAAAAAAGCCTTCACAGTTCTGGGACAACATCCTATGGACAGATGAGACCAAGATCAACTTGTACCAGAGTGATGGGAAGAGAAGAGTCTGGAGAAGGAGAGGAACTGCTCATGATCCTAAGCATACCACCTCATCAGTGAAGCATGGTGGTGGTAGTGTCATGGCGTGGGCATGTATGGCTGCCAATGGAACTGCTTCTCTTGTATTTATTGATGATGTGACTGCTGACAAAAGCAGCAGGATAAATTCTGAAGTGTTTCGGGCAATATTATCTGCTCCTATTCAGCCAAATGCTTCAGAACTCATTGGACGGCACTTCACAGTGCAGATGGACAATGACCCAAAGCATACTGCAAAAGCAACCAAAGAGTTTTTAAGGGAAAGAAGTGGAATGTTATGCAATGGCCGAGTCAATCACCGGACCTGAATCCGATTGAGCTGCATTTCACTTGCTGAAGACAAAACTGAAGGGAAAATGCCCCAAGAACAAGCAGGAACTGAAGACAGTTGCAGTAGAGGCCGGGCAGAGCATCACCAGGGATGAGACCAGCGTCTGGTGATGTCTATGCCTTCCAGACTTCAGGCTGCAATTGACTGCAAAGGATTTGCAACCAAGTATTAAAAAGTGAAAGTTTGATTTATGATTATTATTCTGTCCCATTACTTTTGGTCCCTTAACAAGTGGGAGGCACAGATGCAAACTGCTGTAATTCCTGCACCGTTCACCTGATTTGGATGTAAATACCCTCAAATTACAGCTGACAGTCTGCAGGTAAAGCACATCTTGTCTGTTTCATTTCAAATCCATTGTGGTGGTGTATAGAGCCAAAAATTTTAGAATTGTGTCCATGTCCCAATATTTATGGACCTGACTGTATGTGTAAAAAAAATTTCTCTTTCTTCCTGAACCACTCTTTCACAATTTGAGCACGATGAATCCTGGCATTGTCATCTTGGAATATGCCCGTGCCATCAGGCAAGAAAACATCCATTGATGGAATAACCTGGTCATTCAGTATATTCAGGTAGTCAGCTGAGCTCTTTCTTTGGGCACATAATGTTGCTGAACCTAGATCTGACCAACTGGGAGACTCTTACCTATTTGCTTATTTAAATCCAGGTGGTGACGTTTATTTTGGCCAGGCAGTGTACATCTTAAAAAACACAAATTATTCTGAATGATTGCACCATTAAAGGGGTTGTCTGACTTCAGCAAATTACATTTATCATGTAGAGAAAGTAAATACAAGGCACATACTTACATATTACCTCCTTTGGTGGCTAGATTAATTTTTCCATCACATTGTACACTACTCTGTTCCAGGTTTACGACCACCCAGCAATCTAGCCGTGGTGGTCATGCTTACATACTATAGAAAAAAGTACTAAACTATGTGCACTCCCACAGTCCCGGCCACCAGAGAGGCCGGCAGTTTTTCCTATAGTGTGCAAGCACGACGACCACTGATGGATTGCAGGGTGGTCGTAACCATGGAAAGGAACAGTGTATAAGGAAGTATTTTGGACCATCACAATACATTAGTAAGTTCCTGGTATTAATAACCTTCTCTACATTATAACTGCCATATGCTGAAGTGAGGCAACATTTCATTAGAAAAAAAGGTCTTCCAGAGGGGCAGTACATGTTTAGATAATGGGATGGTCTTTGTAGAAAGGTTGCCTTTTCAGGTTTCACTCTAGAAAATGAATTCCAGAACAACATTCTTTGGTCTCATTTCTAGATCTTCTCCAGCCCTACTCGCCAGCTCTAGATCTCCCAGAACAAAAATTTGATAGAATTTTTTTTAATTTGACCTTCTGTTCCTCTTCAAGTCTCTAAAATACATCCTAAAAACAAACTAAATATGACCAATGTTGGATGACTGCCCTGCTTTCTGGCGATTGCATGCTTTGCTGCACTGCTGCATTGTGTCCATTATTTCTATAGGCACTAAAGCTGGTAAGGTGCATCGGTTATTTCACAAATTCCTTTGATTTTATTTTTGCGAAATGGATTGTTTTTAAACAATAATTATCTTGTAATTCTGTTTCAGCTGTGATCCGAGCAGAACGAGACATTTCAAATTAAGAAAAAACTGAATGAAAAATAGTTCTCATGCTGTGATGGTCTGGCAGATTGCAGCAGTGGAGAACGCCGTTCTGCATTCCTGGGACGTAATAACGGAATAATAAAGATACAGGGCTGTGTAAATTATTATATGGAGTCAGGCCATTTACTGAAAATAATACCAAATGGAAAGAGTCTGATTTATACTGTCGGGGAAGCAGAGAGTCCTTAAAGTAAATGTTGAACCTTAAAGGGACATGTCACCTGTCTGGACATATCTGTATTAGTAACTACTTGCATTCACTGTGTTATAACAATTCTGGAGCATCTATATCCATGACTCTTTGTTATCATTCTCTATTATTCCTGCAGTGCCCCCTATGTGCTATATGTGGACACTTTAAACTTTCGCTGCTAACTGTCATATTTAATGTATTGTTTTATACTAGAATAATAGTGGCTCTCCCAAATTATTCCCTTGGGATGGTGCTCTTGTCGGAAGTGGTTCACGCCTCAACTAAGAAGTTCTTGAGAAGATCGGAACCTCATAAGAATCTTTATTGGAATTCTATTGGAACATCTTTGCGACTTATAGAAAGAAAAAGTCATTCACTGAACGGCTAACAACCACGTGACTAAGCACGTGAGACGCCGACTCAGTGAAAAAAGGCGCGCAACACACCACGTGCACGGATAAACTATCAGCGCATCAACTACAGCCTATTCAGACGCCGATTCAGCGCAAGAAGGCGTGGAACACATAGTGCGCATCAGCTAGAGCTCTACCGAACAGGTACCTAACTCAGACCAAAGGGTGAGTGCAATTACTGTGTGGGACGCCACCAGCAACTAACTGTAAGCAAATATGACATTACCAACTCTTGGCTTGAACTAAAGACAAGTTCCACCTATATCATCGCATGTGGATATACCTGTAGAGACTTTTTCTCAGCTATCTTATTTTTATTGTATTTTTACTTTTATTTGTATTTTTATTTTCATTTTTATTTTTATTTTTATTCTTCTATCCATTAAAGTCCAATATATATATATCATATATACCTGCATTTTATCCTTAACTTTTGGACATATCTTGGAGACATTTTTTGAACATCATCGGATCCTTTTATATTATATTTTCATATCGAACATTCTCATACCGAATATTTCTTTACTTTGTACTAGACCAATTTGCAAATCAACTATTTTCACTTTAAATTTTATATGAACCTATAATAATTTTTTGTTTCACACTGAATAGAATTTTTGTTCCACCATTTAGTCCCCCTTCACCTAGGTGTCCACACCAACCCCTTCCCCCATCGGGATATTTTTCAGGTCACACCGTGGTACCCAGACCACACCACCCTTCCCCTATCATAACAAATAAAGGATTCCAACATTTTAATATTATAATATTTTCCAAATATATTTTTTCAAATTAAATAGCAATATTTTTTCAAATTAAATAGCATTATTTTTAATAAAAATATCTTTAATAAAAACCTTGTACAACATTAATCAATAAACATCCTCTTAAACCAGATATAGAGTGCCTGTCGACCTTTCTTACTTTTATCATTTAATGTATTGTATTTCCTAATATCAGGCTGGCATTGTCATCGCATCTATTCGCCCTCAGGTGGTGCTGGCGCAACATATTATATATAGTCTGGAAAAAAAATCCTTTGAAGGAGCAAAGATAGACCAATTTTTTAGGTCCCCAAGGGTTAATACAAGAGGTGGGAAAAAGGACACTAGTTCTAAAAGAACTGATAATTTTGAGGCGATGGAAGCAGAACCACAAAAAGTCTCCGGGTATCCCCAAGGGGAAGAGGGAATAGAGGGAGAAGATATGTCTAACACCAACTCTTCCCAGCTAAAAGAAATATTACTTGCAGTAAAATAGAATGGGGATTTAATACAAATCATCACAACCCAGCTTGGGTTAATTCAAGCCGATGTGGGATTGATTAGGGACGATTTGTAGTCAGGTAGATCTATGTCCAGAATAGACCTTGCCCTGATGAATAGAAAATATTTGAGATATGCAAAACGAATGAAGTACGAGAGAAGGTCATTCTCGGACCATCTACCCCTATCCCTTGAACTTTGTCTGACCCACGATAAATATATAGAGAGGCCCCCATTCAGATTAAACCCCTATTGGTTATCAGTAATAAAGAGCCATGAAACAATAGAAAAGGAAATTAACCGATTTTGGGATACTAATTATGGCTCAACAAAAACCCAGGTGATATGGGATACCTTTAAGGCCTATATGAGGGGAATAATGGTCAGCAACATTGCGAACCTGAGAAAGGAATATGGGAAAAAGGAGAAAAATTTAGAAGAACTAGCGTCCTCAGCTACACAATCCTTTTATATAAATAAGACAGAGGAAAATAGGGAAATTATGCAGAAGACTACACAAACATACTCCGACTTCTTGTTGGAGACGGCCCAATAGAGTCTATTCTTTAAAGGCCAAAAATATTTTACAGAGTCGGGGCGACCTGGGAAACTTCTATCTAGAGTGATCTCGAGCCAGGAAACCAAAAATATATATAGATAATATCCGATTGGCTAATGGTAGGATGATTAGTGGACAAAATTCCATAGAGAAAGCTTTTCTGGACTACTTTTTAGATCTTTATAAAGCTAACTGTAAGATTACGGATGAAATGATGGATTCCTACCTCGATGGTATTGCTTTTCCAACTATTACCTTGGCTCAAAAGAAAGCACTTGGGGTGGACTTCTCCATTCAGGAACTTGAAGGGGCAATTAAATCATGCTCGGGCATCTCCACCCCCGGTTCAGACGGACTCCCATATGAATTTTATAGTAAATATAAGGAGATTATTCTCCCTAGATTGTTGGGGGTCTTTGCTGAATTGGTGGAGGATGGGATACTGCCGGATTAAATGATGGAAGCCGTAATAACAGACTTGGGATCTTATAGACCGATTTCACTGCTAAATGCAGACGTAAAGCTCCTGGCAAGGATCTTGGCCACAAGGCTCTCCAGGGTCATTCCCGCCATTATCCATCTGGACCAGATTGGCTTCATCCAAAATAAGGGCCAGTGGCGTACACACAATCCATGGGGCCCCGGTGCGAAACTGATCCATGGGGCCCCCTCCCCGTTGACACCCCCCCAACCTGCCGCCGCCCCCGCCGCATGCAAATCTATGTGTGTGTGTATATATATATATATATATATATATATATATTATATACTGTATAATACTATATACAAGAGGATGATATTTGGTATAACATCTTCTTGTATATAGCGATATAGTGGACCACGCTGGACACATATAACCTAGGTATCTCCTTATATGGGTATATATGTACAGCTGGTATAAGTTATACATCTTAATATACCAGAAGATGTATACTTATACCAGGCCAGCTCACATATAATAATATACAGAACATACCAAGGCCAGATAGTAACTCTTACCTGACCTGGCTCAGGCTGAAAGCTGCTGAATGGACCTGCTGAAAGTCTGTGGCAACTGGCAAGGCTGAATGCTGGCTGGGCTCAGTGTGGGCTCTGACTGGCTGAATGAGCGCTGCTCTGGGGCCTGGCTCAGGCTGGCAGAGAGAGAGAGAACAAGGTGGGGTGAGTGACTGTAGTATAGAGTCAGACTACTGGGCAAGTGGGCAGTGGCAGACTAGCAGTGGCTCCCACGCTCCTCTGTTCCCAACTTCCTGCGGACCTGCAGCGCTGATAACATTGTGATGTTACGTAAGTGCGCGCAACTGCGACCCCTGTATGTACGCCCCAACTACAACTCCCAGCATCACCAGACAGCAGCATGCCTAAATTTGTATTTCCACCAGGTCTAGAGAGCCACAGGCTGAAGACTAATGCAAGAACAAGAAGGTATACCCCAATGTGCGCAGTCTGTTCATCCCTTTATAAGCAGATGTAGCAGAGCAGAGTTAACAAATTGCCTCAACCATAACTATGTACTTTTACCCAGAACTGCAGGTGTCAGCATCAGGTACCAGCAATGCATTTCCCACGTAAAACCAGCTCTGCTACATTATGTACTAGAGCTGGTTTTGTCATGCATTTATTTTGCCTTCATATGGTAAAATACTTCATTGGCCTATCAACGGCTTTATAACTAAGGCTACTTTCACATTGGCGTTTTGAATTCCGTTTATGAGATCCGTTTCAGGGATCTCACAAACGGTTCAAAACGGATCAGTTCAGCCCCAATGCATTCTGAATGGATAAGGATCCGTTCAGAATGCATCAGTTTGCCTCCGTTCCACCTCCATTCTGCTCTGGATGCGGACACCAAACGGATCCGTCCTGACTTACAATGTAAGTCAATGGGGACGGGTCAGTTTTCACTGACACAATATGGTGCAAGTGAAAACTGATCCGTACCCCATTGATTTTCAATGTAAGTCAGGACGGATCCGTTTTGACTTAGAATTTTTTTTAAAAAGAATAATGCAAACGGATCCGTCTGACTTACACTTAGACTTTTTTTTTACATAGTAATGCAGACGGATCCGCACCTAACGCAGGTATGAAAGTAGCCTATTAACTCTGCTATATTTCTGTAGCCTGCAACCTCTGACTGCACAGTTGGGCTGAAACTACTACACCCAACATGTTCTGGCAGTAATAGTAAATGGATATTGGTGCAATTCTGAGCTACTAGTCTATGTATTATATAGACTAGTAGCTCAGAATTGCACCAATATCCATTTACTATTACTGCCAGAACATGTTGGGTGTAGTAGTTTCAGCCCAACTGGGCAGTCAGAGGTTCCAGGCACCAGGCTACAGAAATATAGCAGAGATAGAGCCAGCCCCCATCAGACCCTACTCTGAGTCTACTCTGAAGTTCTGAACTTACTCACCAATTATGGTGAGCAATTATGAAGACCTTTTTTTTTTTTACAAATCTTATCTTCCGGCATCGGCTTCTTCGCGCAGCGCTCCTCCAAATCTTTTCTGGCGCCTTCTCCCTGCTGCGTCTCGGCGTCGTTGTGCGCCTGCGCAGCCTAGGGAAACCTCATGTTCGGTGCGGCCGCCCGGGGAGGAGACTCAGGGGGAGGAGACTTAACGGAGGGTAGGGCTGGCCTGGCACTGAAGCGCAGCGCAGAAACGCAACACTGGGCGGCGGGCGGCGGGCCCCGGGTTTTACAGTCAGGCGCAGCACCCACAGAACCTCTGCAGGGCGGGGCCAGGGGTCCACAGGCGGCCGGGCCCCCTGGAGTGCCGGGCCCAGTCGCAACTGCGACCCCTGCGACCCCTGTATGTACGCCCCTGATAAGGGCACTCATCACAATCTTCATTGGCTTTTTGCCAATATACAGGCCCCTGGGGGAAACGACCGCTCCATCCTGTCACTGGATTCCTCTAAGGCCTTTGACAGAGTGGAATGGCGATTTCTGTGGAGGGTTCTGGCCAGGATGGGCTTTCGGGAGAAATTTATAAATATCCTTAAATTACTGTATAGATCCCCTACAGCGAAGTTAAGTCTCAATAGGAGCTTGACTACTAGCTTTGATCTAAATAGAGGAACTCGCCAGGGCTGTCCACTATCCCCATTGTTATTTGACATTTACATTGAGCCCTTAGCTTTGGCCATTAGGCAGGACGGTCAAATTAAAGGATTTGGAACACTAGGAGTGGAAGATGTAAATATGCGGACGATGTCCTCTTTTTTATAGATCATATGGAAATAACTCTCCCAAGAATTTTCCGATTGTTTAAATTGTTTGGCGAGGTATCCTCTCTACATATAAACTGGTCTAAGAACAGTTTGATGCCAATAGACCCGGTATCCCAAAAGGAGGCTTTGATAACCCAGCTGGATGTTGCTGACACCTTTCAATACTTGGGTATAATGATATCGCCCAAGGTTGAAAATTTTATACAACTCAATCTGATCCCATTGATAACGAAAATTAGGGCAAAAATAGGGATTTGGTTGAAACTCCCCCTATCTAGAGCTGACCGAATCTCATTGGTTAAGATGGTGATTCTACCGCAATTCCTGTATTTTAAACTCATGGAAAGAATAATTAATGACCTAGTTTGGGGAAGAAAACGAGTAAGGCTCAAATTGGAATACCTATACAAACCACTAGAGTACGGGGGTCTAAATATCCCCTACTTCAAAGGTTACTTTATCGCTGCTCAGTTATGGATGTGCTATGAATGTCATAACAGTGCACTTTTAGGGAGCTTAGTAGGGAGTTCTTCATATAATAACAACATATTTACTCTTTTGGAATCTGGACAACTGACTAATCGAGACCGGGATTACAAAGAGACTACAAAATGACTTGCTAAAGTGTGGGTTACTATTAGAAGATGGTTGGGGGTAAAGGGATCACTTATATTCACGCCTCTTTGGCATAATGTTCACTTGCAGATTCTAGATGGTATAGAAGTGGATCAATTTTGGCAAAAGAATGGGATTCTTTATATCACACAAATTGTTAAGAATAGAGAGATTAAGTCGTTTCTGGATCTATCACATAATGTAGAAAACCTTTTATGGTTTAGGTATCTTCAGTTGCGGTCGGCACTATTTAGTTTGGATGATAAATCACTATTGGACATAGATAACTCCTGTCTTTTAAATGAATGGATAGAGACAACACCTTTAACAATGAAGATCACAAATATATATATAAACTATTACTTAAGGCACGATTTTGTGAGACACAATCGCCAGGACAAAGGGCCTGGGAGTTGGATTGTCCAAATATACAATTAGAAGGGTGGGCGAATATTTTTATACATTTAGGTTTATTATCTCATATTTTAACCATATTTTAGTACAGTTCAATATTTATCATAGACTATATGTTACCCCTATATGGCTAAATAAATGTGGGTTAAAAGATACCTCCAAGTGCCCTAGATGTGATACCTTAGGTGCGGATTACTAGCATATGATCTGGGCCTGCCCAGAACTTAGAGAATATTGGAATGGTATCAACAATTTTCTTATTCATAAACTGAAAATACGGATCCCTTTTGAGCCACAATTGTTCTTGCTGAATGACTTCTCCACAATAAGTAGCCATAAATACCAAAAGATCCTATTAGGTAGAATACTATTACTGGCCAGACTCTTGATCAGCTGGAGTTGGTTCGCTCGCCATACTCCAGAGTTAAACACCTGGATAAGCCTAGTTAATAAGGTAAAAAATTACGAACGCATCCTTTATAGGCAGAGAGACACATATGAGAAATGGACTAGGATATGGGACGGTTGGAAGATTTGATCTGATTGTACTTTTCCCCCCCCCCCCCTTTCTTTTCTCCCTCTCCTCCTTTCTCCTTCTCCTCTCATTCTCTGAGGGGGGGTGGGGGGAGGGAGGGGAGGGCGGACGCATCACAGGGCTGGGGTGAGGGAGTGGGGGGGAGATAGGGGTCGGGTTGGGGGAAAAAAATATTAATTATATTGAATTACTACTCAAATACTTTTTCCATGTGTATTTGTTTTATATACCAATAAAGTTGTTAAATAAATAAATAAAAATATCTATATATATAGTCTGGGGTTTGTTAATAAAGTTAGTTGTGAGAGGAGTAGGAAGTGTATGGAGGAGCAGAGCAGGCTCAGTCCAAGATGTAGCTGCCTTTCTTTCCTCTGGGCCCTGATCAATCCTGGAGAGGACGGACCAAGTAGTCACAGCAGCCCAGCACAGACAAGTGAGTCTGTGTACGAATGCAAAGCAAGTCTAGTGAAGATTAGTGATGAGCGGCAGGGGCAATATTCGAATTCGCAATATTTTGCGAATATTTGGGCGAATATTCGCCATATATTCGAACATTTGCATAAAAATTCGCATGAACTGGTATTTAAAAAAAATAGAATATTCGCAATTACGAATATATTTTTCGATATTCGAAATATTCGCGAATTCTCGAAATGCCGATATTCGCAATTTAAATTCGCAATTCGAATATTCGTGATCAACACTAGTGAAGATTAGAGCTGAGTCTAGCCAAGGGACTTCACCAGCACCAGTGACCAGGAGGAACTTAAAGGTACCTGGACACAACTGGATGATTAGTGCGCAGAATTATCCATTTTCACTAAACGCCTTCTGGGTAGGGTTGAGCGAACCCGAACTGTAAAGAATCTGGATTAGTCAGTGTGCAATTTAGGGCACAGCCATTTAGGGCACAAATCTTTAATTGAGGCCTATTTTGGATCCGGGCGTGTGAGATACATTCTTTATATACAGTTTTTTTTTCAGGTATTTGAAATACAGCCATTTTGGGCACAAATCTTTACTTGAGGCCTAGTGTGGGTCAGGGCGTGTGAGATACACCCTTTAAATAAAGGGGTTCTATTTAACCCCTTAAGGACCAGGCTCATTTTCACCTTAAGGACCAGGCCATTTTTTGCAAATCTGACCAGTGTCACTTTAAGTGCTCATAACTTTAAAACGCTTCGACTTACCCAGGCCGTTCTGAGATTGTTTTTTCGTCACATATTGTACTTCATGACACTGCTAAAATTGGGTCAAAAAAGTTAATTTTTTTGCATAAAAAAATACATTTTTTACCAAAAATTTTGAAAAATTAGCAAATTTCAAAGTTTCAGTTTCTCTACTTCTGTAATACATAGTAATACCCCCAAAAATTGTGATGACTTTACATTCCCCATATGTCTACTTCATGTTTGTAGCATTTTGGGAATGATATTTTATTTTTTGGGGATGTTACAAGGCTTAGAAGTTTAGAAGCAAATTTTGAAATTTTTGAGAAATCTTCAAAATCCCACTTTTTATGGACCAGTTCAGGTTTGCAGTCATATTGTGAGGCTTAGATAATAGAAACCTCCCAAAAATGACCCCATTCTAGAAACTACACCCCTCAAGGTATTCAAAACTGTTTTTTCAAACTTTATTAACCCTTTAGGTCTTCCACAAGAGTTGATGGCAGATGGAGAAACAATTTTGAAATTTCTATTTTTTGGAAAATTTTCCAATATAATCAATTTTTTCCAGGAGTAAAACAAGGGTTAACTGCCAAACAACACTCAAAATGGGTTGCCCTGATTCTGTAGTTTGCAGAAACACCCCATATGTGGTCGTAAACTACTGTTTGGCCGAACTGGTAGCACATAGAAGGAGGGGAACACCATATGGGTTTTGGAAGGCAGATTTTGCAGGACTGGTTTTGTTTATACCATGTCCCATTTGAAGCCCCCTGTTGCACCCCTAGAATAGAAATTTCAAAAAAGTGACTCCATCTAAGAAAGTACACCCCTCAAGGTATTCAAAACTGGGTTTACAAACTTTGTTAACCCTTTAGGTGTTCCACAAGAGTTAATGGCAGATGGAGAAACAATTTTGAAATTTCTATTTTTTGGAAAATTTTCCAATATAATCAATTTTTTCCAGGAGTAAAACAAGGGTTAACTGCCAAACAACACTCAAAATGGGTTGCCCTGATTCTGTAGTTTGCAAAAACACCCCATATGTGGTCGTAAACTACTGTTTGGCCGAACGGTAGCACATAGAAGGAGGGGAACACCATATGGGTTTTGGAAGGCAGATTTTGCAGGACTGGTTTTGTTTATACCATGTCCCATTTGAAGCCCCCTGTTGCACCCCTAGAATAGAAATTTCAAAAAAGTGACTCCATCTAAGAAAGTACACCCCTCAAGGTATTCAAAACTGGGTTTACAAACTTTGTTAACCCTTTAGGTGTTCCACAAGAGTTAATGGCAGATGGAGAAACAATTTAGAAATTTCTATTTTTTGGAAAATTTTCCAATATAATCAGTTTTTTCCAGGAGTAAAACAAGGGTTAACTGCCAAACAAAACTCAAAATGGGTTGCCCTGATTCTGTAGTTTGCAGAAACACCCCATATGTGGTCGTAAACTACTGTTTGGCTAAACGGCAGGACATAGAAGAAGGGGAACGCCATACGGTTTTTGGAAGGCAGATTTTGCTGGACTGGTTTATTTACACCATGTACCCTTTCAAGCCCCCTGATGCACCCCTAGAGTAGAAACTCCATAAAAGTGACCCCATCTAGGAAACTACGGGATAAGGTGGTTGTTGTTTTGGGACAATTTTTGGGGTAAATTAGATTTTTGGTTGCTCTATATTACTCTTTTTTGAGGCAATGTAACAAAAAAATTTAATTCTAAAATTGTTTCTACATTCGCTATTTAGTTTTGTGGAACACCTAAAGGGTTAACATAGTTTGTAAAGTAATTTTTGAATACCTTGAGGGGTGTAGTTTCTTAGATGGGGTCACTTTTTTGGAGTTTCTAGTCTAGGCTACATCAGGGGGGCTTCTAATGGGACATGGTGTAAAAAAAAAAAACTGTCCATCAAAATCTGCCTTCCAGAAACCGTATGGAGTTCCCTTCGTTCTATGCCCTGCCGTGCGGCTATATAGCCATTTACGACCACATATGGGGTGTTTCTGCAAACTACAGAATTGGGGCAATAAATGTTTAGTTTTGTTTGGCTGTTAACCCTTGCTTTATTACCGGCAAAATGGATTTAAATTTAAATTTTGCCCAAAAATAGGTGTTTTGGCACCGTTTTTATTTTATATTTTTAACACCGTTCATCCGAGGCGTTTGGTAAAAAGTTATTTTTATAGCGACGACTTTTACGCACGCGACGATGCCCAATATGTATGGCTCTCAGACTTTGGAGACACTAAGCAGGCATCCTAAAACTGCGGCCCTCCAGATGTTGTAAAACTACAATTCCCACCATGCCCTGATGATGGCTGTAGGTTGTCTGGGCATGCTGGGAGTTATAGTTTTACAACATCTGGAGGGCCGCAGTTTGAGGATGCCTGCACTAAAACTAATATTTTTTGGGGAAAGAAAAATTGTTTTCGTGTCTCCAAAGTCTGAGAGCCATAGTGTTTTATGTTCTCTAGTGAACTGTTGGGGATTATAAAAATTTAGTACTCCATGGAAGTGTGATACTCCCTGAAGCAATCGATAATGCAGAGGCCCGGATGATCGGGGCACGTGTCACATTGAGTTGTGGTGTCCTTCCGTATCCCCCTCTTGTGACACACTCTGCACTTTTTTTGGGTTCGTCCCTTCTTTCCAGTATGGGGGACCACACCTGGAAAGTGTTGGCCAGGGACGATCCGGGCGCCTCCAGTTCCCGAGGTACTCCGGCCTGCTCTTTCCCGGTCCGAAAAGATCAGGTCTTTGAGGACTGCCTCATAGAATTGGAGGAATGTCCCTGTGCTGCCAGCGCTTCGGGATAGTACAAAAGAGTTGTACATGGCAACCTGCACCATGTAGACCGCAACTTTTTTGTACCATGCCCGGGTTTTGCGCATGGCGTTATATGGCGTGAGGACTTGATCAGAGAGATCAACTCCTCCCATATACCGATTGTAGTCGACGATACAATCGGGCTTGAGGACCGTTGCCGCGGTACCTCGCACAGGGACTGGGGTGGTGCTGTTACCGTGGATTGTGGACAGCATAAGGACATCCCTCTTGTCCTTATACCTGACCAGCAACAGGTTTCCACTGGTAAGTGCACGGGTCTCACCCCTGGGGATAGGTACCTGGAGGGGGTAGGCAGGGAGGCCGCGTTGATTTTTCCGCACGGTCCCACAAGCGAACGTGGATCTGGCGGCAAGGGACCTGAACAAGGGAATGCTGGTATAAAAGTTGTCCACGTACAAGTGGTAACCCTTATCCAGCAGTGGGTACATAAGGTCCCACACGAGTTTCCCGGTAACACCCAGAGTGGGGGGACATTCTGGTGGTTGAATCCGGGAATCTCGCCCCTCGTACACACGAAATTTGTAAGTGTACCCTGAGGTACTCTCACAAATTTTGTATAGCTTCACGCCATACCTCGCCCGCTTTGTGGGAATGTATTGGCGGAAACTGAGTCTCCCCTTGAACGCAACGAGAGACTCATCAACCGCGACCTCCCTTCCAGGTACGTAGGCCTGCTGAAATGTGGCCCCAAAGTGATCGATGACCGGCCGTATCTTGTACAGCCGGTCATAGGCAGGATCACCTCGGGGTGGACATGCTGCATTATCGGAATAATGCAGACATTTCCGGATGGCCTCAAACCGGTGACGTATCATGACCATACTGTACAGTGGGGTCTGGTACAGGACGTCCCCACTCCAGTATTGCCTGACACTGGGTTTTTGGACTAGACCCATATGCAGCACGAGGCCCCAAAATGTCCTCATTTCGGCTGCACTGACCGGCGTCCAGCCACCGGGTCTAGCCAAAACTGAGCCTGGGTTTTGAGCGACGAACTGTTGGGCGTACAGATTCGTCTGCTCCACCATCAAATTCACCAGTGGGTTACTGAAAAAAAAACTAAAAAAGTATATTTCAGTAAACCCCACTGTGGGAATCTGGATTCCAGGATTGCCAGCGAAATCCGGAATCTCAGGCTCAAAGTCCACTGGGGGACACCAGCTAAGTTCATCGGCAGGGGGCTCCGGTGAACTTATTTGGTGGGCCGGGAAACCAGTACGAACCCCAGGGCGGCTCGTACTAGGGTGGGCCACAGGATCCCTAGCATGTGTGGCCCCTGGCTCCGCCTGGCGGCGTCTCCGCTGCCTTGGTGGCTCATCGTCATCCGATGATGATGAGGAGGATGCGGATGACAAAAGGAACGTGGGGTCATCCTCATCCTCACTGGGGCTCTCAGAGTCGGAGGCAATCTGGGCATATGCCTCCTCGGCCGAGAACACCCGGCGGGTCATGGGTGTGTGTGTGTGCGTGTGTGTGCGTGTGTATGTGCGTGCGTGTAAACCTTTATTCTATGTGCGTGTGTGTGGGGGCACGGGTGTTCACGTACTAAAAAGTCCAGGCAAAAAAAAGTGTTAGGAAAAAAAAAAAAAAAAAAGTTCAAACTTGCTGATCTGCGGTTCAACGCTGATCAGCGGTCGGTGGGGTGGTGGGGCGGGCGATGCGCTAACAGTGGACGGACGCTAAAAAGTGCCGGCCAGTCAGCGCACGCAGAAAAAAAAAAAAAGTGGTGGTGGGGGAAGGGTCTGGTGGTGGGGGGAGGGGGTTGGTGGGGGGGGGGGGGGATGCGGGGGGGGCAAGTGGCAGGGGGGGTCTGGGGTCTGAAAGTTGAAAAAAAAAAGTTTGGAATAAATGTGCTTTTTTTTTTTTTTTTTTTTCTAACTTTTCCCTTCTATCCCTGCCTAAAGGTGCCTCTCCCTCACTGACCCTAACCTACCTGGGTGGCGATGGGTGCAGGAGGGTGATGGATGCCGATTTAGGGGGACACAGGAGCTGGTGCTGGACGATGCTGCACGGTCAGGGTGCTGGACAGGAAGAGGAGGGGAGAGAGGAGCGCAGGAAGTTTGAATCTCGCGCCTCTCTCCCCTGCACCAATCAGCACCCTGGACAGCGGCGTTCAGCACCAGGGCCAGCTCCGCCTCTGCAAATCCTCGGACTGCGATTGGTGGTGTAAAATTACGCCACCGATCGCAGTCTTTTTCCGGTTCATCGGGTCACAGGACACCCGAATGGACCGGAAACGCAGAAAACCGCAGGTCTGAATTGACCTGCGGTTTTCTGCGATCGCCGATACGGGGGGGTCCAATGACCCCCCCCTGCGTTGTTACGGGATGCCGGCTGAATGATTTCAGCCGAAATCCCGTTTCGATTAACCCCCGCGGCGCCGGAATTCAGATTTTAAGTCAGGACGTACCGGTACGTCCTCGGTCCTTAAGGACTCGGGAAATAGGGCGTACCGGTACGTCCTCGGTCCTTAAGGGGTTAAGTATTTGAAATACCGTCATTTGGTGCACAAATCTTTAATTGAGGCCTAGTGTAGGTCAGGGAGTGTGAGATACACCCTTTATATACATGGGTTTTATTATTCTATTAATAAAACACCCTTTTTGGGGCAAAATACACAATTGTTGCGCCCTTTGCAGTATCAAGACATTTGAAATTCCAGGGATATATACTGCTGTCATAATCAGTTATTAAACTAACACCCGTTGTGGGCAAAAAAATAAAATATTTGGCACCATTTGCTGCAGAAGTCATTGTGAGATACACCCTTTATATATTTGGGTTATATTCAGATATTCGAAATACCGCCATTTTGTGCACAAATCTTTTGGGCACAAATCTATAATTGAGGCCTATTTTGGATCAGGGCGTGTAAGATACATTCTTTATATACAAGGGTTTTATTCAGGTATTTGAAATGCAGGCATTTTGGGCCCAAATCTTTAATTGAGGCCTAGTCTGGTTCAGGCCGTGTGAGATACGCCATGTACATACTGTCGTTCTATTCTACTATTAATTAAACACCCATTTAGGGCAAGATCCTAAATTAAAAAAATATGAGTAGAGCGTCAAATAATGGACGTGGCCCAGGTAGTGGTCCACGTTGCAGGGAGAGGACGTGGTCGATTTGTGCCAGCTACACGCACAAGTGAAACCCCTTCCTCAGGTGTGAGTAGGCGACAAAACCTATGCGGTATTTGGTCGGGCCTAATGCGTCTCTACGAATGGTGAGGCCTGAACAAGTACAGGCGATAGTAGATTGGGTGGCTGACAGTGGCTCCAGTTCCTTCACATTGTCTCCCACCCTGTCTCCTGCTGAAAGAGCACAGTTGGCACCTGCAGCCGATGTCCATCAGTCTTTCACCTCACCCTCTTGCAATTCAGCCAAGCAGTCTGAACCCCAAGTCATGCAGCAGTCTCTTCTGCTTTTTGATGACTCTGTTAGCAAAGTTTCCCAGGGCCATCCACCTAGCCCTGCCCCAGAAGTGGAAGAGATTCAGTGGACCGATGCCCAACCACTTATATTTCAAGATGAGTACATGGGAAAACCATCACAGCACGTCTCGGATGATGACGAAACAAAGGTGTCAACTGCTGGGGCTTTCGAAAGTGTGCAGACCGACAAGGAGGGCAGGGGTGAAGACTGGGTGGAAGATGATGTGGAGGACGATGAGGCCCTCGACCCCACATGGAATCAAGGTCATGCGAGTGACCTATGTAGTTCGGAGGAAGAGGCGGTGGACGCACAGAGCCACCAGCACAGCAGAAGAGGGAGCAGGGTGCAAAAGCGGAGCGGCTGTCCTCTAGACCGCAGCAAGGGACCGAGCACATCAAAGCCAGCTCCAAGGAGTTCCCTAGCATGGCAGTTCTTCAGACAATGTGCTGACGACAAGACACGAGTGGTTTGCACGCTGTGCAATCAGAGCCTGAAGCGAGGCATAAACATTCTCAACCTGAGCACAACCTGCATGACCAGGCATTTAAGTGCAAAGCACGAGCTGCAGTTTAGTAGACACCTCAAAAACCAAGAAAGGTCTCTGGCTCCTCCTGCTTCCTCTTATGCTGCAGTCGTGGCCTCTTCATCCACCTCTGGAGTGACAGTGCCACCTGGCACCCCGCAAACAGAGGATCTGCCAGCAACACCACCACCTGGGTAACTAAGCATCTCCACAATGTCCCACGGAAGCGTTCAGCTCTCCATCTCCCAAACGCTAGAGAGGAAGAGAAAGTACCCTACTACGCACCCGCGATCACTAGCCCTAAATGCCAGCATTTCTAAATTACTGGCCTTTGAAATGCTGGTTTTAAAGGCCTTATGGCGGTGGCTGTCCCACAGTACGTCGTGCCCAGCCGCCACTACTTTTCCAGGCGAGCCACCCCTTCCCTGCACAACGGAGTAGGGGACAAAATCAGGTGTGCACTGCGCAACACCATCTGTGGCAAGGTGCACCTGCCTACGGATTTGTGGACCAGTAATCACGGTCAGGGACGTTTTAACTCCATAACAGCACACTGGGTAAATGCAGTGGCGGCTGGGCCTGAGGCGGATAGCAGTTTGGCGCATGTCCTTCCACCACCGAGGATTGCAGGGTGCTTCAGTTTGCCTTTTGTTGCTTCCTCCTCCTACTCTACAAGCTCCTCATCCATCCGGCGTAACACCTTCACCACCAACTTCAGCACAGCAAGGGGTAAACGACAGCAGGCAGTTTTAAAACTTATCTGTTTGGGGGACAAACCCCACACCGCGCAGGAGCTGTGGAAAGGCCTTGAACAACAGACCGACGAGTGGTTGCTGCCGGTGAGCCTCAAGCCCGGCCTGGTGGTGTGCGATAATGGGCGAAATCTCGTAGCAGTTCTGAGACTAGCCGGTTTGACGCACATCCCTTGCTTGGTGCATGTGCTGAACTTGGTGGTGCAGAGATTCCTTAAAAATTACCCCGATATGTCAGAGCTGCTGCATAAAGTGCGGGCCGTCTGTGCGCGCTTTTGGCGTTCTCACCCTGCTGCTGCTCGCCTGTCAGCGCTGCAGCGTAACTTCGGCCTTCCCGCTCACTGCCTCATATGTGACGTGCCCACCAGGTGGAACTCCACCTTGCACATGCTGGACAGACTGTGCGAGCACTAGCAGGCCATAGTGGAGTTTCAGCTGCAGCACGCACGGTTGAGTCGCTCTGCGGAACAGCACCACTTCACCACCAATAACTGGGCCTCCATGCGAGACCTGTGTTCCTTGTTGCGCTGTTTCGAGTACTTCACCAACATGGCCAGTGCCGATAACGCCGTTCTCAGCGTAACTATCCCACTTCTATGCCTCCTTGAAAAAATGGCGATGATGGAAGAAGATGTGGCACAGGAGGAGGAGGAGGAAGAGGGATCATTTTGTAGGGTTTCCGGCCAGTCATTCCCAAGTGGCTCCGAGGGTGGGTTCCTGCACCCATAAACATCAGGTACACAATTGTCCAGCCAGGGCACAGTTCTGGAGGATGACGAGGTGGAGGATGAGGAGAAGGAGATGGAGGAGGAGGAGGAACCATGTTCACAGCAGGGTGGCATCCAGACCAGCTCATGGCTATCACTGGTGTGTGGCTGGGGGGATACAGAGGGCACAGACGATACACCTCCCACAGAGGACAGATTTTCTTTGCCTCTGGGCAGCCTGGCACACATGAGCGATTACATGCTGCAGTGTCTCCACAACGACCGCCGAGTTGCACGCATTCTAACTTGTGCTGATTACTGGGTGGCCACACTACTGGATCCCTGTTACAAGGACAACGTACCGTCCTTATTTCCGCCACTGGAGCGTGATCGTAAGATGCGCAAGTACAAGCACACGCTGGTAGACGCGCTGCTGGTGGCATTCCCACCTGACAGCGGGGGCACAGTGGAAGCACAAGGCGCAGGCAGAGGCTGAGGAAGAGGTCGTCAACGCAGCTGTCGCACCGCCAGCACCTCAGAAGGCAGGGTTAGCATGGCCGAAATGTGGAAAAGCTTTGTCAGCACGCCACAACAACCAGCACCACCAGCTGATATGGAACGTCTTAGCAGGAGGCAACATTTCACCAACATGGTGGAGCAGTATGTGGTGCACACGCCTATACGTACTGAATGACGGGTCTGCCCCCTTCAACTTCTGTGTCTCCAAATTGGGCACATGGCCTGAGCTTGCCCTTTATGCCTTGGAGGTGCTGGCCTGCCCTGCAGCCAGTGTATTATCTGAACCTGTGTTTAGCACGGCAGGGGGCGTCATCACAGACAAGCTTAGCCACCTGTCCACAGCCAATGTGGACAAGCTCACGTTCATTAAAATGAACCAGGCATGGATCCCACAGGACTTGTCCGTACCTTGTGCAGAATAGACATGTCTACCGGCACTAACCAGCCATTGTTATACTGCAGCACAATTGCTCATTCTTGTATTTTTGATATTTCCCACTCTTTTGGAGTGTACCCTAATTTTAAAAATTAAAACCAAAAACCTGTGTTGGCTACCTCGTCCTCCTTCACTGCCGCTTCCACCTACACTGCTACCTCCACCGCCTCCTCAAACTCTTACTCCATATAGACCTTGTCCTCCTAGATCAAGATTATTATTTTTTATTTTTATGTATTTTATGTTATTTAAAGTCATTTCCCTATCCAAATTTGTTTGCAGAACACTTGCCATGCTCTTAACCACATTTTGATGCCATTTGCAGCCCTCTAGCCCTTTCAATGACATTTTTACAGCCATTTTAGTGCTCAAAAGTTCAGGTCCCCATTGACTTCAATAGGGTTCGGGTTCGGGGTCAAGTTCGGGTCCAGAACTCAAACTTGTTTCCAAAGTTCGGCCGAACCCGTCAAACCCAAACATCCAGGTGTCTGCTCAACTCTACTTCTGGGACATAGTGACCCTGAATATTTCAGGAGAGCATCATGCAAGAAATAATGTAGCAGAGAGTTTGCCTGCCATGAGGGAGAACGCCCTTATTGGATTGCTCAATATAAAAGTAAGGAAACCATTATATTAAGTCCCTGAGTGCTAGAGATTGGACTTAAAGCAGAACTATCTAAGAAGAGAACTTTTGTCTTACCTGTAAAGTAACAGCATTAGGAATAGGGATGAGCGAACTCGAACTGTATAGTTCGGGTTCGTACCGAATTTTGGGGTGTCCGTGACACGGACCCGAACCCGGACATTTTCGTAAAAGTCTGGGTTCGGGTTCGGTGTTCGTCGCTTTCTTGGCGCTTTTGTGACGCTTTCTTGGCGCTTTTTGAAAGGCTGCAAAGCAGCCAATCAACAAGCGTCATACTACTTGCCCCAAGAGGCCATCACAGCCATGCCTACTATTGGCATGGCTGTGATTGGCCAGAGCACCATGTGACCCAGCCTCTATTTAAGCTGGAGTCACATAGCGCCGCCCGTCACTCTGCTCTGATTAGCGTAGGGAGAGGTTGCGGCTGCGACAGTAGGGCGAGATTAGGCAGATTAACTCCTCCAAAGGACTTGATTATTGATCGATCTGCAGCTGTGGATCATTGAGCTGCTGATCCTCAATTGCTCACTGTTTTTAGGCTGCCCAGACCGTTTGTCAGTCACATTTTTCTGGGGTGATCGGCGGCCATTTTGTGTCTTGTGGTGCGCCAGCACAAGCTGCGACCAAGTGCATTTAACCCTCAATGGTGTGGTTGTTTTTTGGCTAAAGCCTACATCAGGGTGAAGCTGTCACACCAAGTGCATTTAACCAGCAATAGTCTGTTTATTTTTTGGCCATATACTACATCAGGGGCAAGCTGCGCCTGTCACCAAGTGCATTTAACCCTCAGTAGTGTGGTTGTTTTTTGGCTAAAGCCTACATCAGGGTGAAGCTGTCACACCAAGTGCATTTAACCAGCAATAGTCTGTTCATTTTTTGGCCATATACTAAATCAGGGGCAAGCTGCGCCCGTCACCAAGTGCATTTAACCAGCAATAGTCTGTTCATTTTTTGGCCATATACTACATCAGGGGCAAGCTGCGCCTGTCACCAAGTGCATTTAACCCTCAGTAGTGTGGTTGGTCAAGCTGTGTCACCAAGTGCATTTAACCAGCAATAGTGTGGTTATTTTTTGGCCATATCCCAGTCTAATTCTGTCAGTAAATCCATACCGGTCACCCAGCGCCTAAATACTAGGCCTCAAATTTATATCCCGCTAAATCTGTCGTTACCGCTGTACTGTTGTGGCTGGTCAAGTTATTTAGTGTCCGTCAAAGCACATTTTTTGTTCTGGGTTGAAATACAATTCCCAATTTAGCAATTTCAGAGCTATTTGAAATCTATCCCTAAAAGGGTATATAATATTCAAGGTGCACATAGGGTCATTCAGAATAACTTCACACACACGCTACTGTGCATTTCCAAGTCTAATTCTGTCACTAAATCCATACCGGTCACCCAGCGCCTAAATACTAGGCCTCAAATTTATATCCCGCTGAATTTGAATACAATACATTGGGCCAAATAATATTTTTGTTGTTGTGGTGAACGATAACAATGAGGAAAACATCTAGTAAGGGACGCGGACGTGGACATGGTCGTGGTGGTGTTAGTGGACCCTCTGGTGCTGGGAGAGGACGTGGCCGTTCTGCCACAGCCACACGTCCTAGTGTACCAACTACCTCAGGTCCCAGTAGCCGCCAGAATTTACAGCGATATATGGTGGGGCCCAATGCCGTTCTAAGGATGGTAAGGCCTGAGCAGGTACAGGCATTAGTCAATTGGGTGGCCGACAGTGGATCCAGCACGTTCACATTATCTCCCACCCAGTCTTCTGCAGAAAGCGCACAGATGGCGCCTGAAAACCAACCCCATCAGTCTGTCACATCACCCCCATGCATACCAGGGAAACTGTCTCAGCCTCAAGTTATGCAGCAGTCTCTTATGCTGTTTGAAGACTCCGCTGGCAGGGTTTCCCAAGGGCATCCACCTAGCCCTTCCCCAGCGGTGAAAGACATAGAATGCACTGACGCACAACCACTTATGTTTCCTGATGATGAGGACATGGGAATACCACCTCAGCATGTCTCTGATGATGACGAAACACAGGTGCCAACTGCTGCGTCTTTCTGCAGTGTGCAGACTGAACAGGAGGTCAGGGATCAAGACTGGGTGGAAGACGATGCAGGGGACGATGAGGTCCTAGACCCCACATGGAATGAAGGTCGTGCCACTGACTTTCACAGTTCGGAGGAAGAGGCAGTGGTGAGACCGAGCCAACAGCGTAGCAAAAGAGGGAGCAGTGGGCAAAAGCAGAACACCCGCCGCCAAGAGACTCCGCCTGCTACTGACCGCCGCCATCTGGGACCGAGCACCCAAAGGCAGCTTCAAGGAGTTCCCTGGCATGGCACTTCTTCAAACAATGTGCTGACGACAAGACCCGAGTGGTTTGCACGCTGTGCCATCAGAGCCTGAAGCGAGGCATTAACGTTCTGAACCTGAGCACAACCTGCATGACCAGGCACCTGCATGCAAAGCATGAACTGCAGTGGAGTAAACACCTTAAAACCAAGGAAGTCACTCAGGCTCCCCCTGCTACCTCTTCTGCTGCTGCCGCCTCGGCCTCTTCCTCTGCCTCTGGAGGAACGTTGGCACCTGCCGCCGAGCAAACAGGGGATGTACCACCAACACCACCACCACCTCCGTCACCAAGCGTCTCAACCATGTCACACGGCAGCGTTCAGCTCTCCATCTCACAAACATTTGAGAGAAAGCGTAAATTCCCACCTAGCCACCCTCGATCCCTGGCCCTGAATGCCAGCATTTCTAAACTACTGGCCTATGAAATGCTGTCATTTAGGCTGGTGGACACAGACAGCTTCAAACAGCTCATGTCGCTTGCTGTCCCACAGTATGTTGTTCCCAGCCGCCACTACTTCTCCAAGAGAGCCGTGCCTTCCCTGCACAACCAAGTATCCGATAAAATCAAGTGTGCACTGCGCAACGCCATCTGTAGCAAGGTCCACCTAACCACAGATACGTGGACCAGTAAGCACGGCCAGGGACGCTATATCTCCCTAACTGCACACTGGGTAAATGTAGTGGCAGCTGGGCCCCAGGCGGAGAGCTGTTTGGCGCACGTCCTTCCGCCGCCAAGGATCGCAGGGCAACATTCTTTGCCTCCTGTTGCCACCTCCTCCTTCTCGGCTTCCTCCTCCTCTTCTTCCACCTGCTCATCCAGTCAGCCACACACCTTCACCACCAACTTCAGCACAGCCCGGGGTAAACGTCAGCAGGCCATTCTGAAACTCATATGTTTGGGGGACAGGCCCCACACCGCACAGGAGTTGTGGCGTGGTATAGAACAACAGACCGACGAGTGGTTGCTGCCGGTGAGCCTCAAGCCCGGCCTGGTGGTGTGTGATAATGGGCGAAATCTCGTTGCAGCTCTGGGACTAGCCAATTTGACGCACATCCCTTGCTTGGCACATGTGCTGAATTTGGTGGTGCAGAAGTTCATTCACAACTACCCCGACATGTCAGAGCTGCTGCATAAAGTGCGGGGCGTCTGTTTGCGCTTCCGGCGTTCACATCCTGCTGCTGCTCGCCTGTCTGCGCTACAGCGTAACTTCGGCCTTCCCACTCACCGCCTCATATGCGACGTGCCCACCAGGTGGAACTCCACCTTGCACATGCTGGACAGACTGTGCGAGCAGCAGCAGGCCATAGTGGAGTTTCAGCTGCAGCACGCACGGGTCAGTCGCACTACAGAACAGCACCACTTCACCACCAATGACTGGGCCTCCATGCGAGACCTGTGTGCCCTGTTGCGCTGTTTCGAGTACTCCACCAACATGGCCAGTGGCGATGACGCCGTTATCAGCTTTACAATACCACTTCTATGTCTCCTTGAGAAAACACTTAGGGCGATGATGCAAGAGGAGGTGGCCCAGGAGGAGGAGGAGGAGGAGGAGGAGGAGGAGGAGGAAGAGGGGTCATTTTTAGCACTTTCAGGCCAGTCTCTTGGAAGTGACTCAGAGGGAGGTTTTTTGCAACAGCAGAGGCCAGGTACAAATGTGGCCAGCCAGGGCCCACTACTGGAGGACGAGGAGGACGAGGATGAGGAGGAGGAGGAGGAGGAGGATGAGGATGAAGCATGGTCACAGCGGGGTGGCACCCAACGCAGCTCGGGTCCATCACTGGTGCGTGGCTGGGGGGAAAGGCAGGACGATGACGATACGCCTCCCACAGAGGACAGCTTGTCCTTACCCCTGGGCAGCCTGGCACACATGAGCGACTACATGCTGCAGTGCCTGCGCAACGACAGCAGAGTTGCCCACATTTTAACCTGTGCGGACTACTGGGTTGCCACCCTGCTGGATCCACGCTACAAAGACAATGTGCCCACCTTACTTCCTGCACTGGAGCGTGATAGGAAGATGCGCGAGTACAAGCGCACGTTGGTAGACGCGCTACTGAGAGCATTCCCAAATGTCACAGGGGAACAAGTGGAAGCCCAAGGCCAAGGCAGAGGAGGAGCAAGAGGTCGCCAAGGCAGCTGTGTCACGGCCAGCTTCTCTGAGGGCAGGGTTAGCATGGCAGAGATGTGGAAAACTTTTGTCAACACGCCACAGCTAACTGCACCACCACCTGATACGCAACGTGTTAGCAGGAGGCAACATTTCACTAACATGGTGGAACAGTACGTGTGCACACCCCTCCACGTACTGACTGATGGTTCGGCCCCATTCAACTTCTGGGTCTCTAAATTGTCCACGTGGCCAGAGCTAGCCTTTTATGCCTTGGAGGTGCTGGCCTGCCCGGCGGCCAGCGTTTTGTCTGAACGTGTATTCAGCACGGCAGGGGGCGTCATTACAGACAAACGCAGCCGCCTGTCTACAGCCAATGTGGACAAGCTGACGTTCATAAAAATGAACCAGGCATGGATCCCACAGGACCTGTCCGTCCCTTGTCCAGATTAGACATTAACTACCTCCCCTTAACCATATATTATTGGACTCCAGGGCACTTCCTCATTCAATCCTATTTTTATTTTCATTTTACCATTATATTGCGAGGCTACCCAAAGTTGAATGAACCTCTCCTCTGTCTGGGTGCCGGGGCCTAAATATATGTCAATGGACTGTTCCAATGTTGGGTGACGTGAAGCCTGATTTTATAACAAGACACGGAGGCTCCTATTGCTTTAACCTTTCTTTACTTCTACCATAGCAGCAAAGAGAGAAAATGGTATACAAAAAAGAAACCATGGTAACAGACTCCTCCCCCTTATCCCAGTATATCCTTCCTTGTCTGTCTGAGCTCTTCCTCTTTCTTTGCTGCTACCAGGCAGATAAGTACTCTCCAGCTCTGTGGCATTGCTCAGGGTCTGGTATATTTGTATTTTTATGTGCTTGGATTATCGGTTCGTTCGGTTTCTTTATTAGATTCTGATTAGACTCTTATCGTAGATACATATTTCTCTCCTGTATATATATATATTTATTTATCTAGGGTACGTATATATATGTATATGTTTTTTCGTTCAGGTACTTCTGTGGCCGTTCTGCCTAGGGGTTTGTCCTTATAACAGTTTTTGCGGCTTCCCCGCTTTCCCCCCGTGTGATCCGTTTCTCTGCCCTGTCATCCTTGTCCCTCGTTACCTCAGACTGCGCCGCCATTGCGCGCGCTTTCTGCTTCTTCTTCCTCTCCTTCTCGCCCGAAGTCTCGCGAGTTCGAGATTTCGCGCGCGTTTTTTCGCATATTTTCGCATATTTTCGCATTTTTTCGCATTCGGCTGCTACTGACGGCGAGATTCTCGCGAGATTTCGCCGTCCCTGTGCGTTTCCCCGCTCTGCACACACCGGACATCCCGCTCTGCACAGCGCATCTCCTGGCGGTCTTTTTCCACTGCTCTTGAGCCTTGTAAGTTCTGTTTTATTCCATTTCGTCTACCCACTAGCTGGCTATGATTCCTGGCTTCATTATCCCCTTTTCTCTTTTTCTCCTCTAGTGCTATTTTTGCTGCTCCGGTCGGGGTGACTAACCCCTGCCTTTTGCTACTTCACCATGTCTGTCAGAAAGAATTCCGTTGCCTCTGTGGCCCCTAGTGAAGCCCCCCAAGTAGATCAGGGTTCCCCTGCGCAGGATAGGAGGTCCGAGGTGATCCACCCGGACGACCATGAGGTGGCACTGCAAAGATCCATATCTAATGCCATTATAACCGCCATGGGTTCGATGTCATCTGCATTGACCCAGTCTATATCTCAGGCCCTTATGGCGCGCCCTGCTACTACTACCCAGGTTTTGGTCCCACCTCCAGGACCACCTCCTATTGTCTCCAGAACACCTCAGATTGATGGGCCATCCCCATCCCAAGACAACGCGCTTCAGTCGCGTAAACGAGCTTGTACCCGCCAGGCAGAAAAAACGCGGGCATGGAAGACTGCCAGGTCTCTACCTGAGCCTAGGTCAGACTCTGATAGGGAGTCAGAGGAGGAGACTCATGACAACGTCTATGAATTGACGGATGAGGTGGAGGACGATTTGGCGGATATTGCTGTGGATCCGGTTCGTAATCTAGACCCGGAAGCCCCGTTACTACAACAGGGATCAGCAGAGGATCTCTTATTGGATCCGTCTGGGGAACCGCTGTTTAACCCCGAGGAGCTGCATCATCCCCGCTCCGCGGAATGGATGCCCGCCACACATGTGGCGCAGTATATGGAGGCTCGCATACGCAATCCGCTTAGTAAGGAATCGCGTAATAAGTTGCGGGCGGAGTGCCCTCGTCCTTTAATACCACACAAAGTGTGCGAGACGCCATCAGTGGATCCAAAGATGGTCCAGTTTCTGGCGAAGACGGGGTTTAACCCCCGTAAAGGGCTAGACGCGGCCTTGAAGGCTGTCCAAGACAAGCTACTGGACATTACAGGTCCTTTAGCAAAGATTTTCGATTTGGCTGAGTCCGCTATCGCGGCAGGTAGCCAGGTAGACCCTATAGAATTGAGAGGTTGGGCCCAGCGAGCCATATGCGTAGCGGGTAATACCAATACCTCGCTCGCCATTGAAAGGCGGAAGGCAATACTAATTAAGATCGAGCCAAAGCTCTCGAACTTGGCATTGACTGAAGCGGGCAAGGACGCCCAGGGGTTGCTCTTTGGCGACTCTTTTATTAAAGAGCTAGGGAAATATGTAGGAGCTTTTACGGCTCTTGATAAAGCCCAGACTTCGATGCGTCGAGTCTTTCAAGGGCGTTTTTCCAACAGGGCCGGCAGTGCTAGGGGCCGACTGTCCGGCCGTTCCAACTTTCATGCCAGAGGTTCCGGCAGAGGCTCCTTTAATTATAGAGCATCCCTCCAGGATCAGAGACATCAGCCGTCCTTTTTTCCCTCACGAGGCGCTCCCTTCAGGTCACGAGGTTTCCGAGGGAATCCAGGCTCCCGTCGACCATTCGGTAAGTTATGTTCTTCGTCCCCCTCCTTTTTTAGACCATTTAGTCGGGGGCAGACTCCGATTTTTTTTCTCATGTGTGGTCAGGCATAACCTCAGACCAATGGGTCCTTTCTACTGTGCAGGGGTTCACAATAGATCTGATTGCCGATCCGAGCTCCATCCCAGCCCCCCCTACGGTACCACTGTCCTATGCGGCACGGTCCCAATTTCAGAGGGAATTGTCGGATCTTCTGCAGAAAGGCGCGATCGAACGCGCACCGGAGAATCGTGGGGGTGTCATCAGCAGTATTTTCCTGGTGCAAAAGAAAGGGGGCCAGATGCGCCCGGTGATCAATTTGAAAGCCCTGAACAATTTTGTACAATACCGACATTTCAAGATGGAGGGCATCCATCTTTTGAGGGATCTGCTCCTTCCAGGCGATTGGTTGGCCAAGATAGATCTCCAAGACGCCTATCTCACGGTCCCAGTGTCCCCCTCTTCAAGAGACCTGCTGCGGTTCCTGTGGAACGGTCAGGCCTGGCGCTTCACCTGCCTTCCGTTCGGCCTGTCCTCCGCCCCCTGGTGCTTTACCAAGATCATGCGCCCAGTGGTGGCTTGGCTTCGCAGCAGAGGTGTTCGTCTGATCGTCTACCTGGACGATATCTTGATCATGGCCCAATCACGGGCTCTCTTGTTGAGACACCTCCACTTGACGGTGACGCTCGTTTCCGACTTGGGGTTCATTGTCAACCAGGAGAAATCCTGTTTGACCCCCTCCAGATCCATAGAGTTCTTGGGTTTCCAGGTGAACTCGGAAGAATTATCCCTCAGTCTTCCACTCTCGAAAGTCAAGGCTATCCGCAAGGAGTTGAAGCATGCTCTACGCCTACCTCAGATGTCGTTGCGGCATTTGGCAAGGATAATCGGACTTCTGGCCTCCTCAATACAGGCCATTTTCCCAGCCCCCCTCCATTATCGTGCGTTGCAGCGCCTCAAAATTGCTCACCTTCGGTCGGGGGCCTCTTACGTAGATTTGGTCTCATTAGATGCCGAGACGACGGACGAGATGAGATGGTGGATCCACAACCTGTCAGTGTGGAATGGCAGAGCGATCGTGGGTCCCCAACCGGATCTGATCATAGAATCCGATGCGAGCCTGCACGGATGGGGAGGACATTGCAGTGGTGTGTCCACGGGCGGTCCATGGTCTCCAGAAGAATCCCATCTTCACATCAACGCCCTGGAACTCCTAGCAGGGTCGTTTGCCATTCGCAGTTTTGCCAATGGTGTGGTCAGCTCAGCCATCAGGCTCCGCATGGACAATATATCTGCGGTCAGGTACGTCAATTGTATGGGTGGCACACGGTCGGTGGTTCTGACCCATTTGGCGAAGGATTTTTGGGAATTCTGTCTCGACAGGAACATCTCTGTGGTGGCCGAGTACCTTCCAGGCCTTCACAACACTCTGGCGGACTGGAGTTCTCGCTACATATCGGACTCCAGCGACTGGAAGTTAGACGAGACGGTTTTTTCTGCTATTTCTTCTCTGTGGGGTCCCTTTGCAGTCGACCTCTTCGCTTCCCGTTTGAATACCCAACTGCCCAGGTTTTTCAGCTGGAGGCCGGATCCCTTGGCGGAGGCAGTGGACGCTCTGCTTCAACATTGGGGAGGAGCGTTGATGTACGCATTCCCTCCCTTCGCGCTCATTCCACGAGTGCTCCTTCAGGTTCGTCAGCAGTTGGCGAACCTGGTTCTGATTGTTCCGTTTTGGAGAACCCAGTCCTGGTTCCCTCAGATCCTGGAACTTCTAGTGGACTTTCCGTTTCTCCTTCCAACTCAGGTGTCACTACTCCAAGGGCCTGCAGGAGAAGTTCACCCACTCCTGCAGAACGGGTCGCTACGCCTCCTAGCTTGCAAGATATCGGGAGTCCAGGAGGAGGCGCTGGACTTTCAGGAACAGCTAGGTTCTTATTGGACTGCGCTTGGGCGCCCGGGACGAGACGGGCTTATCGAGCCGCCTGGGGTTCTTGGTCTCGCTGGTGCGTCGACCGGACTCTGGATCCCGTTACGGCCCCTGTCAATTCCATCTTAGCCTTTTTATCCTCACTTTTTGAGGCAGGGAAGGCTTACCGCACCATCAATGTCTTTAGGTCAGCAATTTCCTCCAGACACAACGGTTTCGACGGCCGTCCAGCGGGTCAACACCCCCTGGTCTGTCGTTTACTCAAGGGTTCACGTTTGGCCCGACCACCTCGGCCACGGTTTTCGTCTACCTGGGATGTGTCGGATGTCTTGCAATTTCTAGTCAGTTGGCCCTCAAATGAGCTATTGTCGTTACGTCAGTTATCGGCCAAATTGGTCACTTTATTCTGTTTAATCTCCTGTAAGAGAGTTTCGGATGTGCGTGCTTTGGATTGGGACGCCAGATCCTTCACCCCGGAGGGGGTCCACTTTAACATTTCCCGTCGCACGAAAACCAGTATCCGGTCGGTCTCTTACCCCCGTTTTCCGACTTCTCCACAGCTATGTCCTGTAGCGTGCTTACGCGAGTATGAGGACAGAACCCGTCCACTGCGGTCTCTTTCTCTCCCCCACTTATTCATTTCGTTTCGCAGCCCGTTTGCTCCGGTTACCAGTGTTACGTTATCTCGCTGGGTCAAGTGGATTCTATCCCTTTCCGGGATTGATACGTCTATCTTCACGGCACATTCGGTCCGCAGTGCGACAGCTACGTCCATGACGTTATCTGGGGCTCGTTTGGAGGATGTTATGAGATTGGCGGATTGGTCCAGATCTTCCACTTTCCGGGAGTTTTATTTCCGACCGGCTTCGCATGCTTTTGATTCTATAGTGGCTCAGCTTTAAACAAGCAATAGGAGCCTCCGTGTCTTGTTATAAAATTATGGGATTTTACTAAAGTATGACGTAAAGTCATGATTTTATTAAAGACACGGAGGCGAGTATTGCCCTCCCTGGACCCACCCCTTGGGGTTTTTGACGTAAGTATGTTTTGTTGATTTACCGTATGGTCAGAATTTTAAAGTTGTTACTGTGTTTCCAACTAGTGGATCCTATGTTTCTAATGCACTGGATTATGCTCTTAGAAGGTTTTTCTCTTATTTCCTTTTTTCCTAGGTTGAGAGGCTTACGGCTTCATGTTTTAGAGTTACACAGTTCCGGTCGGAGGTCCAGTTGTGGCGGTCCAAGCCGACGAGTTCAAGGGGTTTTTTCGTTACCCGGTGGTTTCGGCGTCTGTTGTTCCGGTTGACCAGCGCTGTTTGAGACACAAAGAAAGAGGAAGAGCTCAGACAGACAAGGAAGGATATACTGGGATAAGGGGGAGGAGTCTGTTACCATGGTTTCTTTTTTGTATACCATTTTCTCTCTTTGCTGCTATGGTAGAAGTAAAGAAAGGTTAAAGCAATACTCGCCTCCGTGTCTTTAATAAAATCATGACTTTACGTCATACTTTAGTAAAATCCCATAATTCTCTGCTATGACATGCAGACTGATTCTCTACTGACATGAAGCCAGATTGTCTGTTACGGGACCTCTCTCTTCTGCCTGTGTGCTGGGCCTAAATATATGCCAATGGACTGTTGCAGTGGTGGGTGACATGAAGCCTGATTCTCTGCTATGACATGCAGACTGATTCTCTGCTGACATGAAGCCAGATCCTCTGTTACGGGACCTCTCTCCTCTGCCTGGGTGCTGGGCCTAAACTTATGAAAATGGACTCTTACAGTGGTGGGTGACGTGAAGCCTGATTTTATAACAAGACACGGAGGCTTCGTATTGCATCACACTTTCTTTACTTCATACCCAGCAGCAAAGAGTTAACATGAAAAATTAAGGGCAAACCCCCCAAACGACCCCTCCCATAATCAGTCCATAAATAGGTCCTCCTTCCACACATCTTCCTCTTTCTTTGCTGCTCCCCAGCAGATGAGTACCCCTTATTCTTATGTTGATTTTATTGAACGCTAGAGATTTTGTTAACCTATGATTTTGATGTTTTATCTTTAATATCTTGCTTGTTCTATTTACCCAGTACAGGGGCAGACTTCTGTCCTTCTGTTTTAGTCAGTTTTTTCGCGTTTTGTCTCCACTTGCCAGTTCAAGCTCTTGTGTGTCGCTTGTTAACACGGTTTTTCCTTCGTATCGCTACCCCCCCCCTTTTTTTTCACTCCCGTACCTGGTCTGGCCGGCGCCATTGCTCCTCTGTTCCCCATAGCGGTCGCGCTTCTTGCCGTTCGAAATCTCGCGATCCGCGGGATTTCGGCGGCGTTCACTGGAGGGGCGGGTCGCCATCTTGCTCCTCCCGTCTGCCTCCTTCTGTTACTGCAGCGCAGGCGTTGGCGGCCGCCATCTTTTTACACCCGGTTGAGGAGGGGGGCGTGTTCCCCCCCCTCCCCTCCCTCTTCCTGTTCCGGTCCTCCGTCCCTGCACGCCACATCGTTGCCGGAGGCTGATTGAGCTTGTTCTCTGCCCTTTTCTGTTCTTGCTGGTCTGTCTTCCTACAGGAGTGACTAACTCCTTGTCAAGTCTCTCACCAGTGACATTCCCCTGCCCCTAGTAAATCCTGACCCCATTCCCATTACGCCTCCTATTGATTCTAACCCCAGGCAAGCTGAGCCTTAGGTTCTGGATTTGCAGCAATCCATTTCCTCAGCTATTGCCAACGCCATGGGTAATATGTCTACTATTATTTCTCAGTCAGTTTCTCAGGCGCTTAGAGCGCAGAACCCAGTCGCCACTCCCGCCGCTGCCCCGGCTCCTACTACCTCCAGAACTGTTGATACAGATGGCTTAGCTCCATCAAGAGACGACGTGCTAAGGTCACGTAAAAGAGCCTGCCCGCGCCAGGCGGAAAAAGCGCGTCACTGGAAGTCCGCCCGGTCTCGTCCCGAGCCTAGCTCTGACTCTGATATTGAGTCAAATGAGGAGGATTTGAATGAGGATCTTTATGCCTCTGATATGGATCTAGAAGGGATCCAGGTGGCTGACGGGTTTACGGGTTTCTCCCCCCCCCTCCCCGCCCCTCTGGCACAGGTCCAGAAGCTGGTACCTCAGGGCCCGACTCCCTTGTTGATCCCCAGGGTGAACCCCTGTTTGACCCCGACAGCCTGCACCATCCCAGGTCGGCTGAATGGTTGCCCATACCTCACGTTGCTCAGTATTTAGAGAGTAGAGTGAGGAAACCGCTCTCCAAAGAGACCCGGAATAAGTTGAAGGCAGAATGCCCCCGGCCCCTAATACCTAATAAGGTGTGCGAAACGCCAAACGTGGATCCCAAAATGATCCAATTTCTCTCAAAGTCGGGCTTTAATCCACGCAAAGGCCTTGATTCGGCCCTCAGGGCTTGTCAGGACAAGCTCCTGGACAGCCTGGGACCCCTGACAAAAAATTTTGAAATGGCGGAAACTGCCAGATCTGAGGGTACGGCCATTGACCCAGAAGAACTAAGTGGCTGGGCGCAACGCGCCATTTGTTTAATAGGGAATGTCAATTCCTCCCTCTCAATTGAACGAAGGAAAGCTCTTCTTATGAAGATTGAGCCCAAATTATCCAATATGGCGCTAACTGAGGCGGGCAAGGAAGCTCAGGGGCTCCTCTTTGGAGATAATTTCATCAAGGATTTAGGGAAGTTTGTGGGAGCATTTACCGCTCTTGACAAGGCGCAAAGC
Source organism: Bufo gargarizans (assembly GCF_014858855.1). NCBI lineage: Eukaryota > Metazoa > Chordata > Amphibia > Anura > Bufonidae > Bufo > Bufo gargarizans. The sequence goes on along the minus strand of NC_058082.1, from coordinate 558,968,252 downwards.
TCCATGCGCCGGGTTTTCCAGGGGCGTGTCTCTAGCAGGGTCGGCAGCTTCAGGGGCCGTCTGTCCGGCCGTGCCCATTTCCAGTCGCGCGGAAACGCTCGAGGCCCCTATCAACAACGTTCATCGTTCCAGGACCAGAGGCAGCAGTCCTCCTTCTTCCCTTCTAGAGGCCAATCTTACCGTCCAAGGGGATTCAGAGGCGCTGTTGGTTCCAGACGTCCACTCGGTAAGTCCTCAAAATCTATGGTTTTCTTCCAGCCATTGTATCGGGGGCAGACTCCGAAATTTTTTGCCCGCCTGGCGCCGTGTCACATCCGATCCGTGGGTGCTGGCCACGGTTCAAGGTTTCCAGATAGAGTTGGTGGTCCCACAGTTATCGCTTCCAGAGCCTCATCCGCTGGTCTTGGCGGACTCGGCCCGGTCTCTCTTGGACCTGGAACTCCATTCCCTTATGGTCAAGGGAGCGATAGAGAGGGCTCCTCCTCATTCAGTCGGGGTGATCAGCACTATCTTTTTAGTGGAAAAGAAGGGAGGCCAATTCCGTCCGGTAATAAATTTACGGAGTCTGAACAGATTTATATGTTACCGCCATTTCAAGATGGAAGGGATTCATCTGCTCAGGGACCTTCTTCTCCCTGGGGACTGGTTGGCGAAGTTGGACCTGAAGGATGCCTACCTGACGGTACCGATCTCCCCCCAGTCCAGACTTCTCCTGCAGTTCCGCTGGCACAGCCTCCTCTGGCAGTTCACGTGCCTACCGTTTGGCCTCTCATCCGCCCCTTGGTGTTTTACCAAGTTGATGAGACCCGTTGTAGCTTGGCTCCGCAGTCAGGGTGTTCGTCTGGTGATTTATCTGGACGACATCCTCTTCATGGCTCAATCCCCGTCCGAACTCCGCTCTCACCTACACTCTGCAATGTCTCTCATTACAGGTCTTGGTTTTGTCATCAACACCGAGAAGTCCTGTCTGCAGCCTTCCAGGTCGATAGAGTTTCTGGGTTTTGTTGTGGACTCCACCGAACTGTCCCTCTTCCTACCTCGAGCCAAGGTCAAATCCATACGGAAGGAGCTTCGTCACGCTCTGAGACTCCCTCAGTTGTCCCTTCGGCACTTAGCTCGCATTATCGGACTCCTCTCCTCTTCCATCCAAGCGATTTTCCCGGCTCCTCTTCACTACAGGGCGTTGCAACGGCTGAAGATTGCACACTTGCAAGCGGGGGCTTCTTATGCGGATCTCGTGTCTCTGGATCTCGAGACGAGGGACGAACTGGCGTGGTGGATATCCAACCTCGACGCGTGGAACGGCAAGGCCATCGTGGGACCCCAACCCGATCTGATTGTGGAGTCGGATGCCAGCCTTCTCGGCTGGGGTGCGTACTGCAATGGGGTCTCCACCGGAGGTCCCTGGTCAGGCACCGAAACTCACCTCCATATAAATGCTCTGGAACTGTTGGCAGGATCTTTCGCCATACGCAGCTTCACCAACGACAGGATATCGGCGTGCATCCGGCTCAGGATGGACAATGTGTCTGCGGTGCGTTATGTGAATGCCATGGGGGGCACCCATTCTTCGATACTGACCCATCTGGCGAAGGAGTTTTGGGCCTTTTGCCTCGACAAAGGCTTCACGGTGGTCGCAGAACATATTCCAGGACTTCACAATACCTTTGCGGACTGGAGCTCACGCCACTCGTCGGATTTCAGCGACTGGAGGTTAGATCCAACGGTATTCTCCTCCATCTTGCCGATTTGGGGACCCCTGTCTATAGATCTTTTTGCCTCTCGATGGAACGCGCAGCTTCCACGTTTCTACAGTTGGAGACCGGACCCCCTTTCGGAAGCGGTAGACGCCCTCCTACAGGATTGGTCGGATCAGCAGGCTTACGCGTTCCCTCCATTTGCTCTCATCCCGCGAGTGCTGTCTCAGGTTCGACGTCAACGGGCGGAGGTGGTGCTGGTGGTACCCTTTTGGCAGGCCCAATCGTGGTTTCCTCAACTCCTGGAACTTCTTGTGGAAGACCCCCGGCTTCTTCCATCGTTTCCGGATCTCCTTCGCGGACCCCTGGACCAACGTCACCCGCTGATGTCAGACGGTTCCCTCACTCTCCTCGCGTGCAGAGTTTCGGGGATCAGTGGACTGTCTCGGGCCTATCGAGAACGGCTCATATCCTCTTGGAGAACGCATGGGCCCCCGGCACCCGACGGGCTTATCAGTCAGCCTGGAGGCGGTGGTCTGATTGGTGCATGGGCCGGAGTCTGGATCCCTTTACAGCGCCTGTGACGGACATGCTCGAGTTCTTGTCGTCCCTTTTTGATGAAGGTAAAGCCTATAGATCCATTAACCTCTTCCGTTCCGCCATATCTTCTCGCCACCAAGGTTTTGCGGGCTGTCCGGCGGGTCGTCATCCCTTGGTCTGTCGTCTTCTTAAAGGTTCCCGGCTATCTCGTCCGCCCAGGCCCCGTTTCACTACTTCCTGGGATGTTATGCTGGTACTTAGTTTTTTCTCGGCTTGGCCTCCTAACTCGGATTTGTCCCTTCGTCAGCTTTCGGCCAAACTGGTAACCCTTCTTTGCTTGATTTCCTGCAAAAGGGTCTCGGACGTGCGAGCCTTGGATTTCGATGCCTTGTCTTTTACTCCGGGTGGGGTGTCCTTCAACATCTCTCGCCGCACCAAAACGAGTATACGGTCAGTTTCCTATCCGGCCTTTCCGGATAACATGCCCCTTTGTCCGGTGCACTGTTTGCAGGAATATTTGAGACGCACGGCTTCCTTACGTAATCCGCTTTCCCCACAACTTTTCGTTTCTTTCCGCAGACCTTTCCTTCCGGTCACCGCTGTCACCTTATCCCGTTGGGTCAAGTGGATTTTATCTCTGGCCGGTGTGGATACGTCGATTTTCACAGCGCATTCGGTTCGGGGAGCCGCGGCTACCTCCATGACGGTCGCCGGCGCTCGCTTAGAGGATGTACTTCGGTTGGCGGATTGGTCTAGGGCTTCGACATTTAGGGATTTCTATTTCAGGCCGCCTCCTCATGCTTTTTCTTATGTGATGTCGTCGCTTTAAACTTGCAATACGAAGCCTCCGTGTCTTGTTATAAAATTGCATGATTTTCCTATTATATGACGTAAAGTCATGATTTTATTAAAGACACGGAGGCGAGTATTGCCCACCCTATTTTTTCTTCCCCCCCTCTTTTATGGTTGGATTCGGAAGTTCATATTCTCGTATTCTTTATTGAATGTATTATATTATTTATTTACTGTCTATTATATTTTGTTTGGTGCTTTATTCCTTGGTGTTTTGTATTTGATTCCTCTCGCCACATGATTGGATATGATTTCAGATTTCATGTATTACCGTCTTTTCTTTCTGTTGTTTTTTTCTCAGGCTGATTCCTGGTCTTCGTTCTGTCTTGGTTCCGAGAAGTTCGTCGTCCGGCTTGCCGCTGTTCCGGTTCAGTTCTGAGGTTCAGTTTCTAATTCCGCGGATCCCAGTTGGAGTTCGTTTAGAGGTGTTTTCGGTTTTGTGTTCGTTGGCTGGTCACATCAAAGAAAGAGGAAGATGTGTGGAAGGAGGACCTATTTATGGACTTATAATGGGAGGGGTCGTTTGGGGGGTTTGCCCTTAATTTTTCATGTTAACTCTTTGCTGCTGGGTATGAAGTAAAGAAAGTGTGATGCAATACTCGCCTCCGTGTCTTTAATAAAATCATGACTTTACGTCATATAATAGGAAAATCATGCAATTCTCTGCTATGACATGAAGACTGATTCTCTGCTGACATGAAGCCAGATTGTCTGTTACGGGACCTCTCTCCTCTGCCTGGGTGCTGGGCCTAAACTTATGAAAATGGACTCTTACAGTGGTGGGTGACGTGAAGCCTGATTCTCTGCTATGACATGAAGACTGATTCTCTGCTGACATGAAGCCAGATTGTCTGTTACGGGACCTCTCTCCTCTGCCTGGGTGCTGGGCCTAAACTTATGAAAATGGACTCTTACAGTGGTGGCTGACGTGAAGCCTGATTCTCTGCTATGACATGAAGACTGATTCTCTGCTGACATGAAGCCAGATCCTCTGTTACGGGACCTCTCTCCTCTGCCTGGGTGCTGGGCCTAAACTTATGAAAATGGACTCTTACAGTGGTGGGTGACGTGAAGCCTCATTCTCTGCTATGACATGCAGACTAATTCTCTGCTGACATGAAGCCAGATTGTCTGTTACGGGACCTCTCTCCTCTGCCTGGGTGCTGGGCCTAAATTTATGACAATGGACTGTTGCAGTGGTGGGTGACGTGAAGCCTGATTCTCTGCTATGACATGAAGACTGATTCTCTGCTGACATGAAGCCAGATTGTCTGTTACGGGACCTCTCTCCTCTGCCTGGGTGCTGGGCCTAAATATATGCCAATGGACTGTTGCAGTGGTGGCTGACGTGAAGCCTGATTCTCTGCTATGACATGCAGACTGATTCTCTGCTGACATGAAGCCAGATTGTCTGTTACGGGACCTCTCTCCTCTGCCTGTGTGCTGGGCCTAAATATATGCCAATGGACTGTTGCAGTGGTGGCTGACGTGAAGCCTGATTTTCTGCTATGACATGCAGACTAATTCTCTGCTGACATGAAGCCAGATCCTCTGTTACGGGACCTCTCTCCTCTGCCTGGGTGCTGGGCCTAAATATATGCCAATGGACTGTTGCAGTGGTGGCTGACGTGAAGCCTCATTCTCTGCTATGACATGCAGACTGATTCTCTGCTGACATGAAGCCAGATTGTCTGTTACGGGACCTCTCTCCTCTGCCTGGGTGCTGGGCCTAAATATATGCCAATGGACTGTTGCAGTGGTGGCTGACGTGAAGCCTCATTCTCTGCTATGACATGCAGACTAATTCTCTGCTGACATGAAGCCAGATTCTCTGTTACGGGACCTCTCTCCTCTGCCTGGGTTCCGGGGCCTAAATATCTGAGAATGGACTGTTCCAGTGGTGGGTGATGGGAAGCCAGATTCTCTGCTATGGGACCTCTCTCCAATTGATTTTGGTTAATTTTTATTTATTTAATTTTTATTTTTATTCATTTCCCTATCCACATTTGTTTGCAGGGGATTTACCTACATGTTGCTGCCTTTTGCAGCCCTCTAGCCCTTTCCTGGGCTGTTTTACAGTCTTTTTAGTGCCGAAAAGTTCGGGTCCCCATTGACTTCAATGGGGTTCGGGTTCGGGACGAAGTTCGGATCGGGTTCGGATCCCGAACCCGAACATTTTTGGGAAGTTCGGCCGAACTTCTCGAACCCGAACATCAAGGTGTTCGCTCAACTCTAATTAGGAAAACTCCTCAACTGACAATTGCCAGACCTATTATAAGGATTCCAGCTAAATTAACATCTGAATTATTACCTTTGATTTAAAAGTTAATTGTACCAACTGTTCTGAGACCATTGATTCGGTAAAAGTTAATCTGTTTTTATTACAATTGACTCCTCATCCTTCCTACCAACTTCATTTGCACCTAATGGTGCTGGTGTCACGAACACAGGGGCCCAGCCACCAAAGCACCTTAAACACCTATACCATCAAGGGCACCTCAACTTCCATCTGGCTGGTGTTCCCTGCAATAGAGAGTGCCCCGGAGGATTTAGTGCTGTCTTCCCCTCCACTGGGAGCTACAGGAAAGTGAGTAGAACTACTGCACCCATTCGGCACCCCCCCACTCTCCCTCACTCACTTCACCCATGTGGCCTGATATGCTGCATTCCTACTAGAAGTTTATGAATGAATTGTTAGAAGTCTGCAATGAAGGTCCAGCTGGATGTTACCAGCTGGGGTTGTGTCCCTGCATAGTATTGCACTGGCAATACTGATTGGATAGTGACAGACTGTGCACAAACACACTAGCAACACCCAACTGCACCTTCATGTTGCAAACTGCTGGCAATTCATTCAGAAACGTCTAGTAGGAATAATAGAGGAATGACACATTATAAAGTTATAAGAATAGATCTAAAATTGTTATTACATGGGGAATGCAAGTAGTTACGCAACGTGCCACCCCCCAGGTAGGGTCGATCATGTTCCAGGTTTTTAGGAATGCCAAGTGGTGATGCGGCCTTACTAGTGTTGGGTTTGTCACGGTGCTCCTACCTGGATATCTTCCCAGGGTTAGGCTCCACAGCAATAAAGGGGACGATTGTAGGAGGTCGACAATAAGTCGAGTCCAGACTTTATAAAGTTCAACAGCTTTACTTGAACAAACTTGATTCTGTAACACCCCAGAGTGGGGTTACTACTACTGCACCCTGCTACTATCTCTAATGGGTTAATATAATGTCATCTTATGTATGTCTTTCCAGGTCCTCCACAATGTGCATTCATAATCTTGTTATGTAACTGCTTATTACATATAAAGTGTCTGGTTCACCAGCAGGTGGCATCGTAAATGGCAGAGCTATCCTTAGAGAGAATAGAACTTACCATTCCATTCACCCCCCCTTCAGGCAGAAGTGGGCCAGTCCTGCTTGCTGCCAGAAGGAAGTGGGGCAGTTCTAGTTTGTACTGGTTGAGACTCTATGTTGGAGCTGCCAGGATTCTAACCTACTTTTTGGCTGAACATAAGTCCGACTACAAGATTGAAGTGCAGCATAAAGAGGAAACAAAGACACCAGGTTAGCTTGTCAGTACAGCAGAGTGAGCGTAAAATATAGCAGAGTTGAGTTTGCCTGCCAGTTTAATGCTAAAGCCTGCTGGAACCAAGACAAAGCCTGAAACTGTTTGTAGAAATGTTTATTCAAGTAAAGCTACCATCGAACTTCATCTCAAGGTCTGGACTCAAGTTATTTCTTCAAATCCCTCAATTATTCCCCCTATTTATTGCTTTGGAGCCAAAGCCTGGGGTCCAGCCATATCCAGGTAGGAGCACTGTGACACACATAAAGAGAAAATTTAGGCTGCAACATACCACTTGGCATTTCTAACACCTGGGAGGCGATAGGAAGGGTCCTGGGGGGAGGTGCCTGTTGCACATCCAGACAATAAGTGGTCTTTCTCTAGCTCGAGCAGGTTTTGGGGTAAACTGGATACCTTGCTTTATCTTTCTCTGTTGTGTTAGACTCTGCCTTTGGTCTGGTAGCTGGACTTTCTGACAGTTCTGGTACCTTTTTGAGCGGGGTGTCTTTGGCTGTTGACCCCCCTTGTGATACTCTTTTTGCATCTGTAAGGAGTCATGGTGCCCCTCGCGGCATCATCTCTTGTCTCTACAGCTCCATTGTTGAATCTAAACTCACTGTAGCTTCCTGCAACCACTCCCTTGGTAGGAAGTAGGACTAGCCCACTTCTGCCCAAAAGGGGGAAGGGGGGGAATGGAATGGTAAGTTCCATTCTGTCTAAAGATATCTCTCGGCCAGATACACTGCCACCTGCTGGTGAATCAGGCGCAGTACATGAACATAACAGTTTAATAGCAATATTATGAATGCCCAGTGTAGGAGGACCTGGACTAAATACAGAGATGACATTTTTGGTTAGAAACAGTAGGAGGGTGTAGAAATAGTAGTGCCCGCTCTGGGCCACTACAGTTTAAAAAAAGCATCCATAGTTGATTTGCGTAATACTTTGTTTGAATACTGTACGGAGCAAGCGTATAAGAATGTATTGGCTCCTAGAGCCTCACGAGACTTCACATAATAACTTCATAAATCAATTTCTGCTGTAAAAAAAAAACATTTCCCGAACTCAGGTTCGGTTCCAATAGCAGCAAAGAAGGAATGTTTTGGTAAATTCTCTACAGTGCAGTAACATGTGGTCATTATGTCATTTCCTGTAGTGGTAAAGATCTACAAGGTACAAATGAACTGTTAGAAACTTGCATCTAAGCCGAAAAATTGGCAGAAAACGTGTCCCATACTTGAATATTTAATCTCCATAGGAAGGCGTACGGTAACTATTACTGGCCTCCAATGGGGGCTGAGATGGAGGTAAAGTAGCAAAATATAGAGAGTTTATCAGGATCAGACTAAAGACTGTAGTCTGTTACCATGGAAACACATAGATATGCATAGGACCTGTACACACATAATGATAGATTCTTAATGAAGGCTGCATGCAAAGAAACATTGATATTGCAAAAGTATGCACATCCTCACAGGCAGTAGTCTACATCTGATCTCACTGTTTCGATGGATTTCACTTTACTTCAAGGGAAAATATTTATTCCAGATTGTAGAAGTTTCTATTTTCTCTTCCTGGAGATTGCAGCGTCTCATTTCATTTTCCATTTCCTCACTGAGAGGTTCATTAACCTGCCGACCACAACAGAGACCCCATTATTTAATCTACGGGACCTCGAAAAAAAATAATCAGCTCAGAAAAAAAGACCTGGACCTGCCCCAGTGCTCCGAATGTCATTCTTATTATTTTCTAACGGGGACAGAAACGGAATTTAAAAGTTGTTCTGTAATCTGTAGAACTAAAGCCGAAAACCGCAAATAACAGTCACTGTTACATGGAGTGCTACCAGCTACGACATAAGAAGCAGTCGGCCATCTTATATTCCTGTACATAGGAGGCAGTATTATAGTAGTTATATTCTTGTACATAGGAGCAGTATTATAGTAGTTATATTCTTGTACATAGGAGCAGTATTATAGTAGTTATATTCTTGTACATAGGAGCAGTATTATAGTAGTTATATTCTTGTACAGAGGAGCAGTATTATAGTAGTTATATTCCTGTACATAGGAGGCAGTATTATAGTAGTTTTATTCTTGTACATAGGAGGCAGTATTATAGTAGTTATATTCTTGTACATAGGAGACAGTATTATAGTAGTTATATTCTTGTACATAGGAGGCAGTATTATAGTAGTTATATTCTTTTACATAGGAGCAGTATTATAGTAGTTATATTCTTGTACATAGGGGCGGTATTATAGTAGTTATATCCTTGTACATAGGAGACAGTATTATAGTAGTTTTATTCTTGTACATAGGAGGCAGTATTATAGTAGATATATTCTTGTACATAGGAGCAGTATAATAGTAGTTGTATTCTTGTACATAGGAGAGTATTATAGTAGTTATATTCTTGTACATATGAGCAGTATTATAGTAGTTATATTCTTGTATATAGGAGGCAGTATTATGGTAGTTCTATTCTTGTACATTGGAGCAGTATTATAGTAGTTATATTCTTGTATATAGGAGCAGTATTATAGTAGGTATATTCTTGTACATAGGAGCAGTATTATAGTAGTTATATTCTTGTACATAGGAGCAGTATTATAGTAGTTATATTCTTGTACATAGGAGCAGTATTATAGTAGTTATATTCCTGTACATAGGAGCAGTATTATAGCAGTTATATTCTTGTACATAAGAGGCAGTATTATAGTAGTTATATTCCTGTACATAGGAACAGTATTATAGTAGTTATAGTCTTGTACATAGGAGCAGTATTATAGTAGTTATATTCTTGTACATAGGAGGCAGTATTATAGTAGTTATATCCTTGTACATAGGAGCAGTATTATAGTAGTTATATTCTTGTACATAGGAGCAGTATTATAGTAGTTATATTCCTGTACATAGGAGCAGTATTATAGTAGTTATATTCTTGTACATAGGAGCAGTATTATAGTAGTTATATTCTTGTACACAGGAGCAGTATTATAGTAGTTATATTCTTGTACATAAGAGGCAGTATTATAGTAGTTATATTCCTGTACATAGGAGCAGTATTATAGTAGTTATAGTCTTGTACATAGGAGCAGTATTATAGTAGTTATATTCTTGTACATAGGAGGCAGTATTATAGTAGTTATATTCCTGTACATAGGAGCAGTATTATAGTAGTTATATTTTTGTACATAGGAGCAGTATTATAGCAATTATATTCTTGTACACAGGAGCAGTATTATAGTAGTTATATTCTTGTACACAGGAGCAGTATTATAGTCAGGGCTTTTTTTCTCAGAGAAAAGGTGGTGGAACTCACCCCTTGGCTCCCTTGGCCACGCCCTACCCACCCCTAGGACCGCCCCTAAAACCGCCCCTTTAGAGAACAGGGATGCAAGTAAAATTTGGGGGGGGAGGGGGGCTATAAAAGTCTAGCCCAGCAAAGAAACCCCCCAGATGGGGATGGCACTGTTAATGGGGGATCTGGGGATGGCACTGTTAATGGGGGATCTGTGGATGGCATCCACAGATCCCCCATCCTATAACAATTCCATCCACAGACCCCCCACACCCCATAACAGTGCCATCCACAGACCCCCCCCTCTTAACAGTGCCATCCACAGACCCCCCCCACCCCATAACAGTGCCATCCACAGACCCCCCCCACCCCATAGCAGTGCCATCCACAGACCCCCACACCCCATAACAGTGCCATCCACAGACCCCCCACCCCATAACAGTGCCATCCACAGACCCCCCCACCCCATAACAGTGCCATCCACAGACCCCCCATTGCTCCAGTACAGTTATAAAATGTGAAATTAAATTAATAATGATTCATGCTGCCCCCTCTGTAGTATAAGATTCAATATATCCTACTCACAGGGCTACTGTTATATCGTAATGCAGGCCGGCCGGGCAGACGAGCGGCAGCGTCACTGACTGACGTCACGTGCCTGTGCCGCCTGCTTCATTCACAAAGTCTGCCCGGCCGGCCTGCATTACGATATAACAGTAGCCCTGTGAGTAGGATATATTGAATCTTATACTACAGAGGGGGCAGCATGAATCATTATTAATTTAATTTCACATTTTATAACTGTACTGGAGCGGCGGGGCCGGAGCACAGTGAACGCACCGGCCCCCAGCTCCTCCTCCCAGTCCCTCCCCGCTGATACATCGCAGCCTGCCAAAAGGTGGCGGAACACCGTTCCAGTGCGTTCCGCCAGAAAAAAAGCCCTGATTATAGTAGTTATATTCTTGTACATAGGAGGCAGTATTATAGTAGTTATATTCTTGTACATAGGAGCAGTATTATAGTAGTTATATTCTTGTACATAGGAGCAGTATTATAGTAGTTATATTCTTGTACATAGGAGCAGTATTATAGCAGTTATATTCTTGTACATAGGAGCAGTATTATAGTAGTTATATTCTTATAAATAGGAGTAGTATTATAGTAGTTATATTCTTGTACATAGGAGCAGTATTATAGTAGTTATATTCTTGTACATAGGAGACAGTATTATAGTAGTTATATTCTTTTGTATGGAAGGCAGTTTTATAGGAGTTATGTTCAGAAAGGAAACCTGTCACCGGGATTTTGGGTATGGAGCTGAGGACAAGGGCTGCTAGATGGCTGCTAGCACATCCGCAATACCCAGTCCCCATAGCTCTGTGTGCTTTTATTGTGTAAAAAAACAACGATTTGATACATATGCAAATAATAAATAATAAATAAAAAATATGAATAATAATAGAAATAGATAAGGACAATAAAAATACAGGGTACCCATTTGAAGCTGGATCATTGTAAGCAGTGAAGGGAACAGCACTAAGTCCGGGCGCAGGCGCATGTAAGATAGTCGGGGCAGAAACCGATCGAGACGCCGGAAAAATTCTAAGTCCAAGCGCATGCGCGAAGCTGGGACGTGACGCGAGCCGCAAGAGGAAGTACACGTCATCACAGGAGGACCCGGGACGCAGAGCGGAGACGTCACGGGTAGGCGACGATGAGTCATCAAAGGTGGACTGATGACGTCAACGTAGGATACCGGAAATAAATAACCATTGGCCGTAAGAGGTGTCAATCAAGCTGACTCTCCCGGCGATTGGCTGGAGGACACTCGCCCACATGAAGAGAAGGCATAAAGCCTTGGAATAGCCTCCCACACGCTGTTGCCTGCACGCCATCCCCTGAAGAAGCCGTTGGTACGGCGAAACATGTAGGGATGCAGGAGTAACATTGATTTTAGTTCAGAATTGTAGAGAAGGGAACCCTAACAAGGGAGATAGTATATACAACGAAATAGCAGCTGGCATAGAAAATAGTTTGACAGAAAGGAGTAGGACACATGAGAAGAAGGGGGATAGTCCTGAGGAGTTATCAGGCACCCCAGCAGGGAACAAGTTCATGCGTCAGTAATAGACATAATTCCCATCTCTCCAAGTTCTGAGGAATTTTAAATCTTAGGTATTTAGAGTGGAAATAAATATTTTAAAGGGAATCATTAAAATGTATGTTTTACTAAAATAATTAGTCAGTGAGGTGATAAAAAGCCACACTTTGGTCCCAGTGACCGCTGAATCTCACATATAAATAAATATAGTGTGGCCACCTCCTGAAGGACCCAAAAGTCTGTTGAATAAAAGAGTCCTGTCCCTGACTCATCTTAGGGACAGGACTCATCTCAGGTTAGTTGCATATGTATCAAATAGTTTTTTTTTACACAATAAAAGCACACAGAGCTATGGGGACTGGGTATTGAGGATGTGCTAGCGGCCATCTAGCTACCCTTGTCCTCAGCTCTATACCTCAAATCCCAGTGACAGGTTTCCTTTAAAGAAGACATCTTTCCTTCAGTATTTTCATACAGTATTTTAGATACTTTTACAATTTCTGTTATTGTTGTTTGTCTTGCATTACTGACATGTTCCTCCATGGTTCTATCTGTTGCATAGGGGACTGTTTCTCTTTCCAGCACAAATGTAATTTTAGTCCCTCCCACTTAGAAAATATGAGTGGGCTCTGTGATGTCATCATGCCCACTGATGATAACAACACGTGGCCACTTGTGGGCTGGATTGTTCTTCATTTGCACCAGGTGTACTCTTGTTGTTTTGGGGAGGCAGTCAGGGACATGAGCTATTGTTTGATGTCTTTCCTGGAGCTGTATGACTCCCATAGCAACTTGAATCAACTATGCGGTGCCTTTTGGTCTGGCTAACAATCCAGCAGATGTATGGGAAAGGACCTGCGGAGGACATCACCTGTGGATTGCATTAGCACCCCCTGCTGTGTATTAGGAGCCGTTCAGTCTGGCTGAAGTGGAAAAGCTTTGTCATCAGAATAACATTATTATCTCCCACCAATCCTATGGTGGCAAATCCACTCAAATGGCAGCTATTCTATAGGAAGTCATCCTAGGGACTACGGTTCCAGCTAGTGGACTTCAGAACTGCTCTTTTGCCTAACCTCGAGCCTACGGGTTCGGTTGGAGAGTCCAGGTTGAGATGATCGGGTTACCTGGCCACATGCCTCGCTGTGCACATCCAGATCCCTCAGCTTACAGCTACCTCCTCTTGGTGGGTGCCCGCCCAAGGTGGGGTGCTACTGGCTGGGTAATTGGTCCTGGGTCCCCCAAAGGCACGGAGGTGTAATCCCTGGTGAGTCAGGGGATGGGTGAACCGCTGTCACCTGTGCCATCCTGTGTCCATCCTGGGACTGTACGATATGCTGCTGACTGTTGGTTATCCAATAAAGTCCTCCCGGAGCTTTGTACCCTCACCCTATGTGGACTAAGTAGAGTTCCACCCATTGGAAAAGGAGCACGGACGTCCAGTGGTATGAGCCCTGACCACTAGACTAGAGCATCCACTGACCCTCGTGTCTCCACAGACTCCAAAACAAATTATGCATCTTGAAGATGAAAAGATCATAGACAATAGGAGAATTGAACGGTTGTTAAGTTAGCAGTCCTTGCCCGCCACTGCTACTCACCATCCTGCCTGACATTCTCTGCACGCTGCTGTCTGCATTGCTCCAGTCTCTGTTCTTTAAAGGTGCACATGCTTAACTGTGACCTCTTAAAGGGCCAGTGCGTGCATGTGCAAATCCTTTCCCAGCAAATAGTTGAGGGTCCCTGGGTATATAAGGAACTGTCTATAGGCAGAGGGTGCCTGAACTTTAGGTTCCCTGTTACTAACAAAGGTGTTTGGAAAACTTGTGCTTCAACGATTCTCTTGAATTATTTTGCTAGTGTTCTCATTTGTGTTCCTGCCGTGTACCCTTCCTGCCTGTGTGCTCCTGACCTCACAGTTCAGCTTTTACTTCAAGTCTGTGTTTAAGTTTTCCTAGTCTGTCTGCCTGTCTGTGCTACAATCTTGGCTCCTGTCTGCCTTGTTCCTGAATCCAGCACTGTCCTGCTCGCAAGTTTCTCCTAGTGTCTCCAGTTCTGTGTTGCCATTATTTGCAGTTCCCGCGCGATTGTGGTGCGCGTTCCCTGTGTCTCAACCATCCCACCAAGTTTCCTCCAGGGAAGATTGTCCAAAAACCACATAGTCAGTATGTGACTGTTCAGAGTGTACCTGCTTTTTTGGTGCGTTTTTTGTGCCTAGAGCTTCTGGCCCTTTCACCAGAGCTCCTGACCGCGGTGCGTCAGCTGCCAACTATACTGGGACTATCTCAAGAGGATTAGTCCCCAGCAGTGAAGGCCAGATCTCTGTACATAAATTTAATGATTAAATACCAAGAGGGCACCGGAATAACGTCCTAAGGGTTTAGCCCAAAGCCAAGTCAGTTAGTTGGCACAGTGGGTCCACACTCACTGATCCATGACATTTTTTTCTGAGATAACAAAATTTCTAGGTTAGCATACAATACTGCAATGCTGGAGTGGCTATGTGTGGGGCTATAATGAGAGGGGAATTGTTTGATCTGCTTACATGTTTCTGTCATTGGCTAGGGGTGTTCTTTTGAGTCACAGGTATTTAACAAGATGGCAAGGGTGCTGCCGGGACACCTGCACTTGTTCACCATGTAGTGCCGTGGAAACAGGATTACAATTACTGTACTTCCCCTTTAAGAGCAGGGATATGGTGTGTTAACCAATATTATACACTACTACTAATGTCCTTATGGACTAAATTACACCAATTTTCCTGCACCTACCTACTAAAATAAGACTTAACTTTTATTTTCTATTATTAATATTACTGGTGTGAATAGCTATATGTTTAAAATTCTCAGTAATCACTAGCCTTCATATAACACATTAGATCACCCTGTCAGGGCTGTCACCTGACCAGGTCGCTCTATTGTTACACACTTATGCCAACAGGCTGCACGCTGCCAGTATGTCACATTTACTTTGTGCAGTTCATTATCTCATGTTAATAGGCCACAGTGATTGACTGCTATAAAATTTAGAGCTTCACGCTGCCCCCCGACATGTTTCGCCGTTTCACGGCGTCTTCAGGGGTTAGGGCAGAGTGTGAGCGTGTCCTCCTCTCGGCTGGCTTTTAATAGCTTCGTTTGTGACGTAATTATGCTGGGCCTCACTAGGGGGCGTAACGCAGAGCCTTATTTCAATGCTGATTGGATATCCTATACGGTTCGGCCTACTTTCCTCTTGGCCACCGCCCTCTGACGTCGACCGCCTCCTGCCTTCCTCCTTCTAGTTGGTCCACGTCATCGGGAAGCGCCTACTTACGTCATGTCTCCGCCCACCCGACGTCATCTATCTTCTGTTTACTTGCTTGTAATTGGTCCTCTTCGTCCGGTGATTCCGCGCATGTCCGGTAGGTATACTTGCTCTCCAGTGCTGACGTTGGTGCGCATGCTCCCCGACTTAGTTTCCAGCTTCTTCAATACCCTGGATCTTTCACTTCGCTGCGGCGCATGCCCACTGACTTAGGTTCCGGCTGTGAGGATATCTCCGTTCCCATCCATAGGGGGGGCAGCGTGAAGCTCTAGATTTTATAGCAGTCAATCACTGTGGCCTATTAACATGAGATAATGAACTGCACAAAGTAAATGTGACATACTGGCAGCGCGCAGCCTGTTGGCATAAGTGTGTAACAATAGAGCGACCTGGTCAGGTGACAGCCCTGACAGGGTGATCTAATGTGTTATATGAAGGCTAGTGATTACTGAGAATTTTAAACATATAGCTATTCACACCAGTAATATTAATAATAGAAAATAAAAGTTAAGTCTTATTTTAGTAGGTAGGTGCAGGAAAATTGGTGTAATTTAGTCCATAAGGACATTAGTAGTAGTGTATAATGGTGGAAACAGGATGGCTTTAGCAAAATGTGCCCTAAAATCAATGAAGAACATGTATAGGTTATTACAGGCAGCGGGTCAACCAACAGACTTGACTTTTGGCTAGTCCAGAGGGCTTTATCATGGCAGCCCCATTTTTCACCCTTTAACTCCTGTACAGGAATCTGGACTTCACTGCAGGAGAACCACCAGACCGCTACCTCTTGGAGTAGTCTCTGTGTGTGGTTAATAGCTGAGCCACGAGGGTCAAAGACACTGGTGTGGAGCACCCAGGGGTCAGGCAAGACCCTAGTCAGGAACAGGCTAAAGTCAGGGCAGGTAGTTAAGGGTTAATATGGTAAATAGGCAAAGGTCAGGTAAGGTAGCAGAGGGTCATATTTAGGGAACAGAATTCAGTACATGAGCAGAAACAGCACAGCTTTGCAAGGACTAACAAGCTAGATGAACCTATTGCTCAGGCACCTTCCCACAAGAGAAGGTGCCTTAAGTACCCTAGGGTTACCAGCTATTGGCTGTTGAAGATCAGGGTATGCACACTGGTGCTTTAGGAACCTGAAAGTGTGTGCATCCTATAATTAGAGTTAAGGGGTCGACTTGGAAGAAGGAATATGTGACTTTGGCAACTGGGCCCACTGCGGGAGGGCAGAGCAGGAACAGCAGGTCCAGACTGCTGGACCAGTGGCAGAGGCAGGGTGAATGCCTGCACAGGTTAGTGGGACAGCATTGGGCAGCAACGTAACATTAACAGTTTTCTTCCAGCCCAAAACCGTTACAGTCTATCGAGATGTTTTTACCTAACGTCATGACCAAGATGTTCTACACCTCGTGCAAACCTGCAGAGCTGACTAGTGAGGTCAGACACTTTGTAATAATAATTGAAGACCACTGGCTTGAGGAATGAGACATGAAAAGAATTTGGTATTTGTGAACAGGCTGGAAGACGTGATTTGTAACAGACCAGATTCAATTGTTTCAGAAACTTTAATGGACCCAAATGGTACTTTAAGTCTGATGTTCTAAGAAGATAGCCCAATGAAAACCTTGCCCAGGGAAACAAGGTAGCCCAGTCATTGTGGACATATGGAAAATGTAGCAGATACTTGACTAAGACCTGGTTGATACAGTCTACTTGTCCATTGATCTGTGGGTAGTGGTTAGAGGAAAAACTTGCTTCCTGTAGCTTGCAAGAAGCTTTCCAACTTAGAGGTGAACTGCACACCTTGGTCAGACATGAATAGGCAAGGGTAAGCCTTGGAGACAAAAGATATAAACCATGAATAATTTAACTAGTTGACTGGCAGATGGGAGACCAGCCAGAGGAAGAGGGTAAGTCAGTAATGAAATCCATGGCCATATGCTGCCACTGAACTTCAAAGACAGGCAATGAAAGAAGGAATCCTTCAGTTTTCTGCTTCGGTGTCTTGTTTTTGGGCCCAAGTAGTACAGGCAGAAATAAAATCTCTGATGTTTTTGGATAGCGAAAAATCAGATCAATGATTTTACAAAGACCAGGATGCCCCATGTGTTTGGATCGATTACCCCAGGTTGTAGCCTCTTCTTGGCCAGAGAAACAAATGTCTTGCCGGACAGAATATGTTTTAGCTGGACAGGTGTCACAGAGACAATACAGCTCCTTCCAATCAGCTGGATAGAAGGACCTGGACTGGGCATCCATCTTGGTATTCTTGTCTGCTAGACAAAAATGCAAAACAAAATGAAAGTGGGATAAAAACAAAAAGGGGTTAAGAAGTTGAGCAGAATGGAGGTAAGTTTTATGGTCTATATAAATTATGACAGGATGACCAGCACCCTTCATCAAGTGACCCCACTCTTCCAGAACCAACTTGGTGACAAGCACCTCTCTGCCGCAGAGAAAATCTTTGAAAATAAGCCATAGGTGACCATTTTGCCGGAAGCGCCCTTCTTAGTTAGCACAGCTCCTGCTCCCATCGAGGATGGTCAACCTCCAATAATTACTTTGAAACATCTTGCCAGTGGAAGACCAATGCAGATGAGAAGGCATACTTCAGGGGCTGGAAGGCAGATTTGGCTTCTGGAGTCTACTCCTTGGCATTCACCCCTTTACAGTTACGGCAGAAATGCGGTCAAGGTGGAAAAATTAGAAACAAACTGTTTGTAAAAGTTCACATTAGGAACCATTTGACAGCACATAAGCTCGAAAGGCATGGTCAATCCAGTATTTGTCAGAGTCCATCTCAATGCCATGGTTGGAAATAATATAACCCATGAAGGGCAAGGACATTTCACCCTTTAAGCCCTATACATAGATCTGGACATTGCTGCAGGGGAATAACCAGATCTCTTGGAGTAGTCCCTGTGTGGTTGATAGCTGATCAATGGGGTTAGAAACACCAATGCGGAGCACTGGGGGGTCAGGCAAAATTGTAGTCAGGGACAGGCCAAGGTCAGGGCAGACAGAGTTTGTGCAAATCCATGAAAAAATTCCAGGTTCAGGGCAGGCAGAGGAGAGGGAAAGAGTCAAGAAACAGGCAGTGGTCGGTACACGGGCAGACAAATGGAGTAGCACGTCTTCGCAGGAACTGTGGGAAGGTGCTATTGCCTAGTGAAGGTTAGGGAGCACATATACTCTGGTCCTTTAGGAGTCTGGAATCATGCTTGCCCTAAGGGCAAAGTAGCGATACATTATCTATCTATCTATCTATCTATCTATCTATCTATCTATCTATCTATCTATCTCTCATAATAACTCTAAGCATATGGTTTTATTGCTTGGGAATTGAACTGAAGTTGGAGCTATATGGCAGAATTACGTGGGTTCTCTAAGGAAGTATTATTTGGATACTATACTATCGTACATTTATTTACACATTATTTGGGCTGAATATGTAGATTTTATAAGACCATATTATCGTTTTGTGGGATTTATATGGCAGTATTATCTTGGCACTATATGGTGTTATGTAGGATTGATATATCAGTAATAATTTGGTGGTATTATTTGATATTTATAAGACAGTGTTATCTTGGCACTATAAATTGGGATTATATAGTCTTTATATATCAGTATTATTTTGCCACTATATTGTAATATTATTTGGGATTTGTATGGCAATTTTATCTTGGCACTCTATGGTGGTGTTATGGGGCTTACATGTCAGTATTTTTTGGCACTATATGATGGTATTTTGAGGGATATATATGGCAGTGCTATCTTGACATGATATGGCTGTTTTATGTGGACTTTATATGCCAGTATTATGTTGGAATTATGTGGCGGTATTTTATGGTCTGACATTACTACAAGAATGCTCCCCATTCTCTAACCAGCCTAGGACCCCCACAGTGATCACTGCCCCTCTGGGGTGCCTTGTTTGTCTTCTGGTGCTATATGAGGACACTTAGAAGGCTCCCGAGAAGCTGTTGAGGCAGCAGATCCGCAGGGTTAAATGAGGCATCCACGGATAGCTGCAGGTGCCCGCTGACTTCCATCTAAATGTGCACGACTATCCGTGTGTGATTTCCATATCATGTTTATTCAGGATAAACACTGTTTTGCTCCCCGCAGCCCTGCAGGGTTAATGCACAATATGAAATTCAAATATTATTTTTTTTCCTCCATCCTGATGCGATTCCTCGGCGGCGCCGATGCTTCTCCTTTATCTGTTGCTCATTTTCTGCCCACAGTTATCTTGCTCCCCCTCCCCCCCCCATGTGACAATTCCCCCGCTCCTCTCACGCTCCTCTATAATCACTCATCTTCACGGCCCGTTCTCTTCACTCTTCCTCCCTTCACTCCAATTTACGCCTTTGTTTTTTTTTGTTTTTTTTCCCAGACGGTGATTGTGACTTTCCCATTTTTCATCCTATTTGTGTTCGTTTCCTGCCGGCGATGTTTCTCTATCTGGTGATATTTTACGGTCGGGAAACTAATTTTTCCCCAGACTTACATCTTTCATTAAAATGCGTTTCCTTGCAACAAAACATGAAAGAAGACAACAGCTGGAAGCAGATGCCCCTGACTCGTCCTATTTTGTGAAGTCGATTCAGCTATTTTTTTGGGCGTTGATTTTTGTTATTTTACATGATAATTACACATTTTGGCTATAATTGTGGCCATCAGAGTTTAAATCACTTCCTCAGAGATCATGGATGCCATAAGCATTGCCCCTCTTCCGTCTCTTCAACATGTGTCAGTCTTTACTGTATTTCTCGCATTCTATTTAATGAACCAGGAAGCACAGGACAAAAGTGTGATACATCTTTCTTAACACTGGCAGTGCTAAAATGCATGCAATTGAAGATGGACCCAGAAAAAGTGAATTTCAATGGTAAAATTTATATTTTCTTGAAATGTCATCAATAAATTCTACGACGGGGCTGTGATCTATCTTTATATTAAAATAAGTACAATGTAATAAACATAACCATGCATTAAAAGCTAAAAAAATATTGTTATATGCTGGTCTCTGCTATGTATATTATTGTTTACACTTCTGAACAGCTCTGCATGGGCGGAGCTAGAGTTGGGCATAAGCAGAGGCATGTCCATAGGAGGTGCAGAGACATCAGTATGTGTCAGTATGATGCCCCTCTGCCCAGGGGCTAGTCTTATAATCGCCATGTGGTAGGTAGAGGCGATGACAACTCAGTGACAGGAAAGGGTTAATTACTTGGCACTACCCAGGTCTGACCATACATAATATGGGCGGCCCCGGCACCCCCAGATCTCTGGTGCGAGGAGTCACTGCCCGTAAACAGAACATACATATGCAAGAAGCGAGCACATAATCGCCATGCCTCCTGTTCGCTGATGCTTTAATCTCGATGTTCTGGTTTAGAATCCGCGGCCTCTTCTCCGCAGCTGGATCGGAGCTGGTTGCTAGTCCAGGGAATTTTACGAGACATCTGCTGCTTGCTGTTGTCTTTTCCTTTTATTAATGAGAAGATGGAGAATCTTAAAATGCCAATTTTTGTGAACTATACATCTGTCTCAACTTCTGTGGAAGAGTATTGTGGGCATGCTCTGTGACCTGTGCAGAGGTCATCATACAGGGAAGGGGAGTAGATAAGCTGTGACCGTCACCTATTGTGAATGTTAGATCCTGTGTTAGGTGTTATCCCACCTGTGATGATGTAGGTGACTGTAGAGAAGTGATTTTTGCAGAACGGGAAGTATCAGTCTATTATTAGGCTTAGTGACCACTGCGGGAATTGCAGGATTTTAGATTTTTTTTCGCAAATGTACTGTGGCGAAACCAACCTTGCCACAGTGTTTTGGAGGGGGCTGGTTGCCAGCCTCCTGCCCCAGGATTACGGCCCTTTGAGATACTTTTGCTAACTTTTAAACCCCTGAACCTATTCAAGTGAATTTTGGATAGGTTTGTCCCCAAGTTATACTGTTTAAATTGATGTAAGTTATATGTATGGACAATGTAACCTCACAAAGTTGGAACAATTTATAATAAGTGTAACTTGTCAGCTTGGGAGGAATATGCTGGGTGTGGTTCTATTGTCCCATTGTGTGTTTAAATGGTGATGTCTGTCCTGTTGTCTCCACATGTGTATTGGCGATCTCCCCTTTGTCCTGAGAGATAATTGGATTTCCCTCGGTTGTCTCTGGGACAGAGAGGAGGAAACCATGATGCATTGTGGGGATATGTTGTATCTGTTCTGTGTCGCAGTCTCCCTTCTGGTCCTCTAGGGGGCGGGAACGATTGGTTGCTGTACTTGCATTGTGTGTGTTGTAAGATACTGATTGGTTGGATTTCAAAACCCTGTGGGCAGTACTATGTTTGTTTTTTATGAATAAAAGAGGCTGTATCTGAAGTACAGTCAGAGCACTGCTGACCCTCAACACGGAGCCTTGTCTCGTTATTGGGGGGATTACCTGTATGCTGTTAGAGACTGATTGCCAGGAGTGTAAGCTGATTGTATGCTTTTCCTGTTCGTCTGCCAGCAGCTATTCGCGAGGTTCCAGTTTGGAGTGCTATTTTGTATCCAGTTCGGGAGGTTGGTGTTCTGCAGTAGCTGTGCCTGTCTCTCAGAAAGGGGCATATCGCCTAAATGGAATTTTAACCCCTTGTCTGCTGAAACGGTCCGTTACATGTACTAAAAAGGAAAAACTAAGATCTTGCACTGAGATAAGTATTCAGACAGGTGAATTCCCCTTTGGGACCTTGAGCAAGGTGGGCCCCTAGTCTCCCACCCCCTGCACAAGTGGCACATGGCACAGTAGACTGACTCCACTGCATATAGATAGGCAGCGTACACTATCTCAACCAGCCTATGTTCATATAAACAAGACTGAGTAGGCTAGCAGGGTGTAACTATAAGGGTCCTTTCACACATCCGTGTGTGCGTTGCCAGCAGTAATATAATATGCCTATTCTCTTTCGCAAGAATAGGGCACGTTCAATTTTTTTTCGTGAATGGAACTGTGGACCCGGAAGTGCGGGTCCACATTTTTGGATCGGGGCCGCTCATCGTGCGTCCCCATAGAAATTAATGGGTCCACAATTCCATTCCGCAAAATGCGGAACGGAATTGCGGATGTGTGAATGGAGCCTAATTCATAGGGCCCTATAGCAAAATGAGATGGGGCCCCAACCACCTAGTGTTAAAAAGTTAAAACAGCAGCATAAGTAACAATAAGTAAAGGAATGTATAATAACACAATATCAGAAAACCCATGTTACATCAAAAAGCGACCATATTGTTATTCCCCACAAAAAGGTAAAATGTTCATGCACCTGATTGGGCCTCTGGGCCTCATAGCAAGTGCTATGGCTGCTATGGTTATAGTTACGTCCATGCTTTTTAGCAAACCACCCAGTTTATTATAGATGCATCAGGTGGCTGAGATGACTTCTGTCCTCTTTCCGCAGATACCGGACATTTCAATTGGTGCAGGTACCCCCATAATTAATTATCTTGTAGCGTCTTGCTGCTGTCTGCCATTATGTGAGCAGGAAATTTTTTCATGTATCTATACAGTGGGCCCCCAGAATTAATTTTACTGGAGGGCCCTAGGCATCCCAGTCCGATACTGATTCAGACCCTTTACTCAGGACATAGTTGAAGCCCAGTCTTCTACGGGATGATGCCTCAAGGTTTGCACACCTGGATTTGGGGATTTTCTGCCATTCTTGTCTGCATATCCTCTCAAGCTCTGTCAGGTTGGACGGGGATCATCGGTGGACAGCCATTTTCATGTCTCTCCAGAGATGTTCTATTGGTTTAGGGCTCTGGCTGAGCCACTCAAGGACATTCGCAGAGTTGTCCCGAAGCTGCTCCTGTGTTGTCTTGGCTGTGTGCTTAGAGTCTTTGTCTTGTTGGAAGGTGAACCTTCAGCTCAGTCTGAGGTCCAGAGCTCTGGATCATTTTTCATTAAGAATACCTCTGTACATTGTTCCATTAAGCTTCCCCTCCACCCTGATCAGTTTCTGTGTCCTCCAGTATAATGCTGCCACTACCATGCTTCACTGAAGGGATGGTATTGGGCAGGTGATGGGTAGGGCCTGGTGTCCTACAGACATGACGCTTAGAATTGAGGTTAAAAAGTTCAATCTTGGTTTCATCAGACCGGATAATCTTGTTTCTCATAGTCTGAGAGTCCTTTAGGTTCTTTTTTTTTACAAACTTTCACGTGTCTTTTACTTAGGAGAGGCTTCTTTCTGGTTACTCTGCCATAAATCCCAGATTGGTGGAGGCAGCAGTGATACTTGGCCTTCTGGAAGTTTTTCTCATCTGCACACAGGATCTATGGGGCTCAGTCAGAGTGACCATTGGGTTCTCGGTCACCTCTCTTATCAAGGTCCTTCCCTGATTACTTAGTTTTTGGTGGGGCAGCCATCTCTATGAAAGAGTCCTGTTTGTTCCAAACATCTTCTGTTTAAGAATTATGGAGGCCACTGCTCTTGGGAACTTTCAGTGCAGCAGAAATGTTTTTGTCCCTTTCTCCATATCTGTGCCTCTGAGCTTTACAGACAGTTCTTTCCTCCCCATGGCTTGGTTTTTGCTGTGATATGCAGTCAGCTGTGAGACCTTCATATATACCAGGCTGTGTCTTTCCAAATCATGTCCAATCCACTGAATTTACTACAAGTGATTCCAATTAAAGGGGGGAAAAACATCTCAAAGATGATCCAGAGAAATTGGAGGTCTCAGAGCTAAATGTTACATGTCATAGTAAAGGGTCTGAATAATTATGTCCTTGAGAAATTTAATTTTTTTTGCTTTTTAATAAATTTGCAAACATTTATAAAATTCTATTTTTACTTTCTCATTATGGGGGATTGAGTGCAGAATGCTGGGGGAAACACATTTCTTTTTTAAATTTTAGCACAAGGAGCAACAAAACAAAATGTGAAAAAAGTAAAAGAGTCTGAAGACTTTCCAAGTGCACTGTAGATATTGATATTAAAAATTGAAAATAAAAACAATCATCAAAAACACTACAACCTAGTTTGATTTACACAATAGGTAATTTTCGGATGACATTTTTTAAAAAGTTCGGGTTCAAAAGAATTTGGGAGAATCGAGATAGAAATTTTGGGCACTCGTGATTCTCAAATTGGACAAATGATTTGGCTGAATTGGACTCCACTTTAGTGTCCACCATGATCAGTGTTAAAAACTTCTTCGGGACAATCACACTCTATTGGAAGCAGCATTATGGAGGTATCCTCCCCTAGAAGCATTGCTGGAGGCACCATAAAGAAGTGTCCCTTCACTGAGTGAGTCTCCATATAGATATATATCCGTCTGTGGACTCCACTGTTTTTGGCAGGCTTGACTGTCATTCTCATGAGAAGAAAGGACAAGCCAGTCCAAATCCTGGACACTGCAGAGGAAATGCCTGGCTGGACTGCGGCTTGCCAGGGATGCTGGGAGCTAGACCTGTGGCCCTTGAATTTTGAAAGGGGCTGATGACTAAAAAATTTATATTGAAAATAAAATTGTTAGTATGGGACAAGGGTACCAAGAGTCATGAAAAGTGTGCAAAAGTCCCTTCTTTCTTGGATGCTAAACCAAAGCACCATAATGGGGTGCCCAGTTTGATCTTTGCTATGGGGCTCCTCAACTCTATGAACAATTTTATTTTCCACTGAATTAAAAAATTCTGAATACAAATTCTTAAATTCTTTCACTGCTTGTGATACCGAAGCCTTGGAACGCAGTCAAGCAGATCTGCTTGACGTTGCTCTTCGCCCCATATGTTCTTGGCATTTATCTACATTGGAGCTCATAGTTTATGTTTCACGTTACATTTCGAGATTAGCATACTTCTTCCTTCCAACTCGCAAAAACAATTAGGGCAGTTTGGGAGTTTTCAGAACGATCTGCTTCTGTTGACAGTACAGCTTTGTGGTGAGAAGAAAACGTTGAAAATTTGTTACAAAAATCACTTTGTTCTAATTGTGTTTGTTATTGTTCCGTCTTTCGTTTAGTGTAATTGATGATATTGTTGTTTCTCTCTTCTTGTATTTGCCGCTAATTAGTCTGGCTGGTTGCCATATTGATAAAAGAATTACCTCTTGTAGCCAAGTGACTCCACTACTCTGTCATTTAGGAAAATTATATACAAGGTCTTCTTGTTGTACGGAACATAATGTGCGCTCCATACGGCAGCGAGACTCAATCACCAAAATTGGTCTTTTTTGTTTTTGCTTTTCCTTTTACAGTTACTTTTTTACAGTGTGATTAACTCTGTCCTCTTAGGCATTCTGCTAGAGGCAGAGGTTAATTATATACTCATTGATTAGGAATTGAACACCTTTCACAAGTGGTGAATTATTTTGACATATATTTTTGTAAAAGAAAAAAGTTGCAGTCTTCCTTCATTGCTTTTTAGCTTGTTATACAGTTTACAACCCACTACTGATTTCATACTTTTCTTCTATGAACATGTTACTCCAAGTAATAAAAGCTGATGTGAGCTCTGTGTGCCTAGGATGCTGCTGTCTTCACTAGCTCCCATGTATCAGCAGAGCTTCATTCTTGTATAGATTCTGCATTCTTAGATTGATTTTCCCTTCTACAGCCATAGATCTCTTCCTTGTGCCGACAGAGGAATTTGTGATTTCCCCCTTACTTCCCCTGTAGATTCTGCCATGGGTTCTTTCTTCTCTTTGTACATGGATACACAGTCTGTGTGATTCTCTCTATCCCCCTTCAGGCTGCTATGTATATGGTTTCCTCCCTACAATACAGATTGTGTGATCTGGACTCCCTGAAGACTTTGGTGCTGGACTCCCTGAAGACTTTGGTGCTTTCCACCATCTGCTCTACTGTGGACAACTTCCCCCCCTCCCTGTTATTGTCTCTAATACTGATCTACATTCAAAGGAGGGAGCAGGAGAGCAGACAGAGCCTAGAACATCCTGCCCTCAGATCTATCTCAAAAGCAGCAGGACTGCCAGCTATGTAAAGGACTTATACAGACTCTGCAGCATCCAAATGGTAGGACATGTTGAATGATGACTACTGTATTTTCAAAGATGCAAACTTTTCTTTTCACATTTAGGAAGCAAAAGAGCAATAAAAGCCAATTTAGTGTAACTGTGTCCATACATTTATAGGGATCTATAAGGGTTTTTCATGTTTTGATTAGAAGGATCCACGCAAAAAACAAGATAACCATAGATTATCCAACGTGATCAGATCTGAAGGGGAACCCAGTGTAGAAAAGAACCTCAAACACAAGGGTGAGCTCCTAAGTAGAGCACAATCGAATTATATGACCCCAAATAGTGTGTGGATAGTAGTTATTTTAGACTAGAGATCACCTTTATTCCACATGCTTGTTGAACTAAAACTTAACTTAAATTTTTTTCTATTTTAATGTCTTTTTGATTAGGAAGCATCTAACCCCTTAAGGACCGGGCCATTTTTCACCTTAAGGACCAGACTGATTTTTGCAAATCTGACCAGTGTCACTTTACAGTATGTGGTAATAACTTTGGAACACTTTTAATTATCCAAGCCATTCAGAGATTGTTTTCTTGCGCCACATTGTACTTCATGATATTTGAGTCAATATATTGCACCTTTATTTATGAAAAAATCTCCAAAATGTACCAAAAATTTTGAAAATTTCGCAATTTTCAAAATTTCGATTTCTCTGCTCTTAAAACAGAAAGTGATACCTCATAAAATATTTATTACTTAACATTCCCTATATGTCTACTTTATGTTTGCATCATTTTGTAAATGTCATTTTATTTTTATTTTTTTGGAACGTTAGAAGGCTTAGCATTTTAGAAGCAATTCTTAACATTTTTAAGAAAATTTCTAAAACCCACTTTTTAAGGAACAGTTCAGGTCTGAAGTCACTTTGTGGGGCTTACATAGTGGAAACCCCCCATAAATGACCCCATTGTAGAAACTACACCACTCAAGTTACTCAAAACTTATTTTACAAACTTTGTTAACCCTTTAGATGTTTCACAAATATTAACGGAAAATGGAATTGAAATTTCAAAATCCGTTGGTGTTTTTGCTGATCTGTGCCTCTTAACTGGTATTAAGATCCATGCAGACGCTGCAACCCGACATGCTTCGCCGGAATACCGGCATCTTCAGGGGATCGGGCAGTGCGGGTCTGCAGCCGCGAGGACAATATATAACCTAGAGTACTGACGTCATAAGGTGACAAGGTCACCTGTGCTAGTACTTATGATCTAATAAATGATGGGAGAGATGTCACCACTGATAGGGTAAGTATTCGCACTATCTGTCCCCTGTGGTGACGTATACTTACCTCCCCCTCTTCCCTCGGCACTGCGTTGTAATTGCCAGAGCATCCTGAAGGTCCGGCGATTTCTTGCGCATGCTCGGGAACTTAGACCTAGTTCCTTGAGCGTGTTGGTACTGTGCATGTCATCGAACTTAGGCCCGAATAAACTGTCTCTTTCTGCGCATGCGCTTGGCTGTAATATATTGACTTGTTACTTTGTAAGATATTTATTAGAACTATCTGACATAAGATACTTCTCTCAATTTAGGTGAGAGAGGTGAAGTCTTGTAACAATCGAGTTGTGACTTGTTACAATTTATTCAAATGCTCTGCAGAGAGGTTAATGATATAGTACAAACAACACATTATATGACCTATTTTGCTTTTCACATTTATAATATACTAGCAGAAGGACCCGGCTTCACATGAGTATATTTTATCTATTTCATTTCATGTTTGTGTGTGTCATTGAAAGATATCGACAGTATCCACTATAACAGTGACATCTACAGTACCCCCCCCTTTAACAGTGACCTCCACAGCGGACTGCCCCCTTAACAGTAACATCCACAGCGCACTCCCCTTTAACAGTGACCTCCAGAGAGGCCGCCCTTATTAGTGACCTCCACAGTACCCAGTCTTGTTAACAATGATTTCCACAATAACCCTCCTCCTTAACAGTAACCTCCACAGAGCTCCATTCCCTTAAAATGTGACCTCCACAACACCCTGCAGCCTTAACAGTGTCCTCTACAGCACCCCACCCCTAAAACTGACCTCCATAGTGCACCATCCCCTTAACTGGGACCTCTACTGTTCCCTCCCCCCTTAACAGAGACCTCCACAGCATCCCGCCCCCTTAACAGTGACCTCCACAGCAGCCCACCCCTATAACAGTGACCTCCACAGTACCCCATCTCCTTAACAGTGATTTCCACAACACCATGTCCCGTTAACAGTGGCCTCCACAGCAATCTGCCCCTTAACACTGACCTCCATAGCGGACCGTCCTCTTGGGTGGCCAGAGGTTCAGTTTTAGGCCGGACAGTCTGGCTTTCAGACTCCCTGTCCTCTGTCCTGCGCAGGGCCTGGACAGACACAGGGATGTCCTTTTGA
The DNA here is from genome assembly GCF_014858855.1 of Bufo gargarizans. Classification (NCBI taxonomy): domain Eukaryota; kingdom Metazoa; phylum Chordata; class Amphibia; order Anura; family Bufonidae; genus Bufo; species Bufo gargarizans. The sequence continues at coordinate 558,939,460 of NC_058082.1, read as the reverse complement.
ACAGCTCACTCTCAGACTGCAGCACTGTGCTGTCTGAGCGTGAGCTGCAGGGAGAAAGTCACCCTCCCTCCCACCCCTGCAGCTGACAGAAGTTGATTCTCAACCTAATTTTTTCAATCCCTGTTGGCTGCGGAGTGGGAGGGGGCGTGGTCTAACTGGATTGGTGGCGTGTCCTTTTGAACAGCTCACTCTAAGACAGCAGCACTGTTCTGTCTGAGTGTGAGCTGCAGGGAGAAAGTCACCATCCCTCCCACCCCTGCAGCTGACAGAAGTAGATTTTTACCCTCATTTTTTCAATCCCTGTCGACTGCGGAGTGGGAGGGGGTGTGGCCTAACCGGGGCCTGTGGGCGGGGTTTTTAAGTCCATCTTTGAGGGTGGCCTGAATGGCCACCCTACCTGCCCCTGAACTGTGACCTCCACAGCACTCCGCTCCCTTAACAGTGTCATCCACAGTGCCCTGCCCCTTTAAAGCTGACCTACAGCAGTGAAGAAAAATGGCTGGGTTGTTATGGAAACCTGGTGTAAAACTGTGTGTATGTGGAGACTAAGGACCTGCAAGCTTCTATTGGCTAATAAGGGTCACGTGACCAGGCTTCTATTGACTAATGCATTTTTTAGGAATATATCAGGACTGGTACATGCTAGAGAGCTGAGACCCGGTCTAAAACCTTCCCGGACACCTGATGTACCTGTGTGCCCAATTTCGTGATTGTAAATGTGACGGTGCGGATTCCTTTGGCGGACATGCATACACACTCAGCTTTATATAATATATGGAGCAATTTTAGGGCCACCAGAATTATTAATTTATTCACAGATGTAATTTATTGTAGTTTATTTTTCTTTTATTTTGAATTGATTACTATTGTTTATGTCTGATGATATATCTCAGTAGTATGGTATTTTATTCTTCCTGAGACTCAGGATGTCTATAGGTCATCTTATTATCAAAAATCATATTCTCACAAGTTTTTCTTCAGAGAATTTTTATTGTGCTTATTTTATATTGATTGTTACTAATCATTCAAATCCACATTTCTAGAGATTCTACTGCAGAAAGATATTATCTATCAGCTTTATACGTTGCCAGGTCAACTTGAAGTTCCAGAAATTGGGTACTTATACTGTATAACCCTATATTAACTAAATAAATTTTAAAATTGTCCCCGTCTATTCATTTTACCATATATTTATGTCACGGATGGTGTTGCAGAAAGCTGGAACTTATAAATAAACATCCGACTGGCTTGATCCCAAACTAAGGAGCATATGGGTGAGCCCTAAAAAAAAAAACTAGAGCTATCCATGACTGCTATGCCCATGCAAAGGTCTTTATGGTAGACGATTGCATGTCCACGTACCTCATACTATGTGACACCTAAAAACCCTAGAATAGTGAGGGGACACGACCACCGGCTCCCTGCACTTAATATGGACGGAGTCAGGGTCACCTAGAATCAAGCCAGCAAGGAAACACAAATAAAGGAAACAGATTTATCTGAGGAATCAGCAGAAGCAGCCTCCAGCAGTGAACACAATCCAAGAAGAAGTATAAACCGCAAAGTGAGGCAGTATGGGAGGGAATATAAAGGGAGACAATTAGTGTAAATAGGTGACAGCTGGGAGAAGGAAAGGAGATGACAAAGTGAAACCAAAACAAAGAACTTCATGCAGTTAGAGAAGAACATCTAACAGACCTTCTCACAGAAGTGGCGGTGACAATTTACACAGTAGTATTTCCTCTTTGAGTTTTATATCTTTATGTTATTGTGAGCTTATCACTGGAAGGATGAATAGGTAAAGCCTTCGTTTAGGCCATGTGGAGCGAGACTATTGAGACGGTGAATCCATCTCGTCTCCTCCTGTTGCAATCTTCTGTCAATGTTCCCTTGTCTTGGGCCAAATTTAATTTTAGTGATGCCCAAGAATTTGAGGTTCGAGGTGTTTCCCTGATGTTGAGATCTTACATGTCTGGCTATAGATGTATTCTCTTCTGTTTTGATACTGCTCAGGTGTCTTGAAATCCGTCTCCTTAGTTCCTGTATTGTTTTTCCTACATAGATTTTAGGACAATCACGTTTGATAACGTACTGTATACGACGCCTGTTGATTTACAAATTATATAATCTTTTATTTGATATACTGTATTTTCAAAGGTTTTGGTTGCAAAAAGTGCATTCGCCACATGGGAATGATCCCTTGTTGGTAAGCCATGTTTCGGTTGTTTTTTTTTTGTATGATTGAAAGTGGCTATGCAAGCTTTTCCCCCTTCCATAGGTGATGCTGGGATTTTTTTTTACAAGACCTCATTTATATCATCATCAGTTTGCAAGATGTGCGAGTGGCGTCTCAGAATTCTGTAGACTCTCTCATGTTGTACATCGTATGTCCCAATACAGCGTATCATCTTCCCTTTTTGCCTTGTATGTCTATCCATCAGTAGTTGGGTTTTTTCTGAGTTCTTTGCTTTATTGTATGCCCTGTGTAGGCTTTTTTGTTTATAACCTCTATCCACAAACCTTTTGTAAAGAAGTCTGCTCTCTTGTTCAAAGGCCTCTTCCGTAGAACAGTTACGCTTGCCTCACAAGTACTGTCCTTCTGGAATCCCCTAAGTAGAGCATGCCCTCGCAGCACCAAAAATCACTGAGTGAGGGCAGCACATATCTCCGTGTAAGTAGGGGTGTGCTGCCAACAATATGCAAAGTGGATGGGGGAATGAATGTTCAGACCCAATTTAATGTACATTGGGCTATGAAAATATGAACACTGACTTGTCTGTTGACCGGTGCTCAGTCATGGCTGAGATTGTCCTGTGTAAAAGAACCCTAAGGGTTCATGCACACGAACATGTGTCCCCCGTGCCTGTACTGCGGCCCGCAAAAAAGCGGGTCCGCAATATATGGGCACCGGCCGCGTGCGCATCGTATCACAGATGTGGACCCATTCACTTGAATAGGTCCGCAATCTGCAAGGTACAGAACGGTGCAGAGTGGAGGCATGGAGCGAGGGGTGTAACTACCATAGCGGCAGACCATGCGACTGCTATGGGGCCCAGGACAAGAGGGGGCCCAGTTAGCATTATCTCCTCTTCTACTGGGGGTGAAAACTTGGTCAGGACTCTACCCTCTAAAGCAGGGGTCCTCAAACTATAGCCCGTGGGCCACATGCGGCCCTCCGAGGACACTGATCCGGCCCGCCGGGTGTTTTGACCGTTTCAGCAATTCTGGCAGGGCACAGCAGGAGATGAGCGCTGCGCTTCCATTGCGCTCATCTCCATAGTGATCTGCATCGCCATCCTCAGGACAGCGATACAGATTGCTGTGCTGTGGCAGGGGAGGGAGATGCGTCTCCCTTCCCTGTTCCACTGATAGGCTGCGGACCTTGTGCCGACCACCTATCAGAGGCCAGTGCAGGTGGCGCAATGACGTCATCGCGCCACTTGAGCAGTACAGAGCGGGACACAGGCCAGAAGAGGCCTGCATCGCACCGCATCGCAGATGGTAAGTATGAGTGTTTTTTTTTTTTTTTTATTAAATCGGCCAATTTTTCTGCCACACTTATTACTGGCACATGGGGGGGACAGCAATTGGCACTTATTACTGGCACATGGGAGGGGGGTGGCAGCATAGAGGAGACTGGCACATGATGGGGGGGAATTGGCACTTATTACTGGCACATGGGGGGTGGCAGCAGAGAGGAGACTGGCACATGATGGGGGGGAGAATTGGCACTTATTACTGGCACATGGGGGGTGGCAGCAGAGAGGAGACTGGCACATGATGAGGGAGAATTGGCATTTATTACTGGTACATGGGGGGGTGGCAGCAGAAAGGAGACTGGCACATGAGTGGGGGGGAGAGGAGAGTAGCACTTATTACTGGTACATGAGTGGCGGGGAGAGGCATTTTCACTAGCACATGATTGGGGGGCATCTATGGGAGCACCTCTTACTGGCACATTATTGGGGGGCACTATGGGGACATTTACTGAGGCCACAAAGAAGGGGTATTTTATATGGGGGGCTCTGTGTGGCACTAATATTATCAGTGGTATTATCTGTTTCTGCAGTATAGTATTGGGGAGCTCTGGATCCGCCACTGGTTCTATTCGTCTTGCCACGCAGGCGCACCTCCTTCCAGACCTGTGAACTTCATGTGCAGCTGCGTCACAGGAAGTCCGGAGAAGAAGAAAGGAGAAGGAGACGTTCAGGGGTAGGGAAATGTGTTTTTTCACTTCAAAATAAGATATGTGCAGTGTGCATAGGAATTTGTTCATAGTTAAAGGGGTTTTCTTGGACAATGGGGGCATATCGCTAGGATATGCCCCCATTGTCCTATAGGTGCGGGTCCCACCGCTGGGACCCGCACCTACAGTACAGACCAAAAGTTTGGACACACCTTCTCATTCAAAGAGTTTTCTTTATTTTCATGACTATGAAAATTGTAGATTCACACTGAAGGCATCAAAACTATGAATTAACACATGTGGAATTATATACATAACAAAAAAGTGTGAAACAACTGAAAATATGTCATATTCTAGGTTCTTCAAAGTAGCCACCTTTTGCTTTGATTACTGCTTTGCACACTCTTGGCATTCTCTTGATGAGCTTCAAGAGGTAGTCACCTGAAATGGTCTTCACTTCACAGGTGTGCCCTGTCAGGTTTAATAAGTGGGATTTCTTGCCTTATAAATGGGGTTGGGACCATCAGTTGCGTTGTGGAGAAGTCAGGTGGATACACAGCTGATAGTCCTACTGAATAGACTGTTAGAATTTGTATTATGGCAAGAAAAAAGCAGCTAAGTAAATAAAAACGAGTGGCCATCATTACTTTAAGAAATGAAGGTCAGTCAGTCCGAAAAATTGGGAAAACTTTGAAAGAGTCCCCAAGTGCAGTCACAAAAACCATCAAGCGCTACAAAGAAACTGGCTCACATGCGGACCGCCCCAGGAAAGGAAGACCAAGAGTCACCTCTGCTGCGGAGGATAAGTTCATCCGAGTCACCAGCCTCAGAAATCGCAGGTTAACAGCAGCTCAGATTAGAGACCAGGTCAATGCCACACAGAGTTCTAGCAGCAGACACATCTCTAGAACAATTTTTAAGAGGAGACTGTGTGAATCAGGCCTTCATGGTAGAATATCTGCTAGGAAACCACTGCTAGGGACAGGCAACAAGCAGAAGAGACTTGTTTGGGCTAAAGAACACAAGGAATGGACATTAGACCAGTGGAAATCTGTGCTTTGGTCTGATGAGTCCAAATTTGAGATCTTTGGTTCCAACCACCGTGTCTTTGTGCGACGCAGAAAAGGTGAACGGATGGACTCTACATGCCTGGATCCCACCGTGAAGCATGGAGGAGGAGGTGTGATGGTGTGGGGGTGCTTTGCTGGTGACACTGTTGGGAATTTATTCAAAATTGAAGGCATACTGAACCAGCATGGCTACCACAGCATCTTGCAGCGGCATGCTATTCCATCCGGTTTGCGTTTAGTTGGACCATCATTTATTTTTCAACAGGACAATGACCCCAAACACACCCTCAGGCTGTGTAAGGGCTATTTGACCATGAAGGAGAGTGATGGGGTGCTGCGCCAGATGACCTGGCCTCCACAGTCACCGGACCTGAACCAAATCGAGATGGTTTGGGGTGAGCTGGACCGCAGAGTGAAGGCAAAAGGGCCAACAAGTGCTAAGCATCTCTGGGAACTCCTTCAAGACTGTTGGAAGACCATTTCAGGTGACTATCTCTTGAAGCTCATCAAGAGAATGCCAAGAGTGTGCAAAGCAGTAATCAAAGCAAAAGGTGGCTACTTTGAAGAACCTAGAATATGACATATTTTCAGTTGTTTCACACTTTTTTGTTATATATATAATTCCACATGTGTTAATTCATAGTTTTGATGCCTTCAGTGTGAATCTACAATTTTCATAGTCATGAAAATAAAGAAAACTCTTTGAATGAGAAGGTGTGTCCAAACTTTTGGTCTGTACTGTATATAGAGAACGGAGCCCCGAAAGTGAAGGAGGGCGCACTACGCATTTGCAGCTGCCCTCCATTCATTTCTATGGGGCCGAAATAGAAATGAATGGGAGCATGGGCAGTGCATGCGCGGTACGCTCCCATTCACTTTCGGGGCTCCGTTCTCTATATAGGTACGGGTCCAGCGCTGGGACCCGCACCTAACTATATGCCCCCATTGTCCAAGATGGGAATGCCCCTTTAAACTATAGTCCAGCTCTCCAATGGTCTGAGGGACAGGGAACTGGCCCCCTGTTTAAAAAATTTGAGGACCCCTGCTCTAAAGGAACAACTTTTAGCAAATGAATGAGGCAGTGGAAAAATAGACTAAGGGTCTTTGAAAAGGGTTTAGGCGGAAACCCTTCTGTCCTGTGTGGGGGACCTGGTTTGACCCTTGCTATGGGGCCCTTACTTCTCTATGTACGCCACTGCATGGAGCGGAGTGCTTCTGTGGGATTTTTATCCATACCTCCGCACTGCAACAAAATAGAACATGTGCGGACTGAATCTTGCGGATTGCTGACCCAATCAAGTGAATGGGTCCACGTCCACAAAAGGCGGGTACACGGCACGTGCCCGTGCATTGCAGACTGCAAGTTGTGGTCCGCAGGAAGGTTCACAGGGTGCACACATTTGTGTGCATGAGCCCTAGGCAATGTGGAGGTCTTATACTCAGGACACCAGCAGGACCATGATCTCTTGTGACTAAAGACCCTTTAACATGACCTGATGATCGGGCCAATTATCAGGAATGTTTATTCCCAATTATTGGACCATGTAAACATGCCGACAATACACCAGTGGCCAGGTACGAGTGGATAATATTCTGCATTTGTCGTGACGCCAATTGCAGCATGCGCAGGGTACTACCCCAGGGGCCTTCCAAGGTGTTATAATGCACGTCCCAGATAAGTTCAAACGTTGCTTTACTTGAAATAACTTGTATCCAAGCAGTATACAGCTTTGGTCTCTTGGTCCCAGCAGGTTTTGGAAATGATTGGCAGGAATGAGTACTTCTGCTTTAAATGTGGAGCTTGCAGGATAAACGTCTGATAGCTCTGTAACTGCGGCAGGGTTAGCTTCTGCACTGATCTGTAACTTCTGCTGTTTGGGGACAGACTAGCTGAGGAGGAATAGGCTTCTCCTAGGTCTCTGGACTTATCTCACAGATGGATTCTCAGGGGATGCTTTCTTCCTGAAATTCTGGAGTTTGGCTGTAGTTTCTGCTTTCTTTATCCAGCAGAGCTGAAGGTGCTCAGACTGGATACATGGCCAAGTCTCAGCTGAGACTAGGTCCTTGCTGTCTTCCCTATTCACTCCACACACACACATACACCCTAGCAGGGGGTTGGCTACACTCCTTCTAACTTCCTTCTCCACCCAAACTGCAGGATGTGGGTCCAGCCCACCTCTCCACAGAGGGGGAGCTAAGCTGGAATAATCCATTCCAGCTCAGATACACTAAACTGTAGCTTGTACCTGCTAATGGGTTGCTGCCACCTGCTGGTAGTCAGGCAAATTACATGAACAATTGCATTTAACATAGCTTTGTACGCACATTTGTGGAGGACGTAATGCAAATTATATCAGATGACAGTATAAAGGCTCCTAGGAGATAGTAGCGGAGTAGAGGCGTTTAGTAACACAACTCTGGGGTGTTACATTTGCTCATTTGTCGGCTGATCTTATCATTTCTGTTGCACAATATATCAGCATTTCTCAGCACCACATCACCCTGTGTAAACAACAAAGATGTGCCTCTGACAAACAATGAATCTGTATGGGGATGAATGATCGTAGTAATGATCATTCCTCCTAATAAAACAGCGATCATTGCTGCATGTTAGTAACCAGGAATGAAGATAAACTAAAACGACAACCTGGCATGGAAACAGTATGCCCAGCTGCCCTGTTTGAACTTTATTATCTACTGTAATGCCATACAGCGCCCAAATCAAAGAATCCATTGATACCAATAGAGACTGTGTAATACTTTGTTTCCCCTGTGGAGGCACTGCAGGGAAATCTAACACTTTCTCTACAGGTTATAGCTGGCTGTAAAGGGGTCCTAGCAATGGTGCACCCTCATTTTTATGGGGTTCTTCTAAAAAAAATGTTTGCCCAAAGCATCTTGAATGCAGTCTAATCTATTTTAACCTTTTGCCACCGCTGTACTTGTTACAGAGGCAGACTACACTATGGGGCATCACTGAACCCCTTCTGCTCCTAACACAAATCAACTGCATTTTCTCAAAGCAGCCACTAGGGGCTGTCCAGTGCAGTAAGATTTTTCACAGCTTCCATTAATTTCAATGGAAACTGTATTCATTAAAATGCACAGAGCTCCCCCTAGTGGTGGAAGTCATTTTTTTTAAAATTACAATATCCTTCACTTAATCTTAAATTCAGCAGAAACCTCACTGGGGTGGGGATTGGAGCTAAAGGTTCATATAAAGTTTTGCTTAGGGGCCCTAAGAGATCTGTGTACTCATCCATGCCATTTCGATTCCATTGGTCGCCCTCCAGATATATGACCATAAGTTCTGACAGGGGCAAGACGGCGAGAACGTAAAGGATCAAGACGGTTCAGTCACTTTTCAGTTTACGGAAAATTCTTCCGCCGCCGGTGATAAAAGCGGAAGCTTCAATGTCTTAGGCGCGGATTCACATTGTAGTCGTGTTCATCTCTCTGTCACAATATTTTTTTTTAAATGCTATAAATTATTGAAACCCTTTTCACCACTGAGAAGGAAGAAAGAGAATAAAAAAAATTACAAAGAGCCTTATCCAGAAGGAAATTTCACAGTTTCTATCAGATAGCACAGGGTTCCTTTAATGCACCGATGCAAAAAAAAAGAAAAAAAAAGAGCATCGCCATTTTACGTACCTTGTGCCATCAGCTCCCCTGGCAGATGAGGGGGACTCAATCCTGCTTTGAATGGTTTTATCTCTGAGAAACATGAATACCTTCATCAGAGCGTGCCGCACCTTTCAGGTGAATGGCTCTGTTTTCCCACAGATAAGATACCGTGAGCGTAATTAGAAAAAAAACACGTCTCAAGGCCAGGCAGCTCCTCCAGAAAATAAGCAGAATCATTAGTGTAATACCACAACGCACCAGCAGATGGCGATGCAGGATTTGAAATTTTTTGCTGCAAGAAAAATAAAAAAAATTGGCTTTCTTTTGAGAGTCCTTAGTTAAATAAATGATAAAATAATAATTGTAGGATTGTACATTTATGGGAAATAGTGTGCACGTATCTATTTTACGAGGCGACCTTGCCCTTAAAGGGATTTTGACTTTTTATTTAAAGGGTATTATTTTGAAATAAGATGATATTTAGCAATGATATCTTCTGTGTTGTCCTAGTGATGTGATATCTATGCAGTTAGGTGACATCACCTTGTTAGAGAATTCTGTGTTAATTGACAGGCAGGGGTCATCCATTCAGGACTCACGTCTGTCCGAAGAAAGTGTCTACGAAGAACATCTCTCTTTTTGGAGGATTCAATATGTTAGAGCAGAGTTCCCCAACTACGGTCCTCAGGGCCCACCTACCAGTCAGGATTTGAAAATATCCCACAGAATAAACACCTTTAGTAAGTCCTAAGGCATTTACACTAATTATATCACCTGCTCAATACTAAGGAAATCCTAAAAACATGACTCGTAGGTGGGCCCTAAGGACTGGAGTTGAGGAACACTGTGTTAGAGCATTACACGGACAGATCATTGGTTTCAATGAAAATGTGTAATGCTTCATTTCACCTGTGGCGGCGCTGTAGGGAAACTGAACACTTGCTAGAGAAGCCCCAACGATTACAGCTAAAGGTCCCAGCGGCTTAGTACAGTCGTGGCCAAAAGTTTTGAGAATTACATAAATATTGGAAATTGGAAAAGTTGCTGCTTAAGTTTTTATAATAGCAATTTGCATATACTCCAGAATGTTATGAAGAGTGATCAGATGAATTGCATAGTCCTTCTTTGCCATGAAAATTAACTTAATCTCAAAAAAACCTTTCCACTGCATTTCATTGCTGTCATTAAAGGACCTGCTGAGATAATTTCAGTAATCGGCTTGTTAACTCAGGTGAGAATGTTGACGAGCACAAGGCTGGAGATCATTATATCAGGCTAATTGGGTTAAAATGGCAGACTTGACCTGTTAAAAGGAGGGTGATGCTTAAAATCATTGTTCTTTCATTGTTAACCATGGTGACCTGCAAAGAAACGCGTGCAGCCATCATTGCGTTGCATATAAATGGCTTCATAGGCAAGGATATTGTGGCTACTAAGATTGCACCTCAATCAACAATTTATAGGATCATCAAGAACTTCAAGGAAAGAGGTTCAATTCTTGTTAAGAAGGCTTCAGGGCGTCCAAGAAAGTCCAGCAAGCGCCAGGATCGTCTCCTAAAGAGGATTCAGCTGCGGGATCGGAGTGCCACCAGTGCAGAGCTTGCTCAGGAATGGCAGCAGGCAGGTGTGAGCGCATCTGCACGCACAGTGAGGCCAAGACTTTTGGAAGATGGCCTGGTGTCAAGAAGGGCAGCAAAGGAGCCACTTCTCTCCAAAAAAAACATCAGGGACAGATTGATCTTTTGCAGAAAATATGGTGAATGGACTGCCGAGGACTGGGGCAAAGTCATACTCTCCGATGAAGCCTCTTTCTGATTGTTTGGGGCATCAGGAAAAAGGCTTGTCCGGAGAAGAAAAGGTGAGCGCTACCATCAGTCCTGTGTCATGCCAACAGTAAAGCATCCTGAGACCATTCATGTGTGGGGTTGCTTCTCATCCAAGGGAGTGGGCTCACTCACAATTTTGCCCAAAAACACAGCCATGAATAAAGAATGGCACCAAAACACCCTCCAACAGCAACTTCTTCCAACAATCCAACAACAGTTTGGTGAAGAACAATGCATTTTCCAGCACGATGGAGCACCGTGCCATAAGGCAAAAGTAATAACTAAGTGGCTCGGGGACCAAAACGTTGAGATTTTGGGTCCATGGCCTGGAAACTCCCCAGATCTTAATCCCATTGAGAACTTGTGGTCAATCCTCAAGAGGCGGGTGGACAAACAAAAACCCACTAATTCTGACAAACTCCAAGAAGTGATTATGAAAGAATGGGTTGTCAGTCAGGAATTGGCCCAGAAGTTGATTGAGAGCATGCGCAGTCGGATTGCAGAGGTCCTGTAAAAGAAGGGCCAACACTGCAAATACTGACTCTGCATAAATGTCATGTAATTGTCGATAAAAGCCTTTGAAACGTATGAAGTGCGTGTAATTATATTTCACTACATCACAGAAACAGCTGAAAAAAAGATCTAAAAGCAGTTTAGCAGCAAACTTTGTGAAAACTAATATTTGTGTCATTCTCAAAACTTTTGGCCACGACTGTAGTGTTTTTTTTACATTAGCTGGAGGTCCACAGGTTGCGGACCACGGATGTAAAGTCTTCAGATAAATGAATTCTACATAAAAAGTCTGCACCCCCCCACCCAAAAAAAAATAATATAAAAAGTTATAAACAGTTGATCATCACAAATTTTGTCTGACCAGTGCAAAAAAATGACTGACCATGTAACACATTAATGGACTGGATCAGTCAGACGGGCAGTCAATTTTGCTTAGGCCTCGAGGCCTTAGCGGCTCTTCTTTTTAAACCAAAAGCCCTATCTTCAAGACAGCCCCTTAAGTAACTTTATGGATGATAATTATTATCTTATATGGATACATTACATTTCTTATCCTGTACTGACTCTGGATTATATCCTGTATTATACTCCAGAGCTGCACTCACTATTCTGCTTGTATTGGAAACAGTCAGCAAGCCGGTCGTCAGATTCACCCCTAACAGCTTTGCTGAGCCGCCTTAATGCAGATGTTTCTTGTACATTGACTGGTGTAAAGATGGAAGCAAACAGTGTGCAGCCACTGAACAAGCAAGGAGCGCGCAGAGGATTTCTCCTTTAAGTGGAAGAACTTGTGTTAATGTTTATGTTTCCATTTTACATAAAGAAATAATGGGCATTCAGTATGAAGTTTCCCCCATCGACTACATTAGAAGAACTCTCAGCTGCAGTTTTCATCCTTTGCCGTCCATGAGCGATTGTGTCTGAGGCAATTTCCTTTCATTTCATAGACTGCGGAGAAGAAAACACAGTGGATTGTTCTTTTCCCTTTCCCCAGCACTTGATTACACTGCAGTGTTATTTATGTGTCTCTGCTCCAGCTGTGTGAGGTTTACAGTACATGTATTACTTCTGGACTTCTGAGATGCACCAACTTTTATTATCACAGAGGTAATGATGAGGAATCACTGGATACAAAGTCCCAAAAATATTGTAAATAAATAGAAGCAAATTTTTTTTATCCTGTACTGATCCTGAGTTACATCCTGTATTATACTCCAGAGCTGCACTCACTATTCTGCTGGTGCAGTCACTGTGTACATACATTACTTATCCTGTACTGATCCTGAGTTACATCCTGTATTATACTCCAGAGCTGCACTCACTATTCTGCTGGTGGAGTCACTGTGTACATACATTACTTATCCTGTACTGATCCTGAGTTACATCCTGTATTATACTCCAGAGCTGCACTCACTATTCTGCTGGTGGAGTCACTGTGTACATACATTAATTATCCTGTACTGATCCTGAGTTACATCCTGTATTATACTCCAGAGCTGTACTCACTATTCTGCTGGTGCAGTCACTGTGTACATACATTACTTATCCTGTACTGATCCTGAGTTACATCCTGTATTATACTCCAGAGCTGCACTCACTATTCTGCTAGTGCAGTCACTGTGTACATACATTACTTATCCTGTACTGATCCTGAGTTACATCCTGTATTATACTCCAGAGCTGCACTCACTATTCTGCTGGTGCAGTCACTGTGTACATACATTACATTACTTATCCTGTATTGATCCTGAGTTAGATCCTGTATTACACTCCAGAGCTGCACTCACTATTTTGCTGGTGCAGTCACTGTGTACATACATTACTTATCCTGTACTGATCCTGAGTTACATCCTGTATTATACTCCAGAGCTGCACTCACTATTCTGCTAGTGCAGTCACTGTGTACATACATTACTTATCCTGTACTGATCCTGAGTTACATCCTGTATTATACTCCAGAGCTGCACTCACTATTCTGCTAGTGCAGTCACTGTGTACATACATTACTTATCCTGTACTGATCCTGAGTTAGATCCTGTATTACACTCCAGAGCTGCACTCACTATTTTGCTGGTGCAGTCACTGTGTACATACATTACTTATCCTGTACTGATCCTGAGTTACAGCCTGTATTATACTCCAGAGCTGCACTCACTATTCTGCTGGTGGAGTCACTGTGTACATACATTACTTATCCTGTACTGATCCTGAGTTACATCCTGTATTATACTCCAGAGCTGCGCTCACTATTCTGCTGGTGCAGTCACTGTGTACATACATTACTTATCCTGTACTGATCCTGAGTTACATCCTGTATTATACTCCAGAGCTGCACTCACTATTCTGCTGGAGGAGTCACTGTGTACATACATTACTTATCCTGTACTGATCCTGAGTTACATCCTATATTATACTCCAGAGCTGCACTCACTATTCTGCTGGTGGAGTCACTGTGTACATACATTACATTATTTATCCTGTACTGATCCTAAGTTACATCCTGTATTATACTCCAGAGCTGCACTCTTTTTTCTGCTGGTGGAGTCACTGTGTGCATTACATTACTTATCCTGTACTGACCCTGGGTTATATCCTGTATTATACTCCAGAGCTGCACTCCCTGGGTCAGTGCAGTAAAGGATGGGCACCCTGTGTTCCTTTAAGAGTAATCCCAGTAGTCATGGATTCCCTGCCTGATGGTAGCTTGGGGGTGCCCTTTTAAAGTCCATGTGATGGACATTAGGCAGGGCATGTGATGGAAGTGAAATGGCCAGCGTGTAGTGTTAATAGAGTCAGTAACCAAACCAGATTTACCAAACAAAAGTCTCTCATTACTGTGTGCAAAATAGGAGTTGTAGTACATCCAGCACTTATCTGTACACAGAGCAATTTCCTTCCAGATGTCCAAGCATGAGCTGAGCAAGCAGTTTGCAGCAATAGCCTTCTAATCACTCCTTCTCTGGCTAAAGTCTCAGTGTCTGGGATCTCTGGCTAGCAATTACAATCTGGCAGCTGTGTCTGTTGTGTCCTTTATTCTGTGGAGCATAGGAAGTACCCCTGAGTAAAGCACTACCATTTAGTCACCTGGCTATTGGTTACTACTGTATGTCTAGCAATATATCCCATCAGTATATTCTTTGCAAGGTCTTCTCATTTAGTGCCTTAATATTGTTATGCAACTGTTTTTACATGCGATTTGCCTGGTTTTCAGGAAGTTAGAGGAGTTGAGTGAGAGAGTCCAAAGAGACCAGACAAGACACGGTGAGGGAAGCGTTTTCCTGTCATGCTGCAGGAGCGTTGGGAAAGCAGCTCGTAGAGCAGTAAACTCCTGATATTAATAGGACTTTGTATCTTAGATGGGGAAAACGGGTACAAGACACCCCACTCTGTTTTAGACAGTGACCAAAACTTGAAACTCAAGATAGCATTATGGAATAAACAGTCAAGGCCAACTGCCAGAACCGTGCATAGTGCTGGAACCAAGAAAGAGAAATATAAAGTACTATTCTGTTACTGCAAGTCTATTCCAAGCAAAGAAAAGTTAAACTTTACAAAGCCTGGACATCATTTTGTTCCTCTCTCCAATTCAATCTCTGCAACGGAGACTGAACCCCAGGAAGCGACAGCTTGAAGATTGGAGCAACGTGACACAAACATTAGGTATCACGATCGGCGTGACTATCACATACGTGACACAGAGGGAGGGAAAGAGGAAGGCCCTGCCCAAGTGAGAGGGAAGGTGGTGACCCCTGACTCACCTTGCGGCTGGCACCTGGCTGCCCTGACGTCCCTAGACGGGTTCCTCACCCGTACGCCGATCACGTGTCTAAAACCCTGGCTTTCCCTAAGATGAGCCCTAGATAGTGAACAGGGCGGTGGGAACACTAGTCCGCACCACTAGCTCTAAAGGAAAACACCAAGGGGAGGACAGACAATACAGACTAAACATATAATCCCAGGTGGGCGACAACAGGAGACAACAAAAAGCCCAACTGGGATCCGGAGGGAAGCACTCTGGAACAACAACCAGGATTCACAGCTCCAGTGGGTCAGTATAGATGTCCAGGCAGGAAGCTCTATAACTGGCAACTAGAGAAGTGTGAGAGGAGAATATAAGGAGGTTGGGAGTGGCAGACAAGAAACAGCTGAGGAGGAGAAGCTACGGATCCCTGAGTGAGACAAAAAGGATTGCAAGGCAAACACAGAAAACAATCACTAAGAAACAACGTGATCTTTAGACATAGAGCGCGCAGCCACCCGCTGCGACTTCCTGACCCCGGGTATAACGGAGTCAGACGTGGCTCTTGACACCCTCGTGACATTAGGCCACAGTATACCACTCGCATATTACACACTTGGACTACTCTACTGAGGGCAGAGTGCTGCACATATGGTGTCTTAATATGTTATCCATTTGAAGCAGCAGGGTCTGGAACACATAAAGCTGGGTTACCTTGTTGACTTGGATACTGGGCCATGCAGAGCCTCCTTCAAAACTTCTACTCTTTCATCTCCTGGAGCTCTTAGTGAACGCTCTTGGGCTTGAAGCTGGGGGAGAAAAGCACATCAGGCCTGCCCCCTACCTCCACCCTACTCTAACTTGAATCTTCTGTAACCAGGGGGAGAGCCAGGCCATATCCTAAATTCCAGAGAGGGCTGGGGCAGGATTTTTAGCTCTGGGCACGCCTAGCACATGCAGAAATTTACTGAATACATTAACATTACAAACAGTACAAACTATTTGCAGATACCCTCAGTTGTACTGGGGTACTGTTACTGTATCATGTAAGCACAGGACATGTAAAGAACGGACAAGAATACCCATATTTGCTCTTTCACCAGCATAAGAGTCACAGTTTTGCTGGAATTGACAGTGAAAACAATCAACAAGCCTGTCATCGACACACCCCTAATGCTAGTTTTACACCTCGTGTCAGAACTAGTGTAAAAAGTAAATTTCGTGGGCGATGGCCTGCTGCCGAGCTGACCATCTAAAAAATGTTGTGGGCGAGGGCCTGCTGTCGAGCTGACCATCTAAAAAAAATTGTGGGCGAGGGGCTGCTGCAGAGCTGACCATCTAAAAATTTAGGAGTGAGGGTCTGCTGCTGAGCTGACCCTCTAAAACATTATGGTTGAGGGCCTGCTGGTGACCCTCGAAAACATGGGTGAGGGCCTGCTGGTGACCCTTAAAAACATGGGTGAGGGCCTGCTGATGACCCTCAAAAACATGGGTGAGGGCCTGCTGGTGACCCTCTAAAACATTATGGGTGAGGGCCTGCTGCTGAGCTGACCCTCTAAAACATTAGGAGTGTGGGCAGCCTAATAAGCATGTGTTGATATGATGGAGGAGAAGGAGGAAAAGAAAAGGAAGATTGAACCATATACCCTTTTTTTGTGGTGGAAGGGGTACATGGGAATACAGTGTATTTAATACACCATAAAAGCCACATTTAAAGTGCCTTTATGTTCAGCCGCTTTCCTCTGGTGGAGTAGAGAAGTCAGGGGCAATCAGGCCTTGTTCATTTTTATAAGAGTCGACCGGTCAGCATTTTCAGTCGGATACGCTTATCAGTTATTATGCCCCCAGCAGCACTAAATACCCGCTCTGACAAAACGCTGGCGGCGGGGCAGGCCAGCACCTTCAAGGCGTAGAGTGCCAGTTCGTGCCACGTGTCCAGCTTGGACACACAATAGTTGTGAGGCACAGAGGGATCATTGAGGACGCTGACACGGGCTGCTATGTACTCCTTCACTATCTTCCAAAAATTTTCTCTCCTTGTGACACTAGGCCGTCCATCAGTGTGAGGGTGCTGGCGGGGTGTCATAAAACTGTCCCAGGCCTTGGAGAGTGTTGCCCTGCCTCGGTTGGAACTGCTGTGTATTCCCCTCGTCTCCCCTTCTCGATTGGCCAAGGAACTACGTACTCTGCCGCCAGCATTGTCAGCTGGAAATTTTTGGAGCAATTTTTCAACAAGGACCTTCTGGTATTGCACCATTTTGCTCGTCCTCTCCCACCACAGGAATGAAAGATAATAAGTTATCTTTGTAGCTGGGGTCGAGAAGGGTAAACAATCAGTAATCATTGTTGGCCAAAATGCGTACAACGCGAGGGTCACGGGAAAGGCAGCCTAACATAAAGTCAGCCATGTTTGCCAGAGTCCCAACAGACAATACTTTGCTGTCCTCATCAGGAGGGTGACTCTCAATCTCCTCATCCTTTTCCTCCTCTTTTACCCATCCACGCTGAACAGATGGAATAAAACTTCCATGGGTACTACCCTCTGTAGCAGAGGTAACCGTCTCCTGCTCCTCCTCCTTCTCCTCATCATCCGATTTGCGCTGAGAAGACGAACGGAGAGTGGTCTGGCTATCACCCTGTGTAATGTCTTTCCCTATTTCCACCTCTTCCACATGCAAAGCGTCCACCTTAATTGTGAGCAGCAATTTTTTGAGTAGACACAGCAGTGGGATGGTTACGCTGATAATAGCGTTATCGCCGCTCACCATCTGTGTTGACTCCTCAAAGTTGCATAAAACCTCACAGAGGTCAGACATCCATGCCCAGTCCTCGCTTGTGAAGAGCGGAAGCTGACTGGAAAGGCAACGACCATGTTGCAGCTGGTATTCCACTACTGCCCTCTGCTGTTCACAAAGCCTGGCCAACATGTGGAACGTCGAGTTCAAGCGCGTGCTCACGTCGCACAACAGTCGGTGAGTGAATTGCCAGACTGGCGGAAGCTGTCGATGACTTTCGGAAATGGGCACACACGGTCACATTTTTACCAGTAGCTCAGTCAAATTGGGGTAGGTTTTGAGAAACCGCTGAACCACTAGGTTGAACACGTGGGCTAGGAATGGCATGTGTGTGAGCTTGCCAAGCTCCAAAGCCGCCACCAAGTTACGGCCATTAACAGACACAACTATGTCTGGTTGTAAGTTGAATGGCGAGAGCCACAGCTCAGTCTGGTCTCTTATCCCCTGCCACAGCTCTGCGGCGGTGTGCTGTTTGTCACTTAAGCAGATCAGTTTAAGAATGGCCTGTTGCCGCTTCCCCACTGCAGTGCTACACTGCTTCCAGCTACCGACTGATGTCTGACTGGTGCTGCAAGATGATAATTCAGAGGTGAAAGTGGAGGAGGAGGAGGAAAAGGGGGGTTGCAGCCACTAATGGAAACCTGATAGAAGTAGGGCCGCCAATCCTTGGCGTCGGTAGCACCTGTGCTATCTCATGGTACGACTCGCTCCCGGCCTCCACAAGGTTCACCCAGTGTGCCGTCAGGGAAATGTAGCATCCCTGACCACAAGAACTTGTCCATGTGTCAGCCGTTAAGTGGACCTTCAGAATAACTGCGTTGGTCAGGGCACGGGTGATGTTACGGGACACATGCTGGTGTAAGGCTGGGACTGCACCCCGTGAAAAATATTGGCGGCTGGGGACAAAGTACCGCCGGACAGCTTCCGCCATCTGGCTGCGGAAAGCCTCAGTGTCCACAAGCCTAAATGGCTACATTTCCATGGCCAGTAATTTGGAAAGGTGCGCATTTAGTGCTATGGTCTGTGGGTGGCTGGGTATTTGCGCTATAGTTCAAACGCCTGGGGTATAGACACCTGTACTCTGTACTGGGACACAGAAGTGGATGTGCTAGCTGATTCTGATTGCGAAGGTCCAGGTGCAGGGCGGGAGGCATCCGGGCCTGTGTCTTGGACAGGAGATTGGCCAGGGGAAGAGGAGACAGTGGTGTGACCCGAAGACACTGGTTCGGCCCACCTATTAGGGTGCTTTGATGCCATGTGGCGGATCATGCTGGTGGTGGTGAGGTTTCTAGTGCTCATGCCCCTGCTCATTTTGGTACAGCACAGGTTGCAAATGACAATTCTTTTATCGTCCGCACTTTCCTCAAAAAAGTGCCAGACTGAGGAACACCTAGCCCTTGGCAAGGGAGATTGCCGCAAGGGGGTGCTCCGGGGAACAGTTGCGGGTAGAGAAATACTTATAATATACTTTCTATATAGTGCATTTGTATTGTGCAGCATTTGTGTGCGGTTCTGCTGAGATAGCGCAGCTATACAGAGGGACAAACATAATTGGAATAACTAATTGCAACTGATGTGATATACTTGTTGCCCTAAAATAAACTGACTAAGGGGTTTGATATACTTGCTTACAGCAAATACTCATTAAGGGGTTCTATATACCTGCTACCACAAATTCTGCTCTTCTATAGAGACTTTGTCACAGAGTCATTTTGAAAAGGACAGGCAGAGGAAGAGGCAGGTCGTTCCGCATGGGTGGTAGGGGTCGGGCAGGTGCACCAAGCCGAAGCCTAAGTGGGAAGTTGGAGAAGGTGCGTGCGATTACGTAAAAGGACGCACCAGAGTTGGTTGAGTGGCTCACACAGCCTTCCGCTTTAGCACCCTCCTCATCCTCTGTATCCGCACCCTTTATTTTCCCATCTATTCCCAGGCCTTACCGATGCTCAGTCATCCTTGGCATCGGATCAGTAAGAGGAGGTAGCAACGGCCGCCACCCAGCGGTCTGACGACAGAACCCAGATCAGCCCAAGGAGGGTGGTTCCCGCTGTTGCTGCCTACTCCGAGATCTCTGTCAGGGGTGGTGAAGGTGACGATGATGACGTGTCAATGGACGTCACGTGGGTGCCCACAAGAGAGGAAGAGGAGGGGAGTTCAGAGGGAGAGACAGAGCAGAAGATAGGGAGGAGAAGCAGGCAGAACTCGCAAAACACAGGAGGCAAAAAGCAGACTGCAAATGTATCTGGAGCGAGCCATCCACGATGCACGGTCACATCTGGCGCTCCCAGGACGCCGGCACATTGCCGCTGCTGACAATAAATAGTGTTGCCATCTGCAGGCAGTGCTGTCAACGCATAAGTCGCAGTAAGCCCAACACTCACCTAGAGACGACCGCCTTAAGAAGGCACCTGGCCTCCCATCAACGAGCCCAGTGGGAGCAACACCGTCAGAACCCATAAACCCACACTCCCGGCGCTCCACATCCTGCCTCTTCTTCTTCTCCTCTCTCCTCCCATTTGTCCTCCACTCCACCTTCCACCGTGACGGCAAAAGGCAGGCTTCCGTGGTACAAATGTTCGAACGTAAAAAGTTGATGACGTTGGATAACCCTCTTGCCCAGCGGCTGACCACCAGCTTTTCGAAACTTCTAGCCCGCCAACTACTGCAATATAAACTGGTGGACTCGGAGGCCTTTAGAAAATTTGTGGCCATTGGCACACCGCAATGGAAGGTCCCTGGCAGGAAATATTTCTCCCAGAAGGGCATCCCAGAGCTACGTATATGGCCATGTTCAGCGGCAAGTGAATGTATCTCTGGCACACATTGTCGGTGCCAAGATACATCTGACCACAGACACGTGGTCTAGCAAACTTTTACTGCCCACTGGGTGAACCTTCTGACGGCTGTCAAGCATGCAACCCGTGGCACCCGTGTGGATTTGGTGTTACCGCCACGGTTTGCATGCAGGCCTGACCCTTCTTCTCCTCCTCCTACTCCATCTTCCATATCCTCCTCGGCTGACTCCTCCTTTTCCACTGCTACCGCCTCTTCCGCTGTACCCCCCCAGCTTCCCAGAACCTATTCAACGTGCCAGGTGAGACGTTGCCATGCTACGGCTGTTGTGCCTGGAAGCCAAGAGCCACACCGGTCCTGCACTGCTTTCAGCTCTGTAACCCAGCTCAATTCGACAGTTTGTAAAGTGGTGTGCGACAACGGTGCCAATCTGCTGAGCGCGCTGAAACAGGGCAAAATATGGCACACCTCCTGAACTTAGTCGTTCAGTGATTCGTTGCCAAATACCCCGGGTCTAGGATATCTTGTGGCAGGCCAGGAAAATCTCATCCTCAATAGGTTCATGATGAGGAATTGTTATACGGTGACCGCTTAATGTACCTCCAGCCACATAATCACTTGATTTTTTTCTGTACGGTGAATGCCTAATGTTTGGGGCCTGTATTCCCGTGGGACCTAAAATAAAAACTTTCTAGGCTCCAGCAGGCCACATTTTTGACAGTTTCCCTATAAGACGCATAAAAATGGCCCCCGATTAAAATACATATTTTTGTAGGAATTTTTGCAATTGATCTCCCTCTGGTATGTCACTGTCCATGTTGTGGGATGATTTGTGCACTTCTTGTAATGCAATAATGATCTGAAGGTTTTTCAGGTTCGTCTTCCAATAAAGTGAATGGGGCCCACCTCGAACTTGCGGTTCGCAAACATTTGATCGCGTTTGTGAATCGTCCCGGCCGATGTTCGTCCATCACTAGTTGCGGGCCTGTTTTGTGTGACCGGTCTTCTCCCTTTTGCCACCCCACTGCCTCTTCCAGCCTGTTGTGGTGCTGCGGATCCCTCCCCATTTGAACTGCTGTCCTCGCTCGGCGTGCCACCTTCCCAGGTTGGTTCAGTGACTTCATCGTCCACCACCTCCTCTTACACTTCCTCACTCTGATCATCCTCCTGATTTGTTGACCTAACAACAACCTCAGTTATTGACAACTGTCTCATCCTCATCATGAACCTATTGAGACACTAATTGCGCTTGACTTATTGGCAACAGTGTCTCATCATCATCATCCACCTCGTGAAACACTAATTGCCATTCCCCACCGTCATCGTCTTCTGACTGTGGATGCTCCAGAATTTGGAAATCAGGGCACAATATCTAATCATGTCCCTCTTCAAGCGGGCTTGGCGATAGGCCCAAATTAAAGATTGGCGATGAAAAGAGCTCCTAGGAATATCCGAGTGTGGGATCACTTGTTTGCCAAGACTCTCCATGGTGGGTGGAAGTATCAGGGTGAGGATTCTGTTGACCAGACTCTTGGCTACTGAGACTGGACTTTGTGGAAGACAGGATGGTACTTAACCGACTGGAAGCATTATCTGCATGCAATCCAACCGACCACCTGGTTGCACTGGTCTGACTTCGAGAGTGGTGTCCTGCGCCGCTCTGCAAACTGGTACATGAAGCTAGGTTTTGTAGATGAGTGTGTTTCTTGTGCTCGGGCAGCAGGCACAGTTTCACCGCGCCCAGGGCCACGGCCTCTGTGTGCACCATCAGCAGCACGGCCTCTGCCCCGTCCCTTACTGCTCGCCTTGCGCATATTAAATGGTATATATGCCTGCAAGTATGTCACACGTACAGTAGCGCAGGTTTTGTAAGTGTATGCGCAAATAAAGTACACAGAATGTCACTGATAGTTTTAGGATGCGCACACGTTATACAGGAGATATAGCGCAAGTAATGTCGCTGCCACCAGCGGCTAAAAAAAAATTACACTGAATTAATGTCACTGATATTTAGGATGGGCAAATGTTATACAGGAGATGTAGCGCAGGTAATGTAACTGTCCGCAGCGGACACCGTCTACCAGTACACTGGATGTCACAAAAATTTTTAGGCTGCGCACACGTTACACATGAGATGTTGCGCAGATAATGTCGCTGCCTGCAGCGGCCAAACATTTGCAAGCTATTTAGCGCAGGTTGCTCTAATATATATTGCTGCCAGATACAACTATAGTCCTTAGGCCTCATGCACCCGGCCGTGTTCCGTGGCCGAGAGTGGTCCGTGGTAACACGGCCTGGATTCCTTTTGAGAGCAGGAGCGCATGGCGTCATTGGTTGCTATGACGCTGCGCGCTTCATGCCGCCGCTGCACTACAGTAATACACTATACGAGTGCATTACTGTGGTGCAGCGGTGGCATGAAGCGCGCAGCGTCATAGCAACCAATGACGCCATGCGCTCCTGCTCTCAACAGGAATCCAGGCCGTGTTACCAGGAACTGCTCTCGGCCGCGGAACATGGCCGTGTGCATGAGGCCTTAAAAGGACTTTTGGGTCTCTAACAAGTTTTAGCAATTTAGTGCAGGTTGCGCTGTATATATATATCGCTGCCACACACAATAGTCCTTAAAAGGACTTTTGGGTGTATAACAAGTATAAAGACTAAAATATTGCTATTTCAATCCCTACACTATCTCTCCCTTCTGCTCTCCAGGTCTCCCTGACTAATACTGAGCCGAACACATGTCATCGCGTTCCGGCCTGCCAAATATTGTAATGTCAGTAACCAACATGGCTACGGCATTACAGTAAAGGGCAGTACTCACCTGCACTATTATTGGCTGCGCAGCAGCCAACAAATGTGCGGGTAGGAGACTTGAGCCGTGTTTGGCTGAACACCGTGATGTGCTGAGCATCGTGTGCTCGAGCCGAACTAGTGTTCGGCCGAGCATGCTCGCCCAACACTAGTCAGAACATCCAGCAAGCTGTTCCGGTCTGTTGGAGTTCTCCAGATCCGGCATTGCTGGATACTGCCTCCTGCCCACCGGGCCTCATTAGAGGCCATGGGAGAGCCGAACGCTACCTGGAAAATATGCAAGTATGTACAGTGGTTTTGTCCAGTCGATTACCGGCATTCTCTGCCGAAACAGACAGCTGCAGATGTGAAGACAGCATTAAAGTTTTCCGGTATTGAGTTCTGTCACAGGGGCTCAATACCGGAAAAAAACACTTCAGTTTTATCCTAATGCATTCTAAATGGAAAGCATTCCGTTCAGTATGCATCAGGATGACTTCAGTTCAGTCCCTCTTACGGTAATTCCGGAACACATGCCTGAATGCCGGCATTCCATTGAAATGTATTAATGCCGTTTTCCGGAAAACCGAATTGTTCCGGAAAACCGAATCTGGTTTCCAAGTCTGCGCATGCGCAGACCTTTAAAAATGTGAAAAAATAAATACAGTTTTTCTGGATGACACCGGAGAGACGGATTCGGCAGGCAGTACCGGCAACGGAACTGCCTGCCGGAATCCAACAACGCAAGTGTGAAAGTATCTTTAGCTGAGGTCCTATAATGCAGCGGACAGTTAATTACAGCAGATAATTGTGCAAAGTAAAGATGAAACTTCCCAGAATGCAATTAAGACAGTGAATAAGCAGGGGATGCTGGGAGATTTCAGTGCTCGTCTATGTTTAGCATTGATGCTCATGTATTATATCTGTTGATCATTTGACAGTTTATAGACTCCCAGTTGTTTACGTTACTGTCCTGCAGATTTGACTATCCAACAAATCATCCACCGATACATTGTGGCAAACACTTTAACATGGAATAGGTCAGGTTACATTGTTACAGTTTGCCCCTCCTCTTTACGAGCTCTCCCAGCCATTCAGCAGGGCTTAGAGGAGTCACATGACACAGTCCCTGCCCCCTAGGAGCTACTCCGGGTGACATGTTCCCTTTAAGAAAAGCACTAATAATTTTCTTACTGTTTCAAAGTCCCAAAAAACAAAGTAAAAGTTATTTTTTAATATTTCATCACCTCGACTAATACGCGCGGAGCCTCATTACTTCAGATTTCTTATTCATAAAACCAGAGGGGGGTTTTATAAAGTAATATGAAGAAGAAGAAAGGACCATCAATTATCCAAACGATCCGTGACGCATTGTAGTCATTTATCCTCCGCGATTATTCTAAACAGAGCAATTTATATCAATTACACGGAGAGACGCAGGAGCCCTCGGTCACGTGACTTTATTTGCATAAAATTACATTCAGCACAGTTGCATGGTAATGACTTCATGGGTAAACTACTCCGACCAGGACCTGGACGTGAATGTGCCAAAATATGGGCAGTATTAAATAAGAATACATGAGGGCAGACTGTTGCAATGCTTGTAGGAAAGTCCTGATATTAGCAAAAGATGAAAAAAAATATCACAGTGAAAGGTCGCCCAGCAATTCAGAAGAAGAAGCAAAAGTCCTGTGACCTTTACTTACCGAGGCCCATGATACAGATCGATGCTGGTATAGTCCTGAGGGAGGCAGACGCTGGGCGGAATATCCAGAGATGGCATCACTTTCTCTAAGCACCGCAGTATCTTTCTTAGATTTTTCAAGAAAATCAAGAGAAAACAACTGTGATCGCCCCAATCGCTGTGACTTCTTAAAAAACAAATATATATATAATAGGCACATTAACCTTCCAACATACAGATGTCCCCACCCTTAACTTCTCCTGAATCTGGTTCTGGACTCCAATTTCATGTGAAACTAATTTGATACAATATTGCAACATATTATCAAAACTCTTGACAAGCTGCAGTTCACTTAATAACCACTGGGCGGCCACATGTACACACATATAGGATAGACATCTCATGACAATATATCAAAAATAATTTGTTTATTTATTTATTTTTAATATATGTTGAGCCAATAGGAAAGGTAAGGAAGCTCATATCTGCATATCTTTATATTTGTATATGCTTCAGCTGCATGGAGCATACACATTGCGGTCACCTAGGGCCTAAAAGCTATGTACACCATTTGTATTATTGCATATTACTCATTTTGGGGAATTTTTTTTTTCTTCAATTGGTCTTTATTAAAAATGTTCCACCATTTTTAAGATACAAGGGTTAAAAATCAGTCTTCCAGTGTTTCCTTTTAATCCTATCATCTGACGGCTCATGTGCAGCTCTTATCTCTGATCTCTTGACCGCATAAACACTCATTATAGCTCATTTCTTATCAAACTGATAATGTGGCTTAAATAAGTGTTTATGAGGTCCGTAGATCAGAGATCAGAGCTACGCATGAGCCATCAGATGACGGGATTCAAAGAAAACAGACCGTGACAGCATGCAAACAGACTGATTTTTAACCCTTGTTTCTGAGAAACTGAGAAACATTTTTAACAAAGAGCAAAATGATTTATGGCCCAAAATGAGTAAAACGCAATAAAAAAAAAAAATCCCCAAAGGTGTCCACAGCCTTTAAATATAGCAGAAGAAAGAGATTTGTGGGAGCTTGATCCTTCTCTGATCCCAGGTGTCTGTCAAAAATGTTTGCAGGTGAAATCGTAAATCACCACATCTTACCGTCCTTGTTATTTTTTAATGGTTCACAATCTTCAGACACAGCACAAGGAAGGAGAAGCCGATCACCTGCCCTGATTTACTCCGAAACGGCAAAGTTGTGACAACAAGGTCAAGGGTTGGTTGTAATTTTTATTCCTTTCACTTACAATCCAGCAAAGCAATTCTTCACCCGACATCCAATTTCTCTTCCATCTGTGAATGCAGTTGTCATTGAAAGCTCCGGTTCCACAGACTGACAGGGCGGCATATGTTCAGGGCGAGAACATGACAGAGACGCGTTAAAATCCAGCAAAGAGAATTTGCTAATTGCGGAATATTGAGATTACAGGTGCATTTCCATTTTTTGCAAAAAAAATAAAATAAAAATAAATAAATATGACTATGAGGAAATATGACTATGAGGAATGCACTAGAACATGGCCAGATCAGGGAGTATAGAGGGCAAAGCATATGGTAAGGAGTAATCATAGCCAAATGTTACAGAGTGAGGGCAGATTGATTGACCATTTGGTCACTAGCCTATGGTCAGAGAGGTCCTGCGCCATTTTAAGTGTAGAAATAAAGAAGGAAATAAAAATACAAAACAACCAGTGCTATGTACTGCCCAAATAACACCGCTAAACAATGCCCATTCCTCCTAGGCAGGTGGAAGGTCCAGGTAGCCCTCCCAACTAGTGACCCTGACTGGACACCATTTGTTTAAGATGCATCAATGACTTCTTAATTTTTTGGTCCGGGACTAGACAGTCAGTGGAAGAATTTGTAGGATTTTTAAATATGATTTGGGACTTCATTTTATGTTTGAGATTGGGGGTAATACCGTCTATTTCCTGGATTTAACACTTACCAGAGGTTCACGGGGATTTATCTTTAGCATTATTTTTCAGAAACCTACAGCAACATGTTTAGGCATTCTTCCCTGTCCATGAACTACATGAGCTACACAGAGACTAAGCAATACTACCAAACAGTGCCTCATAAAAGTGCCATATTGTGCCCAAATAACAAGACACTATACAGAGACTTAATAATACTACCAAACAGTGCCTCATAAAAGTGCCATATGGTGCCCTGGTAATACAGCCACACCAGCTCTAAATAATACCCAAGTGATATTCAATGATGTACTGGCCATAAACCCTACAGGGAAGCTCTCCTTATGGCCCCCAGCTGGGTATGTAATAAACTGATGCTCTAAGCATTAATTAATGCTAGGAGTATCAGTACTTATGCACCTGGCTAGAGGCTGTAGGTGCCTTCCTGAACTCAAATCTATCACCATCCTCTGGTCAGTCATACAGTTGAATACTGTGGTGAAGTCAGCAGTATTTTGTGCTGCACTGTGGTATTTGCCTCTGCTGAGGCAGTATTTTGTGCTGCACTGTGGTATTTGCCTCTGCTGAGGCAGTATTTTGTGGTGCACTGTGGTATCTGCTTCTGCTGAGGCGGTATTTTGTGCTGCACTGTGGTATCTGCTTCTGCTGAGGCGGTATTTTGTGCTGCGCTGTGGTATCTGCTTCTGCTGAGGCAGTATTTTGTGGTGCACTGTGGTATCTGCTTCTGCTGAGGCAGTATTTTGTGGTGCACTGTGGTATCTGCTTCTGCTGAGGTGGTATTTTGTGCTGCACTGTGGTATTTGCTTCTGCTCAGGCAGTATTTTGTGCTGCACTGTGGTATTTGCTTCTGCTGAGGCAGTATTTTGTGGTGCACTGTGGTATCTGCTTCTGCTGAGGCAGTATTTTGTGGTGCACTGTGGTATCTGCTTCTGCTGAGGCAGTATTTTGTGGTGCACTGTGGTATCTGTTTCTGCTGAGGTGGTATTTTGTGCTGCACTGTGGTATCTGCTTCTGCTGAGGTGGTATTTTGTGCTGCACTGTGGTATTTGCTTCTGCTGAGGCAGTATTTTGTGCTGCACTGTGGTATCTGCTTCTGCTGAGGCAGTATTTTGTGGTGCACTGTGGTATCTGTTTCTGCTGAGGCAGTATTTTGTGCTGCACTGTGGTATTTGCTTCTGCTGAGGCAGTATTTTGTGGTGCACTGTGGTATCTGCTTCTGCTGAGGTGGTATTTTGTGCTGCACTGTGGTATTTGCTTCTGCTGAGGCAGTATTTTGTGCTGCACTGTAGTATTTGCTTCTGCTGAGGCGGTATTTTGTGGTGCACTGTGGTATCTGCTTCTGCTGAGGTGGTACTTTGTGCTGCAGTGTGGTATCTGCTTCTGCTGAGGCGGTATTTTGTGCTGCACTGTGGTATCTGCTTCTGCTGAGGCGGTATTTTGTGCTGCACTGTGGTATTTGCTTCTGCTGAGGCAGTATTTTGTGCTGCACTGTGGTATCTGCTTCTGCTGAGGCAGTATTTTGTGCTGCACTGTGGTATTTGCTTCTGCTGAGGCAGTATTTTGTGCTGCACTGTGGTATCTGCTTCTGCTGAGGCAGTATTTTGTGGTGCACTGTGGTATCTGCTTCTGCTGAGGCGGTATTTTGTGCTGCACTGTGGTATTTGCTTCTGCTGAGGCGGTATTTTGTGCTGCACTGTGGTATTTGCTTCTGCTGAGGCGGTATTTTGTGCTGCACTGTGGTATTTGCTTCTGCTGAGGCAGTATTTTGTGCTGCACTGTGGTATTTGCTTCTGCTAAGGCAGTATTTCGTGCTGCACTGTGGTATCTGCTTCTGCTGAGGTGGTATTTGTGCTGCACTGTGGTATTTGCTTCTGCTGAGGCGGTATTTTGTGCTGCACTGTGGTATCTGCTTCTGCTGAGGCGGTATTTTGTGGTGCACTGTGGTATCTGCTTCTGCTGAGGCAGTATTTTTTGCTGCACTGTAATATTTGCTTCTGCTGAGGCAGTATTTTGTGCTGCACTGTGGTATCTGCTTCTGCTGAGGTGGTATTTTGTGCTGCACTGTGGTATTTGCTTCTGCTGAGGCAGTATTTTGTGCTGCACTGTGGTATCTGCTTCTGCTGAGGCAGTATTTTAGGGTGCACTGTGGTATCTGCTTCTGCTGAGGCGGTATTTTGTGGTGCACTGTGGTATCTGCTTCTGCTGAGGCGGTATTTTGTGCTGCACTGTGGTATTTGCTTCTGCTGAGGCAGTATTTTGTGCTGCACTGTGGTATCTGCTTCTGCTGAGGCAGTATTTTGTGGTGCACTGTGGTATCTGTTTCTGCTGAGGCAGTATTTTGTGCTGCACTGTGGTATTTGCTTCTGCTGAGGCAGTATTTCGTGCTGCACTGTGGTATCTGCTTCTGCTGAGGCGGTATATTGTGCTGCACTGTGGTATCTGCTTCTGCTGAGGCAGTATTTCGTGCTGCACTGTGGTATCTGCTTCTGCTGAGGCAGTATTTTGTGCTGCACTGTGGTATCTGCTTCTGCTGAGGTGGTATTTTGTGCTGCACTGTGGTATTTGCTTCTGCTGAGGCGGTATTTTGTGCTGCACTGTGGTATCTGCTTCTGCTGAGGCGGTATTTTGTGGTGCACTGTGGTATCTGCTTCTGCTGAGGCAGTATTTTGTGCTGCACTGTGGTATCTGCTTCTGCTGAGGCAGTATTTTGTGCTGCACTGTGGTATCTGCTTCTGCTGAGGTGGTATTTTGTGCTGCACTGTGGTATTTGCTTCTGCTGAGGCAGTATTTTGTGCTGCACTGTGGTATCTGCTTCTGCTGAGGCAGTATTTTGTGGTGCACTGTGGTATCTGCTTCTGCTGAAGCGGTATTTTGTGGTGCACTGTGGTATCTGCTTCTGCTGAGGTGGTATTTTGTGCTGCACTGTGGTATTTGCTTCTGCTGAGGCAGTATTTCGTGCTGCACTGTGGTATCTGCTTCTGCTGAGGTGGTATATTGTGCTGCACTGTGGTATTTGCTTCTGCTGAGGCGGTATTTTGTGCTGCACTGTGGTATCTGCTTCTGCTGAGGCAGTATTTTGTGCTGCACTGTGGTATCTGCTTCTGCTGAGGCGGTATTTTGTGCTGCACTGTGGTATTTGCTTCTGCTGAGGCAGTATTTTGTGCTGCACTGTGGTATCTGCTTCTGCTGAGGCGGTATTTTGTGCTGCACTGTGGTATCTGCTTCTGCTGAGGCAGTATTCTGTGGTGCACTGTGGTATCTGCTTCTGCTGAGGTGGTATTTTGTGCTGCACTGTGGTATTTGCTTCTGCTGAGGCGGTATTTTGTGCTGCACTGTGGTATCTGCTTCTGCTGAGGCGGTATTTTGTGCTGCACTGTGGTATTTGCTTCTGCTGAGGCAGTATTTTGTGCTGCACTGTGGTATCTGCTTCTGCTGAGGCAGTATTTTGTGCTGCACTGTGGTATCTGCTTCTGCTGAGGTGGTATTTTGTGCTGCACTGTGGTATCTGCTTCTGCTGAGGCGGTATTTTGTGCTGCACTGTGGTATCTGCTTCTGCTGAGGCGGTATTTTGTGCTGCACTGTGGTATTTGCTTCTGCTGAGGCGGTATTTTGTGCTGCACTGTGGTATTTGCTTCTGCTGAGGCGGTATTTTGTGCTGCACTGTGGTATTTGCTTCTGCTGAGGCAGTATTTTGTGGTGCACTGTGGTATCTGCTTCTGCTGAGGCGGTATTTTGTGCTGCACTGTGGTATTTGCTTCTGCTGAGGCGGTATTTCGTGCTGCACTGTGGTATCTGCTTCTGCTGAGGTGGTATTTTGTGCTGCACTGTGGTATTTGCTTCTGCTGAGGCGGTATTTTGTGCTGCACTGTGGTATCTGCTTCTGCTGAGGCGGTATTTTGTGCTGCACTGTGGTATTTGCTTCTGCTGAGGCGGTATTTTGTGCTGCACTGTGGTATTTGCTTCTGCTGAGGCAGTATTTTGTGGTGCACTGTGGTATCTGCTTCTGCTGAGGCGGTATTTTGTGCTGCACTGTGGTATTTGCTTCTGCTGAGGCAGTATTTCGTGCTGCACTGTGGTATCTGCTTCTGCTGAGGTGGTATTTGGTGCTGCACTGTGGTATTTGCTTCTGCTGAGGCGGTATTTTGTGCTGCACTGTGGTATCTGCTTCTGCTGAGGCGGTATTTTGTGGTGCACTGTGGTATCTGCTTCTGCTGAGGCAGTATTTTGTGCTGCACTGTGGTATTTGCTTCTGCTGAGGCAGTATTTTGTGCTGCACTGTGTTATCTGCTTCTGCTGAGGCAGTATTTTGTGCTGCACTGTGGTATTTGCTTCTGCTGAGGCAGTATTTCGTGCTGCACTGTGGTATCTGCTTCTGCTGAGGTGGTATATTGTGCTGCACTGTGGTATTTGCTTCTGCTGAGGCGGTATTTTGTGCTGCACTGTGGTATCTGCTTCTGCTGAGGCAGTATTTTGTGCTGCACTGTGGTATCTGCTTCTGCTGAGGCGGTATTTTGTGCTGCACTGTGGTATTTGCTTCTGCTGAGGCAGTATTTTGTGCTGCACTGTGGTATCTGCTTCTGCTGAGGCGGTATTTTGTGCTGCACTGTGGTATCTGCTTCTGCTGAGGCAGTATTCTGTGGTGCACTGTGGTATCTGCTTCTGCTGAGGTGGTATTTTGTGCTGCACTGTGGTATTTGCTTCTGCTGAGGCGGTATTTTGTGCTGCACTGTGGTATCTGCTTCTGCTGAGGCGGTATTTTGTGCTGCACTGTGGTATTTGCTTCTGCTGAGGCAGTATTTTGTGCTGCACTGTGGTATCTGCTTCTGCTGAGGCAGTATTTGTGCTGCACTGTGGTATCTGCTTCTGCTGAGGTGGTATTTTGTGCTGCACTGTGGTATCTGCTTCTGCTGAGGCGGTATTTTGTGCTGCACTGTGGTATCTGCTTCTGCTGAGGCGGTATTTTGTGCTGCACTGTGGTATTTGCTTCTGCTGAGGCGGTATTTTGTGCTGCACTGTGGTATTTGCTTCTGCTGAGGCGGTATTTTGTGCTGCACTGTGGTATTTGCTTCTGCTGAGGCAGTATTTTGTGGTGCACTGTGGTATCTGCTTCTGCTGAGGCGGTATTTTGTGCTGCACTGTGGTATTTGCTTCTGCTGAGGCGGTATTTCGTGCTGCACTGTGGTATCTGCTTCTGCTGAGGTGGTATTTTGTGCTGCACTGTGGTATTTGCTTCTGCTGAGGCGGTATTTTGTGCTGCACTGTGGTATCTGCTTCTGCTGAGGCGGTATTTTGTGCTGCACTGTGGTATTTGCTTCTGCTGAGGCGGTATTTTGTGCTGCACTGTGGTATTTGCTTCTGCTGAGGCAGTATTTTGTGGTGCACTGTGGTATCTGCTTCTGCTGAGGCGGTATTTTGTGCTGCACTGTGGTATTTGCTTCTGCTGAGGCAGTATTTCGTGCTGCACTGTGGTATCTGCTTCTGCTGAGGTGGTATTTTGTGCTGCACTGTGGTATTTGCTTCTGCTGAGGCGGTATTTTGTGCTGCACTGTGGTATCTGCTTCTGCTGAGGCGGTATTTTGTGGTGCACTGTGGTATCTGCTTCTGCTGAGGCAGTATTTTGTGCTGCACTGTGGTATTTGCTTCTGCTGAGGCAGTATTTTGTGCTGCACTGTGTTATCTGCTTCTGCTGAGGTGGTATTTTGTGCTGCACTGTGGTATTTTCTTCTGCTGAGGCGGTATTTTGTGCTGCACTGTGGTATCTGCTTCTGCTGAGGCAGTATTTTGTGGTGCACTGTGGTATCTGCTTCTGCTAAGGCGGTATTTTGTGGTGCACTGTGGTATCTGCTTCTGCTGAGGCGGTATTTTGTGCTGCACTGTGGTATTTGCTTCTGCTGAGGCAGTATTTCGTGCTGCACTGTGGTATCTGCTTCTGCTGAGGTGGTATATTGTGCTGCACTGTGATATTTGCTTCTGCTGAGGCGGTATTTGTGCTGCACTGTGGTATCTGCTTCTGCTGAGGCAGTATTTTGTGCTGCACTGTGGTATCTGCTTCTGCTGAGGCGGTATTTTGTGCTGCACTGTGGTATTTGCTTCTGCTGAGGCAGTATTTTGTGCTGCACTGTGGTATCTGCTACTGCTGAGGCGGTATTTTGTGCTGCACTGTGGTATCTGCTTCTGCTGAGGCAGTATTTTGTGGTGCACTGTGGTATCTGCTTCTGCTGAGGCGGTATTTTGTGCTGCACTGTGGTATTTGCTTCTGCTTAGGCGGTATTTTGTGCTGCACTGTGGTATTTGCTTCTGCTGAGGCGGTATTTTGTGCTGCACTGTGGTATCTGCTTCTGCTGAGGCGGTATTTTGTGCTGCACTGTGGTATCTGCTTCTGCTGAGGCAGTATTTTGTGCTGCACTGTGGTATCTGCTTCTGCTGAGGCAGTATTTTGTGCTGCACTGTGGTATTTGCTTCTGCTGAGGCAGTATTTTGTGGTGCACTGTGGTATCTGCTTCTGCTGAGGCGGTATTTTGTGGTGCACTGTGGTATCTGCTTCTGCTGAGGCAGTATTTTGTGCTGCACTGTGGTATTTGCTTCTGCTGAGGCAGTATTATGTGCTGCACTGTGGTATCTGCTTCTGCTGAGGTGGTATTTTGTGCTGCACTGTGGTATCTGCTTCTGCTGAGGCAGTATTTTGTGCTGCACTGTGGTATCTGCTTCTGCTGAGGCAGTATTTTGTGGTGCACTGTGGTATCTGCTTCTGCTGAGGCGGTATTTTGTGGTGCACTGTGGTATCTGCTTCTGCTGAGGCGGTATTTTGTGGTGCACTGTGGTATCTGCTTCTGCTGAGGCGGTATTTTGTGCTGCACTGTGGTATTTGCTTCTGCTGAGGCAGTATTTCGTGCTGCACTGTGGTATCTGCTTCTGCTGAGGTGGTATATTGTGCTGCACTGTGATATTTGCTTCTGCTGAGGCAGTATTTTGTGCTGCACTGTGGTATCTGCTTCTGCTGAGGCGGTATTTTGTGCTGCACTGTGGTATTTGCTTCTGCTGAGGCAGTATTTTGTGCTGCACTGTGGTATCTGCTTCTGCTGAGGCGGTATTTTGTGCTGCACTGTGGTATCTGCTGAGGCGGTATTTTGTGCTGCACTGTGGTATCTACTTCTGCTGAGGCGGTATTTTGTGCTGCACTGTGGTATCTGCTGAGGCGGTATTTTGTGGTGCACTGTGGTATTTGCCTCTGCTGAGGCGGTATTTTGTGCTGCACTGTGGTATTTGCCTCTGCTGAGGCGGCATTTGTGCTGCACTGTGGTATTTGCCTCTGTTGAGGCGGTATTTTGTGCTGCACTGTGGTATGTGCTTCTGCTTAGGCGGTATTTTGTGCTGCACTGTGGTATTTGCTTCTGCTGAGGCGGTATTTTGTGCTGCACTGTGGTATCTGCTTCTGCTGAGGCGGTATTTTGTGCTGCACTGTTGGTATCTGCTTCTGCTGAGGCGTATTTTGTGGTGCACTGTGGTATCTGCTTCTGCTGAGGCGGTATTTTGTGCTGCACTGTGGTATCTGCTTCTGCTGAGGCAGTATTTTGTGCTGCACTGTGGTATTTGCTTCTGCTGAGGCAGTATTTTGTGCTGCACTGTGGTATTTGCTTCTGCTGAGGCAGTATTTTGTGGTGCACTGTGGTATTTGCTTCTGCTGAGGCAGTATTTTGTGGTGCACTGTGGTATCTGCTTCTGCTGAGGCGGTATTTTGTGGTGCACTGTGGTATCTGCTTCTGCTGAGGCAGTATTTTGTGCTGCACTGTGGTATTTGCTTCTGCTGAGGCGGTATTTTGTGCTGCACTGTGGTATCTGCTTCTGCTGAGGTGGTATTTTGTGCTGCACTGTGGTATCTGCTTCTGCTGAGGCAGTATTTTGTGGTGCACTGTGGTATCTGCTTCTGCTGAGGCGGTATTTTGTGGTGCACTGTGGTATCTGCTTCTGCTGAGGCGGTATTTTGTGGTGCACTGTGGTATCTGCTTCTGCTGAGGCGGTATTTTGTGCTGCACTGTGGTATTTGCTTCTGCTGAGGCAGTATTTCGTGCTGCACTGTGGTATCTGCTTCTGCTGAGGTGGTATATTGTGCTGCACTGTGATATTTGCTTCTGCTGAGGCAGTATTTTGTGCTGCACTGTGGTATCTGCTTCTGCTGAGGCGGTATTTTGTGGTGCACTGTGGTATCTGCTTCTGCTGAGGCAGTATTTCGTGCTGCACTGTGGTATCTGCTTCTGCTGAGGTGGTATATTGTGCTGCACTGTGATATTTGCTTCTGCTGAGGCAGTATTTTGTGCTGCACTGTGGTATCTGCTTCTGCTGAGGCGGTATTTTGTGCTGCACTGTGGTATTTGCTTCTGCTGAGGCAGTATTTTGTGCTGCACTGTGGTATCTGCTTCTGCTGAGGCGGTATTTTGTGCTGCACTGTGGTATCTGCTTCTGCTGAGGCGGTATTTTGTGCTGCACTGTGGTATCTGCTGAGGCGGTATTTTGTGCTGCACTGTGGTATCTGCTGAGGCGGTATTTTGTGGTGCACTGTGGTATTTGCCTCTGCTGAGGCGGTATTTTGTGCTGCACTGTGGTATTTGCCTCTGCTGAGGCGGTATTTTGTGCTGCACTGTGGTATTTGCCTCTGCTGAGGCAGTATTTTGTGCTGCTCTATGCTTTTTGCTTCCGCTGAGGCGGTATTTTGTGATGCACTGTGGTATCTGCTTCTGCTGAGGCGGTATTTTGTGCTGCACTGTGGTATTTGCCTCTGCTGAGGCAATATTTTGTGCTGCACTGTGGTATCTGCTTCTGCTGAGGCAGTATTTTGTGCTGCACTGTGGTATCTGCTTCTGCTGAGGCAGTATTTTGTGGTGCACTGTGGTATCTGCTTCTGCTGAGGCAGTATTTTGTGGTGCACTGTGGTATCTGCTTCTGCTGAGGCAGTATTTTGTGCTGCACTGTGGTATCTGCTTCTGCTGAGGCAGTATTTTGTGGTGCACTGTGGTATCTGCTTCTGCTGAGGCGGTATTTTGTGCTGCACTGTGGTATCTGCTTCTGCTGAGGCAGTATTTTGTGCTGCACTGTGGTATCTGCTTCTGCTGAGGCAGTATTTTGTGGTGCACTGTGGTATCTGCTTCTGCTGAGGCAGTATTTTGTGGTGCACTGTGGTATCTGCTTCTGCTGAGGCAGTATTTTGTGCTGCACTGTGGTATCTGCTTCTGCTGAGGCAGTATTTTGTGGTGCACTGTGGTATCTGCTTCTGCTGAGGCGGTATTTTGTGCTGCACTGTGGTATCTGCTTCTGCTGAGGCGGTATTTTGTGGTGCACTGTGGTATCTGCTTCTGCTGAGGCGGTATTTTGTGGTGCACTGTGGTATTTGCCTCTGCTGAGGCAGTATTTTGTGGTGCACTGTGGTATCTGCTTCTGCTGAGGCAGTATTCTGTGGTGCACTGTGGTATCTGCTTCTGCTGAGGTGGTATTTTGTGCTGCACTGTGGTATTTGCTTCTGCTGAGGCAGTATTTTGTGCTGCACTGTGGTATCTGCTTCTGCTGAGGCGGTATTTTGTGCTGCACTGTGGTATTTGCTTCTGCTGAGGCAGTATTTTGTGCTGCACTGTGGTATCTGCTTCTGCTGAGGCAGTATTTTGTGCTGCACTGTGGTATCTGCTTCTGCTGAGGTGGTATTTTGTGCTGCACTGTGGTATCTGCTTCTGCTGAGGCGGTATTTTGTGCTGCACTGTGGTATCTGCTTCTGCTGAGGCGGTATTTTGTGCTGCACTGTGGTATTTGCTTCTGCTGAGGCGGTATTTTGTGCTGCACTGTGGTATTTGCTTCTGCTGAGGCGGTATTTTGTGCTGCACTGTGGTATTTGCTTCTGCTGAGGCAGTATTTTGTGGTGCACTGTGGTATCTGCTTCTGCTGAGGCGGTATTTTGTGCTGCACTGTGGTATTTGCTTCTGCTGAGGCGGTATTTCGTGCTGCACTGTGGTATCTGCTTCTGCTGAGGTGGTATTTTGTGCTGCACTGTGGTATTTGCTTCTGCTGAGGCGGTATTTTGTGCTGCACTGTGGTATCTGCTTCTGCTGAGGCGGTATTTTGTGCTGCACTGTGGTATTTGCTTCTGCTGAGGCGGTATTTTGTGCTGCACTGTGGTATTTGCTTCTGCTGAGGCAGTATTTTGTGGTGCACTGTGGTATCTGCTTCTGCTGAGGCGGTATTTTGTGCTGCACTGTGGTATTTGCTTCTGCTGAGGCAGTATTTCGTGCTGCACTGTGGTATCTGCTTCTGCTGAGGTGGTATTTTGTGCTGCACTGTGGTATTTGCTTCTGCTGAGGCGGTATTTTGTGCTGCACTGTGGTATCTGCTTCTGCTGAGGCGGTATTTTGTGGTGCACTGTGGTATCTGCTTCTGCTGAGGCAGTATTTTGTGCTGCACTGTGGTATTTGCTTCTGCTGAGGCAGTATTTTGTGCTGCACTGTGTTATCTGCTTCTGCTGAGGTGGTATTTTGTGCTGCACTGTGGTATTTTCTTCTGCTGAGGCGGTATTTTGTGCTGCACTGTGGTATCTGCTTCTGCTGAGGCAGTATTTTGTGGTGCACTGTGGTATCTGCTTCTGCTAAGGCGGTATTTTGTGGTGCACTGTGGTATCTGCTTCTGCTGAGGCGGTATTTTGTGCTGCACTGTGGTATTTGCTTCTGCTGAGGCAGTATTTCGTGCTGCACTGTGGTATCTGCTTCTGCTGAGGTGGTATATTGTGCTGCACTGTGATATTTGCTTCTGCTGAGGCGGTATTTTGTGCTGCACTGTGGTATCTGCTTCTGCTGAGGCAGTATTTTGTGCTGCACTGTGGTATCTGCTTCTGCTGAGGCGGTATTTTGTGCTGCACTGTGGTATTTGCTTCTGCTGAGGCAGTATTTTGTGCTGCACTGTGGTATCTGCTACTGCTGAGGCGGTATTTTGTGCTGCACTGTGGTATCTGCTTCTGCTGAGGCAGTATTTTGTGGTGCACTGTGGTATCTGCTTCTGCTGAGGCGGTATTTTGTGCTGCACTGTGGTATTTGCTTCTGCTTAGGCGGTATTTTGTGCTGCACTGTGGTATTTGCTTCTGCTGAGGCGGTATTTTGTGCTGCACTGTGGTATCTGCTTCTGCTGAGGCGGTATTTTGTGCTGCACTGTGGTATCTGCTTCTGCTGAGGTGGTATATTGTGCTGCACTGTGATATTTGCTTCTGCTGAGGCAGTATTTTGTGCTGCACTGTGGTATCTGCTTCTGCTGAGGCGGTATTTTGTGCTGCACTGTGGTATTGCTTCTGCTGAGGCAGTATTTTGTGCTGCACTGTGGTATCTGCTTCTGCTGAGGCGGTATTTTGTGCTGCACTGTGGTATCTGCTGAGGCGGTATTTTGTGCGGCACTGTGGTATCTACTTCTGCTGAGGCGGTATTTTGTGCTGCACTGTGGTATCTGCTGAGGCGGTATTTTGTGGTGCACTGTGGTATTTGCCTCTGCTGAGGCGGTATTTGTGCTGCACTGTGGTATTTGCCTCTGCTGAGGCGGCATTTTGTGCTGCACTGTGGTATTTGCCTCTGTTGAGGCGGTATTTTGTGCTGCACTGTGGTATGTGCTTCTGCTTAGGCGGTATTTTGTGCTGCACTGTGGTATTTGCTTCTGCTGAGGCGGTATTTTGTGCTGCACTGTGGTATCTGCTTCTGCTGAGGCGGTATTTTGTGCTGCACTGTGGTATCTGCTTCTGCTGAGGCGGTATTTTGTGGTGCACTGTGGTATCTGCTTCTGCTGAGGCGGTATTTTGTGCTGCACTGTGGTATCTGCTTCTGCTGAGGCAGTATTTTGTGCTGCACTGTGGTATTTGCTTCTGCTGAGGCAGTATTTTGTGCTGCACTGTGGTATTTGCTTCTGCTGAGGCAGTATTTTGTGGTGCACTGTGGTATTTGCTTCTGCTGAGGCAGTATTTTGTGGTGCACTGTGGTATCTGCTTCTGCTGAGGCGGTATTTTGTGGTGCACTGTGGTATCTGCTTCTGCTGAGGCGATATTTTGTGGTGCACTGTGGTATCTGCTTCTGCTGAGGCAGTATTTTGTGCTGCACTGTGGTATTTGCTTCTGCTGAGGCAGTATTATGTGCTGCACTGTGGTATCTGCTTCTGCTGAGGTGGTATTTTGTGCTGCACTGTGGTATCTGCTTCTGCTGAGTCAGTATTTTGTGCTGCACTGTGGTATCTGCTTCTGCTGAGGCAGTATTTTGTGGTGCACTGTGGTATCTGCTTCTGCTGAGGCGGTATTTTGTGGTGCACTGTGGTATCTGCTTCTGCTGAGGCGGTATTTTGTGGTGCACTGTGGTATCTGCTTCTGCTGAGGCGGTATTTTGTGCTGCACTGTGGTATTTGCTTCTGCTGAGGCAGTATTTCGTGCTGCACTGTGGTATCTGCTTCTGCTGAGGTGGTATATTGTGCTGCACTGTGTTATTTGCTTCTGCTGAGGCAGTATTTTGTGCTGCACTGTGGTATCTGCTTCTGCTGAGGCGGTATTTTGTGCAGCACTGTGGTATTTGCTTCTGCTGAGGCAGTATTTTGTGCTGCACTGTGGTATCTGCTTCTGCTGAGGCGGTATTTTGTGCTGCACTGTGGTATCTGCTGAGGCGGTATTTTGTGCTGCACTGTGGTATCTACTTCTGCTGAGGCGGTATTTTGTGCTGCACTGTGGTATCTGCTGAGGCGGTATTTTGTGGTGCACTGTGGTATTTGCCTCTGCTGAGGCGGTATTTTGTGCTGCACTGTGGTATTTGCCTCTGCTGAGGCGGCATTTTGTGCTGCACTGTGGTATTTGCCTCTGTTGAGGCGGTATTTTGTGCTGCACTGTGGTATGTGCTTCTGCTTAGGCGGTATTTTGTGCTGCACTGTGGTATTTGCTTCTGCTGAGGCGGTATTTTGTGCTGCACTGTGGTATCTGCTTCTGCTGAGTCGGTATTTTGTGCTGCACTGTGGTATCTGCTTCTGCTGAGGCGGTATTTTGTGGTGCACTGTGGTATCTGCTTCTGCTGAGGCGGTATTTTGTGCTGCACTGTGGTATCTGCTTCTGCTGAGGCAGTATTTTGTGCTGCACTGTGGTATTTGCTTCTGCTGAGGCAGTATTTTGTGCTGCACTGTGGTATTTGCTTCTGCTGAGGCAGTATTTTGTGGTGCACTGTGGTATTTGCTTCTGCTGAGGCAGTATTTTGTGGTGCACTGTGGTATCTGCTTCTGCTGAGGCGGTATTTTGTGGTGCACTGTGGTATCTGCTTCTGCTGAGGCAGTATTTTGTGCTGCACTGTGGTATTTGCTTCTGCTGAGGCAGTATTTTGTGCTGCACTGTGGTATCTGCTTCTGCTGAGGCGGTATTTTGTGGTGCACTGTGGTATCTGCTTCTGCTGAGGCAGTATTTTGTGCTGCACTGTGGTATCTGCTTCTGCTGAGGCAGTATTTTGTGGTGCACTGTGGTATCTGCTTCTGCTGAGGCAGTATTTTGTGGTGCACTGTGGTATCTGCTTCTGCTGAGGCAGTATTTTGTGCTGCACTGTGGTATCTGCTTCTGCTGAGGCAGTATTTTGTGGTGCACTGTGGTATCTGCTTCTGCTGAGGCGGTATTTTGTGCTGCACTGTGGTATCTGCTTCTGCTGAGGCAGTATTTTGTGCTGCACTGTGGTATCTGCTTCTGCTGATGCAGTATTTTGTGGTGCACTGTGGTATCTGCTTCTGCTGAGGCAGTATTTTGTGGTGCACTGTGGTATCTGCTTCTGCTGAGGCAGTATTTTGTGCTGCACTGTGGTATCTGCTTCTGCTGAGGCAGTATTTTGTGGTGCACTGTGGTATCTGCTTCTGCTGAGGCGGTATTTTGTGCTGCACTGTGGTATCTGCTTCTGCTGAGGCGGTATTTTGTGGTGCACTGTGGTATCTGCTTCTGCTGAGGCGGTATTTTGTGGTGCACTGTGGTATTTGCCTCTGCTGAGGCAGTATTTTGTGGTGCACTGTGGTATCTGCTTCTGCTGAGGCAGTATTTTGTGCTGCACTGTGGTATCTGCTTCTGCTGAGGCAGTATTTTGTGGTGCACTGTGGTATCTGCTTCTGCTGAGGCGGTATTTTGTGCTGCACTGTGGTATCTGCTTCTGCTGAGGCAGTATTTTGTGCTGCACTGTGGTATCTGCTTCTGCTGAGGCGGTATTTTGTGGTGCACTGTGGTATTTGCCTCTGCTGAGGCAGTATTTTGTGATGCACTGTGGTATCTGCTTCTGCTGAGGCGGTATTTTGTGCTGCACTGTGGTATCTGCTTCTGCTGAGGCAGTATTTTGTGATGCACTGTGGTATCTGCTTCTGCTGAGGCAGTATTTTGTGCTGCACTGTGGTATCTGCTTCTGCTGAGGCAGTATTTTGTGCTGCACTGTGGTATCTGCTTCTGCTGAGGCAGTATTTTGTGCTAACGGAAACCATAACGCAATTCATCTTTTACCACCAAACGAAGTGTGAACGCATTTCATAAGCGGAAATTTGCTCATCTCTAGTGATGAAATATGAAATGTAGCGTTGAGCGAAGTGAAGCATTCAAAGTAGAATTCGGTCCAAAGTTCAGGACAACTTTGATTCGCAGTGAATCAGAATTTTCTCCCGCTTTGCGGTAACGTATCAGGTTTTCCTAAAATGGCAGCTGCACATGTTACAAAGTGAAAGTAAGAAGCCCGGGAACATAAGATCACCCGTAATCCTGTGCAGCCAGCCAATCTGCAGATAGCCATCCCCTGTGTTGTCACAGCCCTATAACAGTCTCATCCTCATCCTCTCCGCCATTTCATGGTGATGGATCATGTGATGGACCATGTGATGAGCGCAGTGATGTCATCAAAGGTCCTTTACCCAGGTCCTGAAGAAAGAAGAAGGAAGAGAAGCCGGGCTGCACGAACAAGTGGATTAAGGTGAGTTAAATTATTATTATTATTTTTTTTTTTTACCCCTTCAGCGCTATTGTACTATGCATTCTGTATTAAGAATGCTATTATTTTCCCTTATAACCATGTTATAAGGGAAATTAATAGTGATCGGGTTCCCATCCCGATCGTCTCCTAGCAACCATGCGTGAAAATCGCACCGCATCCGCACTTGCTTGCTGATGCTTGCGATTTTCACGGAGCCCCATACATTTCTATAGGGCCTGCGTTGTGTGAAAAACAGTAGAGCATGCTGCGATTTTCACGCAACGCACAAGTGATGAGTGAAAATCACTGCTCATGTGCACAGTCCCATAGAAGTGATTGGGTCCGGATTCAGTGCGGGTGCAATGCGTTCACCTCACGCATTGCACCCGCACGGAATTCTCGCCCGTGTGAAAAAGGCCTTACTGCTGCTCACTTTTAAAACACAATCGTGGACATGAGCCATGTATAAACGCCGGAGTGGAATGTGGGGAGTAAGCACCCACCTAGTGGTCTTTTCCTTTGTTGACTCTGTCAGAGGTACCTGCAAGTAACCCTTGGTTAACCACTTCAGCCCCCCTAGCTGAAACACCCTTAAAGGGATTCTGTCACCTCCCCTCAGCCAAAAAACGATTTAAAAGCAGCCATGCAGCACAGCTTACCTGGATTAAGCTGTGCTCTTTTATCTTGAAATCCGTCCAGCAGTTACTGCAAAAAACGACTTTGATCGATAAGGAAATGCGTCCTGAAGGTGCCCAGAGGGGCGTTTTTTTCTTCTTAGTGAGCCCAGTACCGCCCCTCTTTCAGTGCCCAGCCCGCCTTCCTTGTACTTTCTAACCGCCGCCCCCAGCCTGCCACAGCCTCTCCTCCCTCTCCTCCCCCTCCCTCACGCCGAACGAAGTCTCGCACAGGCGCAGTACCCACTGAGGGCTGCGCCTGTGCGATCAGCAGGAGACTGAGGGCAGGAGCTTCATCCTCGTCACTGGGCATGCGCCGAGCCCAGTGACGTCTGATGCTCGCTCTTCCCTCAGTCAGCAGTGGGTACTGCGCCTGTGCGAGACTTCGTTCGGCGTGAGGGAGGGGGAGGAGAGGGAGGAGAGGCTGTGGCAGGCTGGGGGCGGCGGTTAGAAAGTACAAGGAAGGCGGGCTGGGCACTGAAAGAGGGGCGGTACTGGGCTCACTAAGAAGAAAAAAACGCCCCTCTGGGCACCTTCAGGACGCATTTCCTTATCGATCAAAGTCGTTTTTTGCAGTAACTGCTGGACGGATTTCAAGATAAAAGAGCACAGCCTAATCCAGGTAAGCTGTGCTGCATGGCTGCTTTTAAATCGTTTTTTGGCTGAGGGGAGGTGACAGAATCCCTTTAATGACCAGACCACTTTTTACACTTCTGCACTACACTACTTTCACCGTTTATTGCTCGGTCATGCAACTTACCACCTAAATGAATTTTACCTCCTTTTCTTCTCACTAATAGAGCTTTTATTTGGTGGTTTTTTCATTGCTGCTGACATTTTTACTTTTTTTGTTATTAATCGAAATTTAACAAAATGTTTGCCAAAAAATGTCATTTTTCACTTTCAGTTGTAAAATTTTTCAAAAAAAACGACATCCATATATAATTTTTTTGCTAAATTTATTGTTCTACATGTCTTTGATAAAAAAAAATGTTTGGGTAAAAAAAAATGGTTTGGGTAAAAATTATAGCATTTACAAACTATGGTACAAAAATGTGAATTTCCACTTTTTGAAGCAGCTCTGACTTTCTGAGCACCTGTCATGTTTCCCGAGGTTCTACAATGCCCAGACAGTAGAAATCCCCCACAAATGACCCCATTTCGGAAAGTAGACACCCTAAAGTATTCGCTGATGGGCATACTGAGTTCATAGAACTTTTTATTTTTTGTCACAAGTTAGCGGAAAATGATGATTTTATTTTTTCCTTACAAAGTCTCATATTCCACTAACTTGTGACAAAAAATAAAAACTTCCATGAACTCCCTATGCCCATCATGAAATACCTTGGGGTGTCTTCTTTCCAAAATAGGGGTCACTTGTGGGGTAGTTATACTGCCCTGGCTTTTTAGGGGCTCAAATGCGTGCAAAGTAGTTTGCAATCAAAATCTGTAAAAAATGACCGGTGAAATCCTAAAGGTGCTCTTTGGAATGTGTGCCCCTTTGCCCGCCTAGGCTGCAAAAAAGTGTCACACATGTGGTATCGCCGTACTCAGGAGAAGTTGGGGAATGTGTTTTGGGGTTTCATTTTACATATACCCATGCTGGGTGAGAGAAATATCTTGGTCAAATGAAAATGGGAAAAGTTGTCTTTTGCCGAGATATTTCTCTCACCCAGCTCGAGTATATGTAAAATGACACCCCAAAACATATTCCCCAACTTCTCCTGAGTACGGCGGTACCACATGTGTGACACTTTTTTGCAGCCTAGGTGGGCAAAGGGGCCCACATTCCAAAGAGCACCTTTCGGATTTCACCGGTCATTTTTTACAGATTTTGATTTCAAACTACTTTGCACGCATTTGGGCCCCTAAAATGCCAGGGCAGTATA
The DNA here is from genome assembly GCF_014858855.1 of Bufo gargarizans. NCBI lineage: Eukaryota > Metazoa > Chordata > Amphibia > Anura > Bufonidae > Bufo > Bufo gargarizans. The sequence continues at coordinate 558,894,953 of NC_058082.1, read as the reverse complement.
ACTACCCCACAAGTGACCCCATTTTAGAAAGAAGACACCCCAAGGTATTTTGTGATGGGCATAGTGAGTTCATGGAAGTTTTTATTTTTTGTCACAAGTTAGTGGAATATGAGACTTTGTAAGGAAAAAATAAAAATAAAAAAATCATCATTTTCCGCTAACTTGTGACAAAAAATTAAAAATTCTAGGAACTCGCCATGCCCCTCACGGAATACCTTCGGGTGTCTTCTTTCCAAAATGGGGTCACTTGTGGCTTAGTTATACTGCCCTGGCATTTTAGGGGCCCATATGCGTGAGAAGTAGTTTGAAATCAAAATCTGTAAAAAATGCCCTGCGAAATCCGAAAGGTGCTCTTTGGAATGTGGGCCCATTTGCCCACCTAGGCTGCAAAAAAGTGTCACACATGTGGTATCGCCGTACTCAGGAGAAGTTGGGGAATGTGTTTTGGGGTGTCATTTTACATATACCCATGCTGGGTGAGCGAAATATCTCGGCAAAAGACAACTTTTCCCATTTTGTTATACCAAGGTGGCATTTGACCAAGATATTTCTCTCACCCAGCATGGGTATATGTAAAATGACACCCCAAAACACATTCCCCAACTTCTCCTGAGTACGGCGATACCACATGTGTGACACTGTTTTGCAGCCTAGATGTGCAAAGGTGCCCAAATTCCTTTTAGGAGGGCATTTTTATACATTTGGATCCCAGACTTCTTCTCACGCTTTAGGGCCCCTAAAAAGCCAGGGCAGTATAAATACCCCACATGTGACCCCATTTTGGAAAGAAGACACCCCAAGGTATTCAATGAGGGGCCTGGCGAGTTCATCCCCAAAATTTTTTGGGGCATAAGTTTGCGGAAATTGATTTATTTTATTTTTTTCTCACAAAGTCTCACTTTCCTCTAACTTGGGACAAAAATGTCAATCTTTCATGGACTCAATATGCCCCTCAGCGAATACCTTGGGGTGTCTTCTTTCCAAAATGGGGTCATTTGTGGGGTGTTTGTACTGCCCTGGCATTTGAGGGTCTCCGCAATCATTACATGTATGGCCAGCATTAGGAGTTTCTGCTATTCTCCTTATATTGAGCATACAGGTAATGAGATTTATTTTTTCCGTTCAGCCTCTGGGCTGAAAGAAAAAATGAACGGCACAGATTTCTTCATTCGCATCGATCAATGTGGATGAAAAAATCTCTGCCCCCCCAAAAAAGGGGGGGGGAAAGGCGTCTGCCAGGACATAGGAGCTCCGCCCAACATCCATACCCACTTAGCTCATATGCCCTGGCAAACCCGATTTCTCCATTCACATCAATCGATGTGGATGAATAAATCATTGCCGGGATTTTTTATATTTTTTATATACAAAGTGTTTGCCAAAGCATAGGAACCCCGCCACCTCCTCAGCTCATATGCCTCGGCAAATGTATCTTTTACTGCAGAGGAGAAATCTCGTCTTGCAGCGCCGCATACACCGACTTGTGTGTAATCTGACAGCAGTGCAATGCTTCTGTCATCAGTGCTGCAGCTAGTCGATCGGTTGGTCCACCTGGAAGGTAAAAAAAACTAAACAAAAAAGAAAAAACCAGGCCGCAACGCAATAATTTTATTAACTTTATAATAACCTTTGAACAGAACATATAAAATTTATTTAACTTTTGGAACTGAACGTGTTTTTTTTTTTTTTTTTTTTGTTTTACCTTTATAGGACAAACCTCTCCTTCCCCATGGGACAATGTGCAAAGCGCAAATCGCCCAAAGATGTGGCGAAGTGCATTATGCACTTTGTCCCAGGTGAAAGGAGAGGTTTGCAGCAGCTGTATGTGAATGGGCCCTAATAGCCCTGTGTGCCTGTCCTGGTGAGATGTGATCCCTATGCTAAGTGTACCTGTGTGTGGTACTTCCGGAAACACTCTCCAAAGCATAGGGCAGGGTGGTCAGGGCAGTCAGGACAGAAATAACGGGTGTCACGCCTTATTCCACTCCTGCTACAGACACAACATCTTTTTCGGGGTGACGGTTGGGTTGAGGTACCAGCAACGACATTGGGGAAATGTCACTCGTGTAGACGGCTAACTACACTGGTGGATGGGGCCACGGAACCTCCTGGATACAGGAGGTTCTCGATGATCTCTTCCTGAAATTTGAGGAAGGATCCTGTTCTCCTAGCCTTACTGTAGAAAACAAAACTATTATACAGAGCCAATTGAATTAAATATAAAGACACCTTCTTATACCAGCGTCTGGTGCGTCGGGAAAATAAATACGGAGCCAACATCTGGTCATTGAAGTCCACCCCTCCCATGTGAAGGTTATAGTCGTGGACTGAGAGGGGCTTTTCAATGACACTGGTTGCTCGCTCAATTTGGATTGTCGTGTCTGCGTGAATGGAGGAGAGCATGTAAACGTCACACTTGTCTCTCCATTTCACCGTGAGCAGTTCTTGGTTACACAAGGCAGCCCTCTCCCCCCTTGCAAGACGGGTGGTAACGAGCTGTTGGGGGAAGCCCGCGCGACTAGTTCGCGCGGTGCCACAGCAGCCAATCTGTTCTAGAAACAAATGCCTGAAGAGGGCCACACTTGTGTAGAATTTGTCCACATAAAGATGGTACCCCTTGCCAAATAAGGGTGAAACCAAGTCCCAGACTGTCTTCCCACTGCTCCCCAGGTAGTCAGGGCAACCAACCGGCTCCAGGGTCTGATCTTTTCCCTCATTGATCCGAAATTTGTGGGTATAGCCTGTGGCCCTTTTACAGAGCTTATACAATTTGACCCCATTGGGGGCACGCTTGCTTGGGATGTATTGTTTGAAGCCAAGGCGCCCGGTAAAATGTATTAGGGACTCGTCTACGCAGATGTTTTGCTCAGGGGTATACAAATCTGCTAATTTCTGGTTGAAGTGGTCTATGAGGGGCCGAATTTTGTGGAGCCGGTGAAAAGCTGGTGAAAAGCTGGGACGGGAGGCGGTGTTGTCGCTAAAGTGCAGGAAACGCAGGATGGTCTCAAATCGTATCCTGGACATAGCAGCAGAGAACATGGGCATGTGATGAATTGGGTTCGTGGACCAATATGACCGCAATTCATGCTTTTTGGTTAGACCCATGTTGAGGAGAAGGCCCAGAAAAATTTTAATTTTGGAAACTTGGACTGGGCATAAAGGCTGGGCATAAAAGCTTCCCGGGTTGGCGAATAAAAATTGTGTGGCATACCGGTTTGTTTCTGCCACAACTGAGTCCAAGAGCTCCGCAGTCAAGAACAGCTCAAAAAATCCCAGGGCCGAACCGATCTGAGCTGTCTCAACCCGAACTCCAGACTGGGAGGTGAAAGGGGGAACTACAGGTGCAGCTGAAGTTGGGGACTGCCAATCAGGGTTTGCCAGCACCTCAGGGATTCTAGGGGCTCTACGGGCCTGTCTGTGCGGTGGCTGCGACGGGGTAACTACTGCACGTGCCACCGTACCAGCTTCAACTGCCCTTCTGGTGCTTGCCACTTCACCATGTTGTACTGCAGTGCTGGTACTAGGTCCAGGATGGGCTGCGCTGCTGGTGTATGCCTCACCACGTAATCCGACAGTGCCAGCCCCACTCTGCTGCCCTTGAAGCGGATCCTGCGCAACCTGTGGTCTAGCGACACGGGGCCGGGTATGCCTGGTGCTATCAGGGACCTCAACCTCCTCGTCCGAACTTTGAGTCAGACTGCCACTGCTTTCTACTGGTTCATATTCTGACCCGCTAGATTCATCAGATGAGGGTTCCCATTCCTCATCCGACTGGGTCAGAAGCCTGTAGGCCTCTTCAGAAGAATACCCCTTGTTTGACATTTGGGCTACTAAATTTAGGGGTATTCCCTGAGACTACCCAAGAAAAAAAGCAAGCCTGTGGGCGACCGATCAGGCCTGATCGGGTTAACACAGCGTTTTGGGTGGAGGGCGAACTAAGGTGACACTAATACTATTATAGATCTGACTGTGATCAGTTTTGATCACTTACAGATACTATAAAAGTACAAATGCTGATTAGCGATATGCTAATCAGCGAATAAGTGACTGCGGTGCGGTAGGCTGGGCGCTAAACGATCGCTAAACTACCTAACCAAGGGGCCTAAACTATCCCTAAAACCCATGCTACACACCTCCCCTCTGATTACATTCTCCAAAGTCCCCAATCTAGGGTTAAAGATCGCACCCTCCATTAGAAACCATACAAAAAAAGATGGTACCACTCTCCAGAAATGGTTAAACATGAATGGTTTCTACAGGTGCGGAAAATGTCTGGGATGTAGGAGCACGACATTCCCAAGAAAAACAACCAAAGTACAATCTACCCAGAACAGTTTCTCCTTAGACATTAAGGGCTGTTTGACGTGTGACTCCTCCAGTGTCGTCTACCTGATCCAATGCCCATGCCAAAAACAATATATTGGCAGAACGAAGAGACCCCTGAAGGTGAGGATCTCGGAGCACCTCAATAATATAAAAAAGGGCTTCGAGAACCACTTGCTATCAAAGCATTTTAAAACTGTACACAATAGTGACTTCAGGGGTATCTCCTATGTGGCGCTGGAGAAGGTAGACGTACACTGGAGGGGAGGCAACCACATCATGAAAATGTCACGGGCTGAGTCTAGGAGAATTTATGACTTTGGTAGCCTCCTCCCAGCAGGCCTGAATTCTGACCTTGAGATTTTTGGGTTCAATTGAGAACTTTACATATCACTTATAATTTTTCACAAAGAAGTTAGTACATGATGGTAGTAATATATTACAGGCACATTTGAGTAATAATTTTCACTTACAAAATAAATAGAGCACGTTTTTCACACTCAAAACGGGATAAATGGATTTAGAAAATCTTTCTGATAAAATCCCGCATTGAGTATAATAAATATGAGTTTTTGCACACATAGCATAAAAAACGCACATATATCTGAAAAAACGCACCAAAAACGCACAAAATCGAAGAAGTCAGAAAATAAAAAATCAAATGAATATAATAATCAAATAAGAAAAATATTGCCTGGGCTTGAGTTAACAAAATAAGGATTAAGTAGGAATTGATATGTCAATAAATGAAATATTGGAATGAAGAACTGGTTATTGTAACAGTTAATGTGTGATTGCAATTCCAAAGATATAGATATAAGAATTTATTTTGTTTGCTGTTTATATATGTGATACATAATTTCTCACACTCGATAATTGCAATGTCTGTAAGCATAAATAATTGACAAGAATAGACCAGATGCTTTCTAAAAAATCGGAAACCCTCATTTTGAAACAACTAGGGGTGGTAACCATCCAACCAAATTACCAACACCTGTTGGAATCCAATGTGGACAATTAAGGAATGAGGTGGAGAGTTTAAAAGTCGAGGTTCTCAGACCACAGGTTACCCACTGAGGAAGAGATAAGCTATCTCGAAACGCGCCTGGACAGAGTACCTGTGTGTAAACTCGACTGCTATTTTACATGGCCATGTATTGAAATCAACCACATAAGGAAAAATTGTCTATTTGACTCACGAAAACCTACAGACGGAGCAAGTCTTGTGATATCCTAGGACTAAATCCTGAGAATTGCTGCAGAGGGAAATCCGTATTACTGGACTTGGATGTGAATGGTGGGACGCCACCTGAAACAATACCCATACAAAGAACCTCTTGATCAGCACTGAAGGTTGTGAGTAACGAAAATTCTATACGTTGAACTGTGAAAGTTGGTTGCATTTATCATCTATGCTAGCCTGAATAGGCAAAACCCTGTCCTCTATACAGAGCTTTGAGGAGACAATCCTGATTACTCCTACTGGGACACAGCTTTTACCATCTCCACTGGGACTCACCCATATGATATGGGCTTGTTACACTAGGACTTTAATTGTGAGAAACATCTAGGTCTCCAGAAAAATCGAGTAATTATCGATTAGGATATTGTTTTTTAGTTGTTTTTTAATTTTATGCATGTATTTTACCTTCTTGATTTTATTAGATCGATCCATTGGAGTCGATTTTTTATAATCGATATCCATCGATAATATTGCATTTCGATTTATTTTATTTGATTGTATCTGAAAACTAGTTTGGATCCACATTCCTCTGGGTGTTTTGAGTGCCGGTCCAAATCACTTATCAATTTACCCAACCAGAGCAAGGGGTGGCTCTTTTCGTCCAGAGCACCTAGCGTGATCACTCATAGTGAGCCATCTGTTTACTCTTTCCAAGTATCCCTAAAACCTAACAGTCAATACCAGTGAAAAAAAAAAAAGTGACAGTTTACACTGATCACTTTTTTCCCTTTCACTAGTGATTGACAGGGGCAAGGAGGGGTGATCAAGGGGTTAATTGGGGTGCAGGGGGGTGATCTGGGGCTATGTGTGGTGTTTGGTGCTACTCACTGTGATGCCTGCTCCTCTGCTGAGACCAACCGACGAAAAGGACCAGCAGAGGAGCAGGGAAGCCATTTAACACATCATATTTACAAATATGATGTGTTAACTGGCTTCTGAATGGAGATTTTAAAAATCGCCAGCCTGCCAGCAACGATCATTGGCTGGCAGGCTGGTGACGTGACCCCCCTCTAACTTTTGCCGGCCCGCGATGCGCATGCGCGGGCCGGCTCTGACCGAAATCTCGCGTCTCGTGAGATGACGCACGGATGCGTCCAGGAGGAATGAATCGACCGCTTCCCGGACGCATCCGTGCGTTAGGCGGTCGGGAGGTAGTTAAATCCAGCGTTGTGAAGTACTGGGCCTGGCCCAGTCTTTCAATTAGCTCATCAACCTGGGGCATCGGATAAAGGTCAAACTTTGACACTTCATTCAATTTCCAGAAATCCGTCCGGCTTCGGAATCAACACAATGAGACTGGCCAACTCGCTCTTGGATTCCTCGATATCTCCTAGGCTAAGCATCTTCTGTACCTCTTCTGTAATGGCTTGTCTCTGGCCCTCTGACACATGGTACAATATCACTCATACCCTTACCCGCGGCTCGGTGACAATGTCATGCTGGACCACCGATGTACCGGGTCGACCGGGCATTTATAAAAAGACATTGGTATTCTGCTGCACTCACTTCCTGACCTCCCGTTTTTGTTGTTTTGACAGGGTTTCTGCTATTTTTACTCCCACCCCTGTCGAGACTGACGTTGGAGGGTCTACACTAGTCCCAACCAGTGCCTCAGTGGCTCACAGGGATTCTAGGTCCTTCCACGCCTTTAGCAAGTTTACGTGATATATTTGTTCTGGTTTTCTCTTCCCAGGCTGATATATTTTATAGTTAACTTAGCCCATTTTTTCCCCAACTTTATAGGGCCCTTGCCACTTGGCCAGAAACTTACTCTCAGCAGTGGGTATGAGTACGAATACTCTATCTCCTGGGGAAAAGGTCCTGAATGTGGCCTTTCTATTATACCCACGGCTATGAGCTGCCCGAGCCTCTCCTAGAGGTTTTCTCACAATGGGCATCACTGATGCAATCCGGTCCTGCATATCTGCAATGTGCTCTATCACACTCTTATAGGGAGTAGGCTCCTGCTCCCATGTCTCTTTGGCAATGTCCAGCAGGCCTCTGGGATGTCTGCCATATAACAGTTCAAACGGGGAAAACCCCGTTGAGGACTGGGGTACCTATCGGATGGCGAACATCAAATATGGCAACAACATATCCCATTCATACTACCTTTTTAACATACTTTTTAGGGTTCTATTAAACCTCTCCACCAGCCCATCTGTTTGGGGGTGGTACACTGATGTGCGTAACTGCTTGATTCGAAGCAGCTTGCACAACTCCTTTGTCACTTTAGACATAAAAGGATTACCTTGATCCGTAAGGATCTTTTTGGCCAACCCAACGTGGCAAAGCATGGCAAATAGTTCCCTGGCAATAAGTTTGGCTATGGTATGGTGGAGTGGAATGGCCTCCGGATACCAAGTCACATAGTCCAACACCACTAATATGTGTTGGTGGCCCTGGGCCGAATTTACCACAGGCCCCACAAGATCCATAGCGATCGACTCAAAAGGCACCTCTTTAATGGGAAGAGGTACCAGTGGCCTACGGAAATTCGCTGTGGGAGCAGTAATCTGACACTCAGGACATAACTCACAAAACTACCTAACCTCTTCATAGACACTAGGCCAAAAGAACAGCTGGAGTATACGCTCTAGCGTCTTTTTGACCCCAAGATAACCTCCCATTACATATGTGAGTGAGCCAAGTCTAATACTGCCCGGCAGTAGGGCTGTGGTACTACTAGCTGTTCCACTACCTTCTGTCAGGCCTTGTCAACGCGGTACAATAAGTATTGATGAGCGGCATGGGGAATATTCGAATTCGTGATATTTCACGAATATTTGGGCGAATATTCGCCATATATTCGCGAATTTGAGAATTCGTTATCTCCAGTCATTATTTTCTTGATTGCGGAAATCGGCAATTGAAACATTTGCGAAAAAACTTCACATTACAAAATTTGCAATTAACACTACTCCGAAAGTCAAAGATATTGCAGCCTTCTCATTGGCCCACAAGCTAGAAGCAGGGTGGGATCATATGTACTGATTTAAAAAAAAATACGAATATATATCACTATATTCAAAATATTCGTGAATTCTCTAAATGCGATATTTGCGATAAAAATTGCCTCACCTGACAATACCTCTAGGGGAAACCTATCAGGGTTACACTCTGGCTCTATGATGGGGACCCCTACGGCCGGTATGCCGGAATCGGGGTCTTCGGGTTCAGGACCCAGAGAGTCTTTCTCCACATGAGATCGTGCTCCGTCCTTCCATAAGGACCAGAATATGGGTAAGTCTCTTCCCAAAATAGCGCCATATGTAAGATTCTTTACCACTTCCACCATGTGCTGTACCTCCCAGACCGGCGTGGTGATGACAACCATCGCCGTTGTATACTCTCGGATATCCCCATGGATACAGATAACTAAGACCTTTTGTTCAGAGGGATTTTTCTGAGTAACCAGTGACCCGTGCACTAGGGTCACTAGACTCCCAGAGTCTAAGAGCGTGTTAATCCGGTACCCGTTAATGGACACCTGGCACATGGGAGGTTCACCAGTGCTCAGCAGGGTGTCTGTGGTACCGACAGGTCTGGCGTAGAATGAGGACCGGCGTGCAAACCCGTAGTCCCTGGGCTCAGTGGTCAAGGGGCAGTTAGCAGTCCTATGTCCAGGCCCCTGGCACCACCAGCATCGAATAAATGTGTCTTCACAAGCTCATGGGGCACGCTTAGTGGGCCTTTGGGTTTCAATTTCCCTGCATTTACAGGATCCTCCAGAGCTGAACTCCAGAAACTGCTGTCATGAAGATGGAAGATGCAGAATTGTCACTATCTGCTTCTCCCATGTCCAGATAAATCTCCTCCTGTGTGGCACAATTCACCTGCATTACAATTACTGTGCTTCCCCTTTAAGAGCAGGGATATGGTGTGTTAACTAACTGATTTTCCTAGTCTACGACGTAAAGTCATAGTTTTATTAAGACACGGAGGCGAATATTGCTTTCTCTTCCTTTACTGATCACCAATAGCAGCAAGGAGAAACAAAAACAAATGCAAATGGTCACCATAGTAACCCCTACATCCCACCCCTACAGCCCCAATATAAGGCTGCGTCCAAGGTGGTACTTCCTCTTTCTCTGCGAACCAGTCCATAATAACCGATGAACGAACAACTCCGGACCACTCAAAGAATGACCTGCGCCAAAGAGACCCACAGAGTCCAAGCAGGAACTTTCCAGCGACAGGATCCACTTCAAGGGAAGGACTGGAAACCATCATCCAAGACTCTCAGCAAATCCAACGTGGCAGATGCAGGAGCTGGAGGAAAACACCGTCCAGAACAGGAACATTCCAGGGCTGGAAGACTCAACCTGAAAGAACAAGAGAAGCAAACTCCGATAAAGCAAGAGTATGGCCAAGCCAAACCCATATCCAGCGGACACCAGAGGTCCAGGCCGGCTTTAAGCCTACAAACAAGTATGAGCACATAATGGCGAAAAAACGGAACACTATAAATATATAACAGTTCAAAATAGGCCTACCAAAATAAAGTAGAGCTAACAGGCCAAATCCCCCCCCACACTACAAGAGCCCAGGGGAGGGAAGGGTGGGCAATATTCGCCTCCGTGTCTTAATAAAACTATGACTTTACGTCGTAGACTAGGAAAATCAGTTAGTTTTACATCAGACACGGAGGCTTCATATTGCTAGTTCAAAGCTGGTTAACCAAGGGATCAAACAAATGAGGAGGAGGACGGAAATAATACTCACGGAAGGTGGAGGCACTAGACCAGTCCGCCAATCGTAGGATGTCCTCCAGGCGAGCTCCCGAGACCGCCAACGAGGTAGACGCCGCACCGCGCGCCGAATGAGCTGTAAACACCGAAGTGTCCACACCGGCCAGAGCCATAACCCATTTCAACCAACGGGCCAACGTGGGGCTAGCCACAGGACCGAACGGGTGACGGATGGAGAGAAACAATTGCGGCACATCCGGAGATCTGTAAGAACGAGTCCTGGCCTCGTATTCTTTTAAACAGGCTACCGGGCACAAGGCCGGGGAAGCAGGAAAGCTGGGGTACGACACGACCCGGATGTTTGTCTTCGTGCGTCTCGAAATATTAAAAGACACGCCTTCCGGGGTAAAGGACCTGGCGTCGTGGTCCAGAGCCCGCACATCAGACACTCTCTTACAAGAAATTAAGCAAAAGAGAGTGACCAACTTTGCGGAAAGCTGACGTAAGGAAAGGTCAGTATTGGTAGGCCAAGAGGACAAAAAGGTAAGCACCAGGGAAACATCCCAAGTGGAAGAAAATCTCGGCCGGGGAGGCCGAGACAGCCGCGCGCCTCGGAGGAGGCGCGAAACGGAAGGATGCTGTCCTGCCGGAACGCCGTCAAATCCTTGATGTGACGAAGAAATCGCCGAACGAAAAAGATTGATCGTTCTGTAAGCCTTTCCCTCTTCAAAGAGGGAGGTGAGGAACTGAAGCAACTGAGCTACAGGAGCTGAAACGGGATCCAGGTCCCGTTCCAGGCACCAGCCAGCCCAAGTTCGCCAGGCCGCCCGATAAGATTTTCGGGTGCCGGGAGCCCAAGCGTCGTCCAGGAGGCGCCTAGTTGCCTCCGAAACTCCGTCGACCGCTCCTGGAGTCCTGAGAGCCGGCAGGCCACCAAACGCAGGGATCCGTCCAGGAGCAGAGGGTGGGGCGTCCCCTGAGGGCAGCGCAGGAGAGAGGTCGGGTTCGGTAGAAGGACGGGAATGTCCACCAGAAGCTCCAGGAGAGACGGGAACCACACCTGGGAGTCCCAGAACGGGACTATCGCCACCAACTCCGCCAGATGGCGACGTACTTGGAGAAGCATCCGCGGAATCATCATGAATGGGGGAAAGGCATAGAGAAGGCCGGAGGACCAATCCTGCAGAAACGCATCCGCCGCCAACGCCTCCGGATCCGGGCGCCAACTGTAGAACCGAGGGAGGTGAGCGTTGAGCCGGGAGGCGAACAAGTCCACGGAAAAGGGTCCCCATCTGGATGACACCTCCGAGAAAATCGACGGGTCCAACTGCCAGTCGCTGCCGTCCGTAAGATGGCGGGAACTCCAATCCGCCCGCACGTTGTGAAGTCCCGGTAGGTATTCGGCCTGCACCATGATGTCCCTGGAGAGACAGTACGCCCAAAAGTCCTTCGCCAATCCCGCCAGAGTAGCAGACTGGGTTCCGCCCAAACGGTTGATATAGCGAACCGCTGAAATATTGTCCATCCGGAGACGGATACATGCGTTGGCCATACCGTTGGTAAAACTCTTGACGGCCAAGGAGCCGGCCAGCAATTCCAGGGCATTGATGTGCAAGTGTGTCTCGACATGCGACCAAGGTCCTCCGGTGGAGACCCCGTTGCAGTGCGCTCCCCAGCCCTGAAGGCTCGCATCCGATTCGATGGTGAATTCCGGCTGGAAACCAAAGATCGCCCTGCCGTTCCAAGCCTCCAGATTGGCGATCCACCAACGAATCTCTTCTCTGGCCTCCGAATCCAAGTCCACCATGTCTGCAAAGGAGGCCCCCGAGCGGAGGTGCGCAATCTTCAAGCGCTGTAGGGCCCGGTAACGCAACGGTGCCGGGAAGACAGCCTGTATGGAGGATGCCAGCAGGCCGATGATGCGGGCTAGGTGACGCAGGGACAGGTGGGCACTGGTCAACGCCCGTCGCAGTTCCTTGCGAATGGAACGTAACTTGTCCCCTGGAAGGCTGAGGGATTCCGAGATCGAGTCCACTGTGAAGCCTAGGAAGTCCAACCTCTGGGAGGAGTGAGCCAGGACTTCTCCAAGTTGAGTAGGAAGCCGAGCGACTCTAGGAGATCCGCCGTCCATTGGAGGTGCTGCAGCAGTGTCGACCTGGATTGATGCATCAGGAGGATGTCGTCCAGGTATATTATGAGGCGTACTCCGCGACTCCTCAACCAGGCCATGACCGGACGCAGGAGTTTGGTGAAACACCAAGGAGCCGATGACAAGCCGAATGGAAGGCATGTGAATCTCCAGACCTCGTCTTTCCAGAGGAAGCGAAGGAGATCCCTGGAGTGGGGGGCCACCGAGACCGTAAGGTACGCGTCCTTCAGATCCAGCTTCACGAGCCAATCCCTGGGGGAGAGAAGGTCCCGGAGTAGATGGATTCCCTCCATCTTGAAGTGACGGTACCGTACGATGCTGTTTAGGGCCCGGAGATTGATGACGGGACGCATCTGACCCCCTTTTTTCTGGACCAAGAAAATGTTGCTTATTACTCCCCCTGAGTGGCCGTGAGCTCTCTCTATGGCCCTCTTGAGGAAGAGGGAAGAGAGCTCCTCGTCCACCCGGGCGGAGTCCGATCCCCTCCGAAGAGAGGACGGTGGGTGCTGCACTGAGCAAGGGGTGTCTGTGAGTTCTATGGAGAAGCCCCTGACCGTCGCCAGAACCCATGGGTCTGATGTAATTAGTTCCCAAGCGTGTAAAAAATGCCGAAGCCTGCCCCCTACACAAAGGACCGAAGAATCCCCGACCGGGGTCTGACTTACCGGAGGACTTGCGGGAAGCCATGTTTCCTTGGAAGGAACGAGAGCGCCATTGTCCCCCCCTGGATGGGAAGAACGCTGGGGGAGCCCGCTGGTCTTGAAATGCGGCTCGCTGGGAGAAGGAGCCTCTGGATACACCCCTGCCTCGGGTGCTGGAGCGGCCGGACAGACGGCCCCTGTTGCTGCCGGCCCTGTGAGAGACCCGGCCCTGGAAGACTTTGCGCATAGTTGCCTGCGCCTTGTCCAGAGCGGAAAATGTGCCGACGAAGCGGCTGAGATCCTTTATAAAGGAATCCCCAAAAAGCAGGCCTTCCGCCTCTTTGCCCGTCTCCGTCTGGGCGAGATTTATAAGCTTGGGGTCTATCCTAAGAAGGATGGCTTTGCGCCTTTCCACTGACAGGGATGCATTGGTTCCCCCGGCGATGCAAATCGCCCGCTGGGCCCAGCCCGTGAGTTCCTCAGGGTCAATGTGGGAACCCTCTTGTCTGGCGGACTCCGCCAATTCCATTATCTTTGCCAGTGGACCAAAAACGTCCAGGAGCTTGTCCTGGCATCCTCTAAGGGCTGAGTCTAAACCCTTCTTGGCATTCCACCCAGACCTGGAACAAAATTGGGTCATTTTCGGGTCCACGACGGGCGTGTCGCAGACCCTGTGGGGTATAATAGGCCTGGGGCACTCGGCCCGCAGCTTACTGCGCGCCTCCTTGGACAGAGGACGGCGGACCCAATGCTCCAGGTAATTACTAATTTGTGTGTCGGGGAGCCACTCCGCCGATCTAGGGTGGTGGAGGGCCTCAGGATCAAACATGGGTGCCCCGGCGGAATCCAAAGGGGAATTGTCAGCAGAGGCCGAGGAGGAATCCTTAGTTAAAGGAACAGCAGGGGGAGTGGCAATAGGGTCGGACCCCCGAGGGGTGTCATCCTCCTCTGAAAAATCACTAGCCTCTGCCGGGTCCTCTGGGCCCGAAACCAGATCCGAGTCAGAGTCGGAATCGGCTTGCGCTCTAGCGCATTTCCACACCCGCGATTTATCAGCCTGGCGGGGACAAGCTCTTTTACGCGACCTCAGCGCGTCGTCTGGGGTGGTCATCAACACACCGGTCATTGTCTCCTGTCCAACAGGAGGTTTAGCAGCATAAGAATGCTGAGCAATCTCAGAGGGAGCAAGTCTGGCCCCAGCTAGGGGGTGTGCAGACAGGGCCTGGGAGATGGTCTGTGATAAGACTGTGGACATGGAACCCATAGCCTGCAAAATAGCATTAGACACAGAGCGCTGGATGAGCTGCGCCTGTGAGTCTGAATCAGAGAGACTAGCATCCCCAGGGAGGGGGGAGGGGGATGACTGGGCAGAGGGATCCATATTGGTATAGCAAAGGGAACAGGGTACCTGCAGTTTGGAAAAAACTGTGAGGGAGAAGAGCCTGAGGAACTAGGGGTAAAGAGCCTGAAGAACGAGGGGTTAATCACCCCAGGAGAGAGAGGAGCAGAGCAGCAGCACAGACGACCGGCAGCAGGGCACGCAGGAGACCGGAGGAGGAACGAGATCTCGCGGGAACGGGAACCAAGATGGCCGCCGGATCTCGCGAGATCTCGCTCCAGCCAGCCAAAAGCGCGCGAACAGTTCGGAGAAGAGCCGCCGATGCGGAGAAGACGCGCGCTAAGAGGGGGGCGTGGCCCACCACCGGGAGGCAGAAAATGGCGGTAAGGCCAGCGGAGCGCACAACCAAAAATGGGACCCCCAAGCAAAACTCCCGAGGGGAGAAGGGGGGAGAGGGAGAAAACACAAGGACCCCCAGAGGGAAGGTCCCAGGGGGAAAAAACGCAGAGCGCAAACTAGGAGAAAAAACCAGGGAACACTGAAGTAGGAAATGCCTGCAATGACAGGGATAAGCACCTGGGAAAAAAATAATAATGCAGGGTAAACAGCTATACCACTGCACAATCACTACACCACCTAAAAGGGAGGAAATAAACCCCAGGGGAGAAAAATAACAAGGGGAATATAATATATAGCGATATAAACCCCTAGGGAGAACAAAAGCAGCTAACAGATAAAATGAACATGTTACTTATCTGGTGAGCAGCAAGAAAGAGGAAGTACCACCTTGGACGCAGCCTTATATTGGGGCTGTAGGGGTGGGATGTAGGGGTTACTATGGTGACCATTTGCATTTGTTTTTGTTTCTCCTTGCTGCTATTGGTGATCAGTAAAGGAAGAGAAAGCAATATGAAGCCTCCGTGTCTGATGTAAAACCAACATTATACACTACTACTAATGTCCTTGTGGACTAAATTACACCAATTTTCCTGCACCTACCTACTTAAATAAGACTTAACTTTTATTTCCTATTATTTAATATTACTGGTGTGAATAGCTAAATGTTTAAAATTCTCAGTAATCACTAGTCTTCATACAACACATTAGATCACCCTGTCAGGGCTGTCACCTGACCAGGTCGCTCTATTGTTACACACTTATGCCAACAGGCTGCGCGCTGCCTGTGTGTTACATATACTTTGTGCAGTTCATTATCTCATGTTAATAGGCCACAGTGATTGACTGCTATAAAATTCAGAGCTTCACGCTGCCCCCCGACATGTTTCGCCGTTTCACGGCGTCTTCAGGGGTTAGGGCAGAGGGGGCGGCGGCTATGAGGAAAGTAGGCCGAACCATACAGGATATCCAATCAGTATTGAAATAAAGCTCTGCATTACGCCCCCTAGTGCGGCCCAAAATAATTACGTCACAAACGAAGCTATTAAAAGCCAGCCGAGAGGAGGACACGCTCACACTCTGCCCTAACCTGCCTTAGCAGTAGTGCACAATTCACCTGCACCCCCTTCTCATGACTGGGGTTGGGGTGTAAGGTTCTGTGTTGGGGCCAGGACTTGGTGCCCGTCACTTGGCTGCTGGTTCATTCTCTCGAGATGTGTCAGCGGGGATGAACCAGATGTAGTAGGAGGATTAAAGGTATGGGTGCAATGGGGGACACCGAATAGAAAGGGATCAGGAGGATGGTCAGACAACCTGAAGAGGAGCACAGAGATGCAGCAGAGCTGAGTATGGAGTACAGAATCAGGAACCAGAAGAATAGTCGTACAGTCCAGGGGTCAAGCAGAGCTTAGTGCTCGGTGTAGAGGGATCATTCAAAATCATAGTCAGAAACAGATTAGGTCATAACTGAAATAAAATAGAAAATCCAGGATCAGAACCAGCGCTACCAGGTCAGGGGAAAGACCCCAATAACTGGTCATGGGGCCAATACACAAGGGGATGCACCACCTGACAACCCCACCAGCTCCTTGGTAGTCGCTGATGAGGTGACGTCTGTGTAAGGGGCTTATTCTATACAGGGCACACAATCCACATACCACATCTGTTCTCCGCAGAGCGGCTTCTCTCCAGTAGCAATTATCTGGTCAGCAGCGGGAGCGGCATAGGGGGCAGACTGGATTCTCCAGTAGCCACGGTCTTATGCAGACTCCATGGCAATCATGGGAGCAGGGGAGAGCGGTGAAGAACTCCGGGATGAAGATCACACACCCTCCTTTGGAGCCGGCTTTGCCCATGGTGTAGATGGGCAGATTCTCCAGTACCTGGTGTAATTGGTGCACTGCCTGCCAGGTCCTCCTCCAGCCACTGATGTTTTCGGGGGCAGTAGAGGGTCTTCTGCGTCACCGTGCAGTGGACGCCCATCCTCTCCTGCCATGGCTGTCCTCTGTCTATATGGCGCCGGTGGAGCACGACGTCCTCTGGTGTTAGCAGCGCCATTATCTGAGGAAGGCTGTCCTCCAGTAAGACCGCGGGTACGAGCATGTATGTTATGGAGGAGATCACTTACCTCTTTAGAAGGAATATCCAGGAATCTCCATCAGTAAAGACTCCAGATAGAAAACGTAGCCGATGAGATTCTAAAAAATGGGGCGCAGTCAATGATACGGTGCAGTCTCCTAAGCAATACTAATGGAACTGCACAGAAATTATTGTTCCGATGCCGAACATAGAACTCCTGAGTGATGTCAGTCACCTGGGGGTCGAGCTATTCTAGAAGGTGATGTCATCACAGCTATCAGCAGCCAGTGGCTCAGTCCAGATCTTGTAAAATTACAATATCAAATACTGTATTTGTTGCCCTATAAGACGCACTGGCCCATAAGAAGCGCCTAGGTTTTAGAGGAGGACAATAAGAAAAAATATTTTTCATTAGACCTCAGATCAAATTAGCAATCAGACCCCCAATATTAATCAGACCTCAGCTCACGGCCCCAATCAGACCCCCAATGTTAATAAGACCCTCAATCAGACCTCAAATCAGAGCCCAATATAAAAAAGACCCCCCATTCAGACTTCAGATGAGACCCCATGCCTCATATCAGCCCTCTGCTATATTTCATAACCCCCATCCATATGTCTTTGCCCCAGCCAAAAAAATGTTTGCTAATCATCACATTCCAACTACTACAACCCGGACATACCCTTATTTTCACACAGGCAGCCCCCTGAGGCTAGCATTGGAGCATCTCATGCTCCGATGCGCGCTCCCTTGCCCTGCGCTAAATCGCGCACAGCAAGGTCTCTTTTGCTTTTAAAACCACACTGCCGGGTGGAAACTTACGCCCGGCAGTGTGTTCGGTGACGTCACCAGCTCTGATGGGCGGGCTTTAGCGCTGCCCTAACTGTTTTACTGACTGGGGCAGCGCTAAATCCCGCCAATAAATGCTGGTGACGTCACCAAGCTTCCTGGCAGCCCCATGGAGAGCCCCGGTACGTCACCGGAACTCCTAAAAATTCCTTTGCCCTGCACGATTTAGCACAGGGCAAATGAGAGCATCGGAGCATGAACTGTTCTGATGCTCAAGTCAGGGGGGCTGCCGGGGTGAAAATGGAGGTATGTCCGGGTTCAGCTTTTTAGATGCTGCTGTCAATTCATATATAGAGACAAAGGTCCCCCTTCCTCGAGAGATGCTCTTATTGAGCCCTGCCTCAGGCATTTTTGCCATAGACAAAAACAAAATAATTAAAAATAAATAAATAAACATTGTTGATCTCGTCTTAGGGGTCTTTCACACTTGCGTTGTCCGGATCCGGCGTGTACTCCATTTGCCGGAAGTGCCCGCCGGATCCGTAACACCGCAAGTGAACTGAAAGCATTTGAAGACGGATCCGTCTTCAAAATGCGTTCAGTGTTACTATGGCAGCCAGGACGCTATTAAAGTCCTGGTTGCCATAGTAGTAGTGGGGAGCGGGGGAGCAGTATACTTACCGTCCGTGCGGCTCCCGGGGCGCTCCAGAAGGACGTCAGAGCGCCCCATGCGCATGGATGACGTGATCCATGCGATCACGTCATCCATGCGCGTGGGGCGACCTGACTTCACTCTGAAGCGCCTCGGGAGCCGCACGGACGGTAAGTATACTGCTCCCCCGCTCCCCACTACACTTTACCATGGCAAACAGGACTTTAGCGTCCTGGCAGCCATGGTAACCATTCAGAAAAAGCTAAATGTCGGATCCGGTAATGCGCCGAAACGACGTTTAACTTAAGGCCGGATCCGGATTAATGCCTTTCAATGGGCATTAATTCCGGATACGGCCTTGCGGCAAGTGTTCAGGATTTTTGGCCGGACCAAAAAGCGCAGCATACTGCGGTATTTTCTCCGGCCAAAAAACGTTCCGGTCCTGAACTGAAGACATCCTGATGCATCCTGAACGGATTTCTCTCCATTCAGAATGCATGGGGATAATCCTGATCCCGTCGACGGAACTCTATGCCGGAAAAGAACAACGCAAGTGTGAAAGAGCCCTTTTGTAAAGAGCCCACAATTTCCATCACAATTTTCTTATATTTTGAAGAGAACTCCAGTCAGCTGCACTAAGAAGAATGAAACCTGGATGTTCCACCACATACGGGTGACATATACCACAGACAGGAGCTAGAAGCAGCTGCAGGGTCTGGGCTGCGTTCACATCTGCAGCTGGTGCTCCATTAAAAACACATACTGCTCTATGTTTTATGATAAAATAATGGACACCAAGATAGAAACCTGACAGAACCCATTATAGTCGGTTGGTTGTCTCTGGTCTCCATCATATGACTGATCCTTCATTTTCTGATTTTTGTTATTTTGATGGAACATGAAACTAGAGATGCCGAGGAACCCGGCCTTAGCGCTACTACTGTGTAATAGAGACGTGTAACTACCGGGAGCCATAATATACAGTAAATACCCAAAAATCCTGAACCAAGAAGGAGATGTTGGAATGAAGCCTTCTCTGTGTGACTGTAATGATGAGAAATGGAAGTGATTCCAATATTAGAGGAAAGGAGAAGATTATAGGGAAACTGTACAAAGGAAAGGAGGTCCTAGAATCCTGTTGGGTGCCTCTAGCCTGGATACAAGATGAGATATGGCCTCTAGCCTGGATACAAGATGAGATACAACCTCTTGCCTGGATACAAGAAGAGATGCAGCCTTTAGCTTGGATACAAGATTCAATACAGCCTCTAGCCTGGATAAAAGATTAGATACGGCCTCTAGTCTGGATACAAGATTAGATACAACGTCTAGCCTGGATACAAGATGAGATACGGCCTCTAGCCTGGATACAAGATGAGATACGACCTCTAGCATGGATACAAGATGAGATACGGCCTCTAGCCTGGATACAAGATGAGATACGACCTCTAGCCTGGATACAAGATGAGATATGGCCTCTAGCCTGGATACAAGATGAGATATGGACTCTACACTGGATATAAGATGAGATACAGCCTCTTGCCTGGATACAAGATGAGATACGATCTCTAGCATGGATACAAGATGAGATACGGCCTCTAGCCTGGATACAAGATGAGATACGGCCTCTAGCCTGGATACAAGATGAGATACGACCTCTAGCATGGATACAAGATGAGATACGGCCTCTAGCCTGGATACAAGATGAGATACGACCTCTAGCCTGGATACAAGATGAGATATGGCCTCTAGCCTGGATACAAGATGAGATATGGACTCTACACTGGATATAAGATGAGATACAGCCTCTTGCCTGGATACAAGATGAGATACAATCTCTAGCCTGGATACAAGATGAGATACAGCCTCTAGCCTGGATACAAGATGAGATACGACCTCTAGCCTGGATACAAGATGAGATATAGCCTCTAGCCTGGATACAAGAAGAGATATGGACTCTACACTGGATACAAGATGAGATATGGACTCTACAATGGATATAAGATGAGATACAGCCTCTTGCCTGGATACAAGATGAGATACAATCTCTAGCCTGGATACAAGATGAGATACAGCCTCTAGCCTAGATACAAGATGAGATACAGCCTCTAGCCTAGATACAAGATGAGATACAGCCTCTAGCCTGGATAAAAGATGAGATACGACCTCTAGCCTGGATACAAGATTAGATAGGACCCCTAGCCTGGATACAAGATAAGATATGAGCCAAGCAGTGAAAACATCATAACACCTGGTTCTTCAGCCTTTAGCTGCTAAGCGCACATGTAACAGGTCAGCCAGTTTCATAGCTACAAATCTGCTGACAGGTGCCCTTTAATAAAGATTATTTCTGCAGCACATGTTACTATTTGTTATTCATTTATACTATTTTGGACTTATACATATCATTTGTAGGCGTTATGGATTTGTATCAGATATTTGGATCATGTTATTGAGAAATATGGTGGCACTTTTTTTGGTTGGTGTTCATTTATGTATATTTATGTATATTTCCATAGTAGGGAAACCGGTTGGTTGTCACAGTTATTGACTTTTTAAAATATGATGCCTAGAGATAAGCTAAATTTTAAAAAATCTGACTTGCAGCCTCCTTTTTAGGAAAACAAATTAGTTACCACGAAGCTCAAGGAAATTCTGATTAGTTTGGAATCAAAGTTTTTCTAAACTTCGGACCAAATTCCACTTTAGATGCTTCACTTCTCTCAACACTAATGAAGCCGCGTCTCCAAATACTGGGCTCCAACCTAATCTTTTGGAAACCCAGAAGACCCTTAGGGATTTGCTTAGACATATGAAAGCTTAGTAGAATAAGGCTGCTTTGGAACAATATCTGGCTAAGGAACTTACTGTATTCCTAGGGGTCTGAGGGTGTAAGTATATCCTTCCTTTCCGTTGGATGATGAAATATTGTGATCAAGAAACTTCATGTTATGCTCCCAGACTTTTATTGAACTGTTACCTGGATATGAGAAAAATAAGTGAAGGGCAATGAATCTTTGATTATTCCACTACAAGAGAAATTGAAGTCTTCTCTAAACTCTGAGGCTTTAAGTAAATCTGATGAGATTCTAAACACAGACAATGTGAAATGGGAGAAGGAGATACTAGAAGTTAAATCAAAGAAGTTTCAGAGGGATCTTAAAGATTTTCAGCAAAATAAGATCTTCAGATGGAATAAGCAACACAAAAGTCTGCTCTCCAGATCTGACTTAATTTCATCTGTTGATAGCTCCACTTCAAGTTTGGGACACTCTGGTACAAGGCACCTTGATAGACATCCTACACCCATTAAGAGAAAATATAATAATTTAAGTGATAATACCAGTGGAGACCTGAAGGTAATCTATTTATCTGACACTCCTTTGACACCATTACGCGGATGAGCTGCCACTGCCCAACCTGGAAACAACACATACCCCCTGCTGCTGAGATGGCCTGGTGCATGAGAAAGTCATTCACGCCTTTCCACTTCTCATACAGACACTCAAGCATGTGCAATGGTGAATTCCAGCAAGGTGGAATGTCTGTTGCTTCATGTCCAAGAGAGCATTCCTTGCCACGTAAGAATGGCTGAAATGCGAAGACAGTCTGTTAGACATTGCCAGCACCTTGGGCAAGCCACTGTGTGTATTTAAAAAGCATTGTACCACTAGGTTGATGACGTGCGCCATGCAGGAAGCATGTGTTATTTCCCCGAAGTTCAGGGTGGCCATGATGTTGTGGCCATTGTTGCTGACCACCTTGCCCAGTCGGAGTCGGGGTTGTGACAGCCAACAGGATGTTTTCTGCTTGATGTACTTTAGGAACTGCTTGATGGTGTAGCTACTCTCTCCCAGGCCAATCAGCTCCAACAAGGCGTGGCAACACTTGATTTGACACATGTGATAGGAAGAAGGGGGAGTGACGCAGTGCCCTGCCGCTGTTGGGGATGGGAGTGTGTCCATAGAGGAGGCGGATAAGTGCCTGGTGTGGGAGCGGGCCACATATTTCATTATGGATGTTTCATGATAGAGTGAAGGACAAGTGGGTTGGTTGCCACAAAGAGGACCAGGAGAAGGATGACATACTTGTCAGTTGTACTTTCCCAAAGAATCCAGTGATACCGCCTCATGTGCTGCAATAGACCTTTTGTACCTGTGTTTGAACGCCCACAGCTTATTTTAATCCTGCAGATCTTGCACACGGCTGTGGTTTATGTGCCAGCCTTGTGGAGAAAAAATTGCCATACCGGAGTTGCTTACACACAGCTAGTGAAAACCAAGCTTGGTCTAGGTCTGGCACGTTTTGTGCCTGTGTCCACAGTATTAGCGGCATCACCAGTTCCCGAACTGTCCACAATATAAGCAGATCTGGCCCTTCCTATTCTTTGGAAGGTTTTGGCTATACATTGCATTCAGTCTAAATTGCCACCGTGGCCACTGGTGTTGAGCGCGAATATTCGAATTGCGATTTTTATTCTCGAATATCGCAACTTCGAGATTTCGCGAATATTTAGAATATAGTTCTATATATTCGCGAAATCAAATATTCTTTCTTTTCTTTTTTTTTTTTAATTGTTATATTTTTTTCTTTCCCACTTCCCTAAAGTTGTTAATTCTTACCTGTCCTTTGGATTCCTGGCTTCCTGGCGGCTCCAGTCAGTGCCCGTTGCCGCTTCTGCCGACTTCCATGCTCATGGAGCGTCCCCATCACCATGGGAACGTCTCCATATACTAGAATGTACTGTCGGATTTGAGAATTACGTTGAAATCGCAATCTGATTAATTCAAGTTATAATAATCAAATTGCGATTTCAACTTTTTACGTATATTCTTAATATTGCTCTAACTTCGTCTTTTAGAATATTCGTAATATTCTAAAAGACGAAGTTAGAGCAATATTAAGAATATTCGTAAAATACACATATAGATTGTAATTTAGCTAATATACTGCTATAGTAATTTTAATAGTGTACATATTTTACAAAACTTAAGTTCAGAAGAGGTGAAAAAAATTAGAGAAAAAAAAGGATTATAGCACTATATTAGCTAAATTACAATCTATATGTGTATTTTACAAAATTTCGTAATATTGCTCTAACTTCGTCTTTTAGAATATTCGCAATATTCTAAAAGACGAAGTTAGAGCAATATTATGAAATATCGTAAAATACACATATTAGCCTAGCCATAGTCAATTAGTCATAGGAACGTTGCCTTATACTATCAAAAGAAAAATCGCAATACGCGATTAATTAAATTGCCTATTATTCGCGATAATTGGAATAATTCCGAATATTTGATTTTGACGAATATAACACGAATATTCAATCGAATATTCGCGAAATATCGCGAAATCGAATATGGCACCTCCCGCTCATCACTAGTGGCCACCACCCATCTCCTCAGATTTCTCCTCCTCCATTCTGGCACCATGATCTGGCTCCCAGGTCTTGCCCAACACACGATCCTACTACCCATTCCCTACTCTGTATTTGTACTGACTGCCATTGTCGCTGCCCTCACCGCTAATATCATGGCTATGGATGCCACTATTTCCACCATCAACACAGGTACGCATGGGGTCCCTAGCCTCCTCCTGAACCTCCTCCTCAGGGCAGTACATATACTAACCACTCTCACACAGTTCATCAACAGGGACTCTCTTGACTATCTAAGGTGTGGTGGATTTTTCTTGCCACCTCTTAGGAAAGAGGACTGTGCCCCACTAGGAAGGGGCAATTAACACAGAGAAGACTACACTGAAAGCCTTCTCTGGGACTGCAAGGAGGAGGAGCAGGAGGAACGCTAAGACCCGTGGCTCCATGGAACGATGTCAGACTCCGAAGTCACCTCCACGCCATCTTGCTGTGACTGAGAGCAGCAGTGAGCCATCCAATCCACAATCTCATAATCTTTCTTCTCAATGATAATGTTATGCCTTTCCGAAGCCAGGGACAACTGTGGCCTACTACTACTACTGCTACTACTTCTGTCTGGATAGCTGGTGCTGCTACAATCCACATTCTGGCTGTGGGAGAATAAAGCCTGGCCTTGGGTATTTTGTTTAGAACCCTTCAGTATTCCTGGCATTTTTGGGCCTAAATATACACAGTCACACAAAGTATGGAATGGTGTGCAAGTCTGTTTTCTGGAACTTAAAGAAAGGAGGCACAATACATTGTCCTTCCCATTTCACAAGCACACTGAAGACACTGCTACTGACAATTGACTTAGGAAATAATGCAGTATCGATGCCACTGACAGATTTGGGATTAATGTCTTAATGTCGTTCAAATACGCAGATTCTGTAAACGGTTTTCTCGAGTGTAAAAGTTGTCAACTTACTATGAGATTATTTCCCCTCCACCCAGACCAACACTTGAACTGCCTGGAGATGCTCTGACACAGACTTTGAACTAGTACTTCTTTTGTTTTCACTCAGAGATTTCAAATGCTATCTATCTTCTGGATGGTATAACAGGTGTTGTACAGTTTTGAGTTTCTGCAGCAGCTGCAGCTGTATTATCAGACAGTAACTGCAGATACAATGTACTGCCAGGCACACCCAGCCTCAGCTCCTCACATCTCACTCCCTGGCTGACAGCTTTTGTAGCTACTGTCTCTAATGGCTAGCAAAGAATGTCATTTGTGTATTTATTTCTAGGTCCTCTGATACTGTGCCTTATTAATATTGTTATGCAACTGTTAATACAAATTTTGTGCCTGGTTGTGCAGCAGGTGGCAGTGTATCTGGTAGACAGTACCTTTAGATAGAATGGAACTTACCATTCCATTCTCCCCTTTTTGGGCAAAAGTGGGCTAGTCCTGCTTCCCACCAAGGGAAGGGTTGCAGGAAGCTGGAGAGGGAGTTGAGTTTGGAGTCCAAAGGGACCAGACATTGCACAGTAGGGGAGCGTTCCCCCTCCTGCTGTAGGATTCTTCCAGGGGGAGCAGCTTGGAAAGCACCATGACCCATTGCAGCTCATAGACTGAGTATTTGGAGAGAGTCAATCGCAAAAGGCACCCTACTCAACGGTACCAGAACTGCTAGATAGCCCAGTAACCAGACTGAAGCCAGAGATTAGCACAGGAGCAGAGAGAGAAAGTAAAGTATTAAAGTTTATCTGCCAGTTTACCCTCAGCATGCTGGAGCCGAGAGAAACAACAAATATTGTTTGGATGACCACAAATTTATTTGCAAGTTTATTCAATTAAAAACTGTTAAACTTCACTAAGTCTGGACTCTACTTACTCCATCAAGTAAAACTCCTTTGTTGCTACAGAGTCTAACCCCGGGAGTGACAGTATCCAGGTAGGAGCACCGTGACACAAACTATTAGGGCCGCATCACCAAACAGAGCCTGAAAACTACAGGCCGGTAAGTCTAACATCTCTCGTGGGCAAACTGTTTGCAGGTTTTCTAAGAGATGTTATCTTGGGCTATCTCAATGATAATAAGCATATAAAATCATATCATCACAGGTTTATGAGGGATCGGTTATGTCAAACTAATTTAACCCCTTCTACCCCAGGCCAGTTTTCACCTTCCTGACCAGACCACTTTTTGCAGATCTGACGTGTGACTTTATGTGGTAGTAATTTTGGAATGCTTTTACTTATCTAAGCCATTCTGAGACTGTTTTCTCGTGACACATTGCACTTCATCACAGTAGTAAATTTGAGTCGATAAAGTTCACCTTTATAAAAATCCCAAATTTACGAAAAATTTGAAAAAATTTCAATTTTCTAGATTTCAACAGCTCTGTTTTTAAGACAGATAGTGATACCTCATAAAATAGGTATTACTTTACATTTCCTATATGTCTACTTTATGTTGGCATCATTTTTTAAATGTCATTTTATATATATACAGTACATAGGTGAAATTAAAAAAATTTGAATATCGTGCAAAAGTCCATTTATTTCAGTAATGCAACATAAAATTAGAATTTTGTGAAAAGGTTCAATATTCTAGGCTCAAAGTGTCACACTCTAGTCAGCTAATTAATCCATACCCCCTGAGCAAAGGGGACCTCAAAATTGAGACTTTGGGGTTTCATAAGCTGCAAGCCATAATCATCCAAATTATAAAAAATAAAGGCTTGAAATATCTCGCTTTGCATGTAATGAGTCTATCTCATATGTTTTACCTTTTAAGTTGAATTACTGAAATAAATGAACTTTTGCATGATATTCTAATTCTTTGAGTTTCACCTGTATATACAGGTCCTTCTCAAAAAATTAGCATATTGTGATAAAGTTTATTATTTTCTGTAATGTACTGATAAACATTAGACTTTCATATATTTTAGATTCCTTACACACAACTGAAGTAGTTCAAGCCTTTTATTGTTTTAATATTGATGATTTTGGCATACAGCTCATGAAAACCCAAAATTCCTATCTCAAAAAATTAGCATATCATGAAAAGGTTCTCTAAATGAGCTATTAACCTAATCATCTGAATCAACTAATCAACTAATTAACACCTGCAAAAGATTCCTGAGGCTTTTAAAAACTCCCAGCCTGGTTCATTACTCAAAACCGCAATCATGGGTAAGACTGCCGACCTGACTGCTGTCCAGAAGGCCATCATTGACACCCTCAAGCAAGAGGGTAAGACACAGAAAGAAATTTCTGAAGGAATAGGCTGTTCCCAGAGTGCTGTATCAAGGCACCTCAGTGGGAAGTCTGTGGGAAGGAAAAAGTGTGGCAGAAAACGCTGCACAACGAGAAGAGGTGACCGGACCCTGAGGAAGATTGTGGAGAAGGACCGATCCCAGACCTTGGGGGACCTGCGGAAGCTGTGGACAGAGTCTGGAGTAGAAACATCCAGAGCCACCGTGTACAGGCGTGTGCAGGAAATGGGCTACAGGTGCCGCATTCCCCAGGTCAAGCCACTTTTGAACCAGAAACAGCGGCAGAAGCGCCTGACCTGGGCTACAGAGAAGCAGCACTGGACTGTTGCATGTCATTCGGAAATCAAGATGCCAGAGTCTGGAGGAAGACTGGGGAGAGGGAAATGCCAAAATGCCTGAAGTCCAGTGTCAAGTACCCACAGTCAGTGATGGTCTGGGGTGCCATGTCAGCTGCTGGTGTTGGTCCACTGTGTTTTATCAAGGGCAGGGGCAATGCAGCCGCTATCAGGAGATTTTGGAGCACTTCATGCTTCCATCTGCTGAAAAGCTTTATGGAGATGAAGATGTCATTTTTCAGCACGACCTGG
The DNA here is from genome assembly GCF_014858855.1 of Bufo gargarizans. Classification (NCBI taxonomy): domain Eukaryota; kingdom Metazoa; phylum Chordata; class Amphibia; order Anura; family Bufonidae; genus Bufo; species Bufo gargarizans. The sequence goes on along the minus strand of NC_058082.1, from coordinate 558,867,422 downwards.
CACCTGCTCACAGTGCCAACACCACTGGTAAATGGTTTACTGACCATGGTATTACTGGGCTCAATTGGCCTGCCAACTCTCCTGACCTGAACCCCATAGAGAATCTGTGGGATATTGGGAAGAGAAAGTTGAGAGACGCAAGACCCAACACTCTGGATGAGCTTAAGGCCGCTATCGAAGCATCCTGGGCCTCCATAACACCTCAGCAGTGCCACAGGCTGATTGCCTCCATGCCACGCCGCATTGAAGCATCCTGGGCCTCCATAACACCTCAGCAGTGCCACAGGCTGATTGCCTCCATTCCACGCCGCAGTGAAGCATCCTGGGCCTCCATAACACCTCAGCAGTGCCACAGGCTGATTGCCTCCATGCCACGCCGCATTGAAGCAGTCATTTCTGCAAAAGGATTCCCGACCAAGTATTGAGTGCATAACTGAACATAATTATTTGAAGGTTGACTTTTTTTGTATTAAAAACACTTTTCTTTTATTGGTCGGATGAAATATGCTAATTTTTTGAGATAGGAGATTTGGGTTTTCATGAGCTGTGGCCAAAATCATCAATATTAAAACAATAAAAGGCTTGAACTACTTCAGTTGTGTGTAATGAATCTAAAATATATGAAAGTCTAATGTTTATCAGTACATTACAGAAAATAATGAACTTTATCACAATATGCTAATTTTTTTAGAAGGACCTGTATATATATATTGCATGTTAGATGAAGTACATTTTTAGATTACATTTTTAAAATGTTGAAGAAAATTCCAAAAACTGCTTTTTAAAGAACCATTTCAGTTATGAAGTCACTTTGTGTGGCTTACATAATAGAAACCATCCATAAATGTCCACATTTTAGAAACTGTACCCCTCATGTTATTCAAATATGATTTTACAAACTTTGTTAACCAATTATGTCTTCCACAAGAATTAAAGGAAAATAGAGGAGACATTTCAAAATGTTGCATATGTTCCATTTTGGTCAATTTTTTCTTTAAAGCACAGAGGGTTAACAGCAAAAAAAAAAGTCACTATTTATTACCCTGATTCTGCAGTTTAAAGAAACACCCCATATGTGGTCAGAAACTGCTGTACGGGCACACGGCAGGGCGCAGAATGGAAGGAGCAACATATGGATTTTGGAAGGCAGATTTCACTAGGATAATTTTAAGTTGCCTTGTCTCATTTGAAGCCCCCCTGATGCACCCCTACTGTAGAAACTCCCCAAAAGTGTCCCCACTGGAAACTACGGGATAAGGTGAGTTTTATTGGTACTATTTTGGGATGCATATGATTTTTGATCGCTTGATATTACTCTTTTTGTGAGGCAAGGTAACAAAAACAATGGCTGTTCTGGCACCATTTTTATTTAGTTTTTTTACGGCATTCACCTAACAGGATAGATCATGTGTTATTGTTAAAGGGCAGGTTTTTATGGGCGCGACAGGGCCAAATATGTATATTTTAATTTTTTTGTTTCAAATTATGTTTCTGACGGTCGCCTTGTGTAGGGGCCTCCTATTTTGCAGGAAGAGTTGACATTTTTGGCTGTTTTGGCAAAGTTTTTATTTAATTTTGTTTACGGTTATTACCTGAGGGGGTAGGTCATATGATATTTTTTAGAGCTGCTGTATGTATTTGACATTTAACTCCAGCCTTCTTCATCAGTACTATAATTAAACTCCGAAATCTCAGGAAGCAACAGCCTGAGAGAGTACAATGTGACACAACACTTATCAGGGCCACTACCACTCCTATCCTCTACATTGGCTCCTCAGGGGGTCGCTGCACATTCTATTGTGAAGTAGACACCAAGGGGGCATAGCTACTGTGTGGGTACAATAAATGTAAGCTCTTGACTCCTCCTGTTCAGCCCAAGTAAGCATTTTGGGGGTCATTTATTAGGAAATATACACCAATTTTTGGCGTATTTAAGGCGCAGATTTTATCGCAAAGGGGTTTTTCGACAAAATCTACGACTTTTCCTCGCTCACACCACTTTTCCAATTTACCATTTTGTACGCCAGTTTATGGAGCTGATGTAGTTTAACCCCTTAGTGACCAAGCCTGTTTGGGCCTTTATGACCAAGCGTTTTTCTTCCTTTTTTCATGGTCTTCTTCCAAGAGCTATAACTTTTTTATTTTTTCATCTATATAGCTTTATGAGAGCTTGTTTTTTACGGGACAAATTGTACTTTTTTTTTTGGAGTACACATAACTTTCTGATTAACTTTTATTAACTCTTTCTTGGAGGGAGATAGGGAAAAATAGCAATACTGCCACTGCGTTTTTACATTATAAATTTTGCGGCGTTCGGTACAAATAACATAAAACTTTATTCTCTGGGTCAGTATGATTACAGTGATACTAAATACTTATAATTTTGTTTACATTTTACAACTTTTTTTGCAATAAAACCCCTTTTATTAACCCAAAAATTATTTTGCATTGCCACTTCACAAGACCCATAATTTATTTTAATTTTTTTATATGTAATTGTGTGAGGTTACTTAGCACTTTTAGCAGCATTATACTTACGTGCGCTGTCTGTGGCCGGCCGGGCGCTTCTCCTACTGGTAAGTGACAGGTCTGTGCTATAACCAATGCGCCGCAGAGACCTTTCACTTACCAGTAGGAGGTGTGTCGGCCACAGACAACGCATGTAAGTATAATGCTGCTAAAAGTGCTAAGTAACCATGGCAGTCAGGACTACAGTAGCGTCCTGGCTGCCATGGTAACTGATCGGAGCCCCAGCGATTAAACTGGGACTCCGATAGAAACTGCCGCTCCGCAGCCACCAATGATGGAGGGGGAGATGGGAGGCCGCACTGGACACCAATGATTTTAATAGGGGGTGGGTGGGGGTGGGGGGGCCGCACTAGCCACTAAGGATTTTAATAGGGGTTGGGGGGGCCGCACTAGCCACCAATGATTTTAATAGGGAGGGGGGGCGCACTAGCCACCAATGATTTTAATACTGAGGAGGGAGGGGGGTCTGGCCCCCTGCTGCCTGGCAACACCTGATCTCTTACAGGGGGCTGTGATCCGCACAATTAACCCCTCAGGTGCGGCACCTGAGGGGTTAATTGTGCGGATTACAGCCCCCTGTAAGAGATCGGGTGCTGCCAGGCAGCAGGGGGCCGTTATGTACACAGTTCTCAGTATATTCTAACTTGAAGCGTCCCCATCACTATGGGAACGCCTCTGTGTTAGAATATACTGTCGGATCTGAGTTTTCACGATCTAACTGAAATCTAATGGTATATTCTAACATAGAGGCGTTCCCATGGTGATGGGGACGCTTCAAGTTAAAATATACCATCAGATTGGAGAAAACTCTGATCCGATGGTATATTAATATTACCCGAACACCGAACCCAAACTTTTACTGTTCAGGTTCGGGTGCCAAACACCGTAAAGTTCAGTACGAACACAAACTTTACAGTTCGGGCTCGCTCAACCCTAATTTTTAACACATGAAAATCTTCTCAAAAGTTGGGGGTCATCTTATACGCCGGGTGTCGTCTTATATGCCGGTATATGGCGTGCTGAAACTTACTTCCTAGCCGTACTGGAGAAGCTGTCCTTCTCCAGCTTCAGGGACAGGTGTCCTCTAGCTGAGCCACCGTGCACTGCATCCCGGCCAGCTCTCCTCTCCCCGCTCTTAGTGGTTTTCTCATGCCGGCAGTATCACATTGCGTACTATCGCTCAGATCGTCTTGGAGACAGGGAGGGCTGGGCAGGCAGGGAGAGCTGACCCACCCAATCCAAGCAAGCTTTGTATGCACAGAAAATACCGGTACATCGCTTGCCGTGATTGGCTGGTTGTTGTATACTGGGTTGG